>NC_136071.1:923522570-923880731 GCF_964261635.1 Lissotriton helveticus
CTCATGTGCGATGCCGATGTGTGTATAAATGCTAATGAATCCTACAGTAGAGCACTACTACATGTTAAGTATGAACCGCACGGACACTGAAAAAAGTGCAAAATGTATTTATGCGGCACCTGTGGGACATGTCAGACTATGACCACGCTCCAAGTGAAAACTCATTGTGTGTCCACATCATTAAAGCTTGTTAGTGCTCAGGAGTGGAGTAGAATTTCTGTGTGTAAGTACCGCTGTCTATGTCTATGTCTATGTCTAGGAAGTAACTGGACTTTAAATACGACAAACTTTATGGATACTTTTGTGTGATCAAGCGCTCTTTGGAGCGCGAAACGAGTCACGTAAGGTTTATGGAGTTAATAAACCTTTTATACTTGAAAGCGCTGCAGTAGCCCTGGTGTTTTGTTTACCCGAGTGCTCGTTTGTAACGCCACTCTTTTCTGGATATAATATATATATATATATATATATGACAAACGAAGAAGCACCAGACTTGGAGAGCCCTACGCCAAGTGTTAATGTTCATTTCATGCCAGGCAGTCCCGCTGTCACTCACTTCAAGTTCAGAGATTAATTAGCCAGCATTTCCTAACGCGTTTCAAGCGTCCATGCGCCCTTGTTCACAGGTGTTGGCCGATGGGTGTGAGCAGCAATACGCCTTCAAACATCCCTAAATAGTCCCGCCCAGCTGGGCGTGTCAGCATAGTGCATGCTGGGATATGAAGTCTATTGACAAGGTGTGTACCTGTGGCCGCCGTCACTCCATCAAATTCAATACCACAGTGGGTTTCTGTACCTGTTACGAGTGGCTGCAGGGCTGTGATTATCCCTTCGGCAGGAAAACACAAGGCTCCATCTGCGTCTGTAATCACCACGCTGGACCCGCTAGTCAGCGGTGGGGCACCTCCGCGACCCCGGCAGGCCGCAATTATATGACAAACGAAGAAGCACCAGACTTGGAGAGCCCTACGCCAAGTGTTAATGTTCATTTCATGCCAGGCAGTCCCGCTGTCACTCACTTCAAGTTCAGAGATTAATTAGCCAGCATTTCCTAACGCGTTTCAAGCGTCCATGCGCCCTTGTTCACAGGTGTTGGCCGATGGGTGTGAGCAGCAATACGCCTTCAAACATCCCTAAATAGTCCCGCCCAGCTGGGCGTGTCAGCATAGTGCATGCTGGGATATGAAGTCTATTGACAAGGTGTGTACCTGTGGCCGCCGTCACTCCATCAAATTCAATACCACAGTGGGTTTCTGTACCTGTTACGAGTGGCTGCAGGGCTGTGATTATCCCTTCGGCAGGAAAACACAAGGCTCCATCTGCGTCTGTAATCACCACGCTGGACCCGCTAGTCAGCGGTGGGGCACCTCCGCGACCCCGGCAGGCCGCAATTATATGACAAACGAAGAAGCACCAGACTTGGAGAGCCCTACGCCAAGTGTTAATGTTCATTTCATGCCAGGCAGTCCCGCTGTCACTCACTTCAAGTTCAGAGATTAATTAGCCAGCATTTCCTAACGCGTTTCAAGCGTCCATGCGCCCTTGTTCACAGGTGTTGGCCGATGGGTGTGAGCAGCAATACGCCTTCAAACATCCCTAAATAGTCCCGCCCAGCTGGGCGTGTCAGCATAGTGCATGCTGGGATATGAAGTCTATTGACAAGGTGTGTACCTGTGGCCGCCGTCACTCCATCAAATTCAATACCACAGTGGGTTTCTGTACCTGTTACGAGTGGCTGCAGGGCTGTGATTATCCCTTCGGCAGGAAAACACAAGGCTCCATCTGCGTCTGTAATCACCACGCTGGACCCGCTAGTCAGCGGTGGGGCACCTCCGCGACCCCGGCAGGCCGCAATTATATGACAAACGAAGAAGCACCAGACTTGGAGAGCCCTACGCCAAGTGTTAATGTTCATTTCATGCCAGGCAGTCCCGCTGTCACTCACTTCAAGTTCAGAGATTAATTAGCCAGCATTTCCTAACGCGTTTCAAGCGTCCATGCGCCCTTGTTCACAGGTGTTGGCCGATGGGTGTGAGCAGCAATACGCCTTCAAACATCCCTAAATAGTCCCGCCCAGCTGGGCGTGTCAGCATAGTGCATGCTGGGATATGAAGTCTATTGACAAGGTGTGTACCTGTGGCCGCCGTCACTCCATCACCGTTGACTAGCGGGTCCAGCGTGGTGATTACAGACGCAGATGGAGCCTTGTGTTTTCCTGCCGAAGGGATAATCACAGCCCTGCAGCCACTCGTAACAGGTACAGAAACCCACTGTGGTATTGAATTTGATGGAGTGACGGCGGCCACAGGTACACACCTTGTCAATAGACTTCATATCCCAGCATGCACTATGCTGACACGCCCAGCTGGGCGGGACTATTTAGGGATGTTTGAAGGCGTATTGCTGCTCACACCCATCGGCCAACACCTGTGAACAAGGGCGCATGGACGCTTGAAACGCGTTAGGAAATGCTGGCTAATTAATCTCTGAACTTGAAGTGAGTGACAGCGGGACTGCCTGGCATGAAATGAACATTAACACTTGGCGTAGGGCTCTCCAAGTCTGGTGCTTCTTCGTTTGTCATATAATTGCGGCCTGCCGGGGTCGCGGAGGTGCCCCACCGCTGACTAGCGGGTCCAGCGTGGTGATTACAGACGCAGATGGAGCCTTGTGTTTTCCTGCCGAAGGGATAATCACAGCCCTGCAGCCACTCGTAACAGGTACAGAAACCCACTGTGGTATTGAATTTGATGGAGTGACGGCGGCCACAGGTACACACCTTGTCAATAGACTTCATATCCCAGCATGCACTATGCTGACACGCCCAGCTGGGCGGGACTATTTAGGGATGTTTGAAGGCGTATTGCTGCTCACACCCATCGGCCAACACCTGTGAACAAGGGCGCATGGACGCTTGAAACGCGTTAGGAAATGCTGGCTAATTAATCTCTGAACTTGAAGTGAGTGACAGCGGGACTGCCTGGCATGAAATGAACATTAACACTTGGCGTAGGGCTCTCCAAGTCTGGTGCTTCTTCGTTTGTCATATATATATATATATATATATATATATATATATATATATATATATATATATATATATCCCGTTAGGGGGCTCTGCAGGGATAACCCCTTAACACTCCTTCCTGAAATCTACAAAGCAAGGCAGGCAGCCGATGGAGATTTGCCTTCTCACCCACGAGGGTTTATATTTGCATCCATTTCGCTGGGAGCGCACCTACCTGTTAAATGAGGACTTCAGATCCCAGAAACGCTAGTGATGGCAGACGCCCAAAAGGGCGGGGACTGAGCATATATGGTGAGTGCTCCAGCACCTGATGACATTTGGCCACTGACGAAGAGAGCTTCCTGCTCTTGAAATGCATATGGCAGTTTACTTTGTTGAAAGGCGTCACCTTTGAAACCCTGCTGGCAAGGTTTGGAAATAAAGGAGTTTCAATATTGAATTCGTGTGTGGCTGATTCCTAAAGGGTTCCTGCACGTGTGTGGCATATATATATATATATATATATATATATATATATATATATATATATATATATATTTGTAGGGAGGAGACCCCCACACCTCTGAACTTCCCTTAAATGCATGGTAAAGGTATTTGTTGTCAAAGCATATACATTCTAAACATGCGTGGTAAAAATGCATAGTAAAGGTACAACATGGTAAAAACCTTGTTGTAAAGGCTATTTCCCTTCAAAACCATGCTGGATGTATGAAAATCCACCAATGTATTTCTTTTCCCTGCATGTTCAATTCGCTCCTGTCATTTTCCAGGTCCAAATGCTCTATAATTAGTCTTCAGTGATCGTTTGTTTCAGTTTTCGGAAACCTCTGCTTAGTACATTTCCTCTTCTTTCCGCACAGTCATCCTATGGTTTCATTTTCATTAAAAATAGACACGTTTTGTACCATGAATTTCATCCAGAATGTTTTCGGGTATGTTATTTTTAATATTAGCTGTGCACTACATATCGAAAGACATCTAGTCAAGTCCCCTGTATGCTATCTTTCCTTAATTATATTTTAAGTTTAGAAAAGCTTCAGACATGCGCCTGTTTTTTGCTCTTCTATGATCAAAATTAACCTGTTCAGGGCAGTCGTCTGCATACTAAGAGTTTATGATTAAAACAGAATGATCACTGTAGCGGTTGGGTTGCATCTTCTGTTGTATGGTCAGGCTTTTTCGTCAATCCAAAATGGCTGCAGAGTCCTTACATATCAATTCATCAGCTTGAGTAAACGGGTGCTCTGCATAACAGGTCATCTTGTCAGTTTAAAGTGCTGGCTTCTATACAGTGCTATTGTCTACCCCTTGGGGCACTCAAGGTTTATAGTCTGCTCCTCTTCCACTTCGTCTAGCTTGCCTCGAGACCTCCATATACCTTTCTACCACCAGATGGCCGATAATCTCTAGGCCTTTCCAGAGACTCTTTGGTGTAATTTGGCTTTAAGAAACTGGATATCAACCTGGTTTCTATTTCTGTAGTTCCTACTGATTGCTCTTGATAATATCATAGAATCAAGTTCATGGAACAAAACAAATGTCCTTCTATTCATTCCAAAAAGACTATTCTCCTTCAGGAGTCGGATGCACTAGTTGGAGCTGCACCAATGTGTTTCTGTGTACATAGGACTTGTAATAATCTGCGATATGCTGGTGATTCTGTGTGATACATCAACAGCCTCTCAGTTGGCACTTTCTGGTTCAGAAAGTGGAAAGAATGTTTTCTGAGCACATTTATGTCTTTAAGTTTAATTACTTTCAGTTAAAGGATCAGGATGGGCCAGAGCTTTCTGCTGATGTCTATCATATGTAGTATTGCAGCAAAAGTATTCTGCCTTTCATCTTTTGTTCGTGGTATCGTTTGAAGTTGTGACCTTGTAGATCAGACTTGATGTACTTATTACTGCAAGTATTAATGAGGGACAGGCATCATAGTTGTGACTGAGGGACTATAGGTTCCTCTGAACATGTTATGGTATTGTTAGCATCAGTGGTTAATTTGTAAAAAATAAAAAAATTAATAAGTGCCAGGACTCTCGTCGGGGAGGAGCTTGCACCAGCCAATTTCTCCTGTTAACCCTGCCTAAAACAGAACCAACTACGAACTATGAAAGTGGTGAGAGGATGTGGCATAATGACCAGAGTTGCCAAGTTCGAAGCTGGGGAATCCGGTTCGAGTCTCTGCTCAACATCCTGTGATTCTGGGCAAATCACTTAATCTCCACGTGCCTACCATACATGACTGTGTCCTTAACTGGTGCTCATGAAAAGCGCTGGTCTTGATAATTAAGTGCTGGTGCTGAGCTCCAGAAACCACTGGCTCAAATTAAGCACTGGTGAGCATCTTTCTGATCAGTCTAAAGGTTTTTAGCAAGGAATTGGATGTAATTGTAATCATACTTGTTTTCGCTTTAGGTCTTTTGCATGAAAAGATATCTCCAAGAGTCCCATTTTGATGAGGGGGCGTCAGCACTGATGAATGTGATTGTCCTCACACTTCTCAAAATATATAAATCTTGCCTACTTTGGTGATATTGTCATTTCTTAAAATGATGGTCTTGAAGTTTGTCATTGAATAAGTAGCTATAATTAGCAACTTTTGAAAGAATTTGGGAACTGTCTTTATATCTCTAGAAGTTCATATATTTGTTGCAAATTGTAATGTTAATATTAAAAGGGAGGTGGCAATCCTCCCTTGTTAATGGTTGGCATATTCTGTTAACTGCTGTCCAAAATGTTACCTTTCCAATTCTGTGTACTATAGGAATTTACCCAGGGTGCGTGTAAGTGAAGGTTTCGATTGTCTTTTATCGGAGTATTCACCACCATTTATGTAAGTAACTGAAGAAGGTGTTTTACCTTCTTAGAGCATCTGTGGATCTCTGCTAAATAACCATGTATATAACTGTGCCACCGTTTTTCACCAAAGTGAGATCAATTTTTAGGAGCCTTTATTTGTGTAGTAGGGTCCGCTTCAGAGGTGGTATCTCTGGCAGTCTACTGAATCTTTAATTTACCTGGCCACTCAGGAATCAGTTACCTAAATTCTCCAACCTGTGCATAATTGAAATTATTGAATCTTTTCTAATAGTTAGACATTTTTGGACCGAACACCAACTCCACACTTGTGGGAGAAGTGACCGCTCTGAAAGCAGTTCTAACTCTGAATAGCTTGTTGCAAAGATAGCCCTTGTACGTCAGTGGCTCATCTAAGGAGAAGAATATGCATAGTTTCCCTGGGCCTGTGTATAAGGCCATTGACGTCCCAGGATTGGGTAAAAGGGATTGATAATTCCCAGATGAGGAAATAAAGAAAGTGTAGGTGCAGAAATCCATGGTAGCTACAGGGGCGTAGGAAGGGGGGTGCAGTGGGTGCAGGGCGCCCGTGGTGTCATCACTGAGGTGGGTGACAAAATGGCAAAAAAGTGTTTTAACCCCTTGCATGCTTCGGATGGCCCACGGCCGTCGTGCGTCACGGTGGGCGTGTGCGGAGGACGACCGGGGGCCGTCCGAATCCCGCCAACTATTTAAATGGCCCACACAGGGCGAAAATGTGCACAGAACGCAAGGGCTTAAACACATATTTTTGCCATTTTGTCACCCCCTCAGTGATGACACTTGTCACCCCCAGCTTGACAAAATGGCAAAAATATGTGTTTTAAACATATGTTTTTGCCATTTTGTCAAGCCGGGTGTGACAAGAAATTTTCCGCACAGGGTACCACCTGACCTTGCTATGCCACTGGGTAGCTACGCCCACGACTGGAAAGGGAAGGTTAGGTACCCTGTACTACCACACACCAAAGCTAACTTAAGGACTGCTATGAGTAATGATCTCTAGAAATATGCCCTGGAGGCTCAAGTTTGTTGTAGCAGCATCCCCTTAACCATTCTAGGCTGAAATAAAGTCGCTACAATCAGCCTGAAAGCTTTGACTCTCATCAGTCTGCCTCGGGCTAACTTTTTTCTCTTTTGCATCCCCCAGGATTGACTGCCTCTCACTGTACATTGACAAATACTCCTTCCAGTTGCATGTTGAATTACTTCATGCGGCGGTTATCACTGGAGCTACTCTTAGAACAGGCATGGTCACACATACTCGCAGCCAATTCAGCTTTTCTCCAGTCACAGCAGAAGATGCCATCACATCCTCAGAGCATGCACATTATGGCCAGAATAGTGCAGGCTTCCCTGGCACACAGAACAGACGAAGTAAAACAACATTCTCTCTCACACACCAATATATCACTTGCAGGACAGTTTGCTTCATCCACACACCTCGGGTACAGTGCAAGCTTTCCTCACGCACACAATGCAGGTGCAGTTCAGGCAACAGCAGGGTAAAGTTCCCTCACTCATACACAAGTGGTACAACAGCTTCAATAATAAGAAAGCTGGGTCCCACTAAGAATACCAGTCAGCAGGAAAACCAAGGATTCTTATGTTCTATATAACCAGAAGCAAACGTTCTGTGTCACCTAACGATGTATTATCCACCTTTTTGTCTTTAAAGGAAATACTAGTCTTTGCAGAGGTTGAAAACAAGTTAGAGTTGAAATTCCCACAAAAGAAGAAATTAATGTTAACACACATGTTAAAAAGCCTGATGCTAGTGTCTTATACACAATCAACCCAGTGCTTAATTTGTAAAAAAAAGAAGTGCAGGTGCTGACAATTTTACCAAGGAGGTCACCGCTCACATCTTCCTCCGGTGAGCCCCACTTTCAACACACTCACTGCCTCAGTCTCTATCTTCTAACCTTGATCTGTTGTCTGTCCCCTAAGTCTTTGCTCTAAGAGTCAATCCTCTCACCTCTCTAATTGTTTTCTATCACCTTTGTCACACCCTGTACTTCTGATTTGCCCTCTATTAATTTTAGCCCTGCCCTTTTTTCTCTTCACTTTTATCCATGCTCTGCTCTCTCTCCCCCCGATCTTGGCTCTTTACTATCACTCTCTAGCAGTGATTAGCTGTGTCATTATTTTATCATTTGTCTGCTTTTTTTCTCTGACCTGTTCTCCACATCCTTTCATTCCATCTTCACTCTTCTTAATGCTCTCTTCTTCACTTCATGGCTGCTTTCTCTTTGTATCTGATTTGCTCTCCTCCTTTTCTCCTACTTTGCTCTGTTGTATCTCTCTCCTCTCTTGTTGTTTCTTCTCCTCTGTACTCTTGCTGCCTCTCATCTCTAACACTGCTGCTGCCTGTGACCCCTGTCGTCAGCCTGTACATGTCCCTGCTATTTTGAACTCTGCATTTTCCTTTTGTCATTCCTAAAGAAGCAGAAGATTGCATGTTTCACTTTCTTACCTACAGTGAGTGCAAAAACAAAATGTACACCACATGAAAATGCTTTTTTGCATATATTAATCAGTGTGGTATTACTGGGTTTATTGCGGAACAGGCGGCTGCTTGAGCACAGCAGGTCATGTCACTGCTAGTGCTGCCTGTAATTAGTAGGTCCAGGGATGGCAACGGCATTGGCATCCACTGCTCAGCTTGCTGTGATCCTGCCTGCTACAGCACAGGCATTGTCCCCATTAGTAATGCTGCCAATGCCGGTGAGTATGGCTGCAGTGCCTACTGGACTCACTCATGCTCTGCACTTACCATGCTGGGGTACAGCTCATAGATTATACTGGTGACGCCATGGCGCACAAAAGTTGTGTTGGGCCACAGCCTCATCGAGCACATTGAGGATAGCAGCAATGCAGGGCTGCCGGGTATACTACTCTGGCTACGCAACAAGTGGGAAGTCCACACTTAATTTCATTTATTCTTCCTCAAGAACCCTCACTCCCAAGTTCCAAATGCGCTCTTGCAGCTTCCTTGCCTCAACTCCGTCATGAGCCAGCCCCCAGCTACAATTATTCAATGGGAGTTTTAGGTTCAGGCAGTGACAGGGTGCAGCAGACTAGGGGAATAGAATGCAAGCCATAGTTTGTCGATGACTTCTTGGATTTGTGATCAGTGTGATAACATCATCACTAACGTGGTGATGCACAATCATGCCTGCCTGGACAGGCATATGCCGGCCTGCCTATGAACATTTACCAGCCAGTCGCCATGCAATGTATGTTATTCTTTTTATTTTGAATTGAACAATTAATATTGAGACCACCACCTGCAGGTTCAGAAATTGTAGCCCCGGCCCTGTGAAAGAAGTGCAGGTGCTGAGCACCTAAAAGCACCTGCTCAAATTAAGCACTGTATCAACCACAGGCCAATTTTCTGTTTTTGCCATCCAAACTCCTGGAGCAAATTCGTGCTTTATCAGTTGCAAACCTTTAGGGGGTCAAATCATACACTTGAGCCTTCTGGCTAGTTTCCCCATAGCACATAACTAGCCTCAGTCAACATCCCCGATCTTCCACAGTGTCTTGGAAGCTATATACTCCTGGGCCAGGTGCAACTTTTCAATTAGACAGTCCTCTTAGCTTAAAATGTTCTTTGATGTTACTTTTGAGTATTTTGTTACTCTGCTACCTGAAGGTTATCTTGATTGTGAAAGATGCACTCTAGGAAGTAATCTGACATAACTGCACAGGAAGCAGCATCAGAACCTACTTCCATTATACACAGAAAAGTAAAGCACAGCCAAACATTGAAGCAGACGTGCACAAAGCTGCAAAGACCGAAACACAGACAGATGTATGCACTCACACTACCCATCTCCCTCCCTCCTACCACCTCCCCCTCCTTTTAGGTCTCGACTAGCGATGCAGCGCATGCAATGCACGCCTTGGGGAGACCTATTTTGTCGGTTTGGTGGGCGAAGGGGGACAGGATATGTGCATGCTTTCAAGACAGGACATGTGCACGCGTACGTCTGACTAACAGCTTAGCTGAAGACACAGCAGATGTGCGCGTACAGCTTAAATAAAATGTGCACACATAAGGCTCTACTCGGTTGCTTCCTCTCCCCTCACGCTGGACAAAACATACGCACGTCCTCTGCTCCCTCTCTCTGCACGCAGGACAAAACATATGCACACGCTCCACTAAAACATATGCACGCACTCTGCATACCTCTACTTCTTCACAAAGTTCTCCTCGGCACTTTCAAAAACACAGTCTGTTTATACCCACCAGAATTACCAGGGGCATCGTCCAGCGTTTATTAAAAAAAAAGGGGGACTCTCGCAATGCACTCTTATTTGATTACAAACCCCACCCTTCTTTCAGAGCACTAGGTCAGCAGAGCTGCTCTCGAGCCAGAGAACCAGGTCAGCCGAGCTGCTGTAGAGCCAGAGAAACCAGGTCCGCAGAGCTGCTTTAGAGGGAGAGAACCAGGTCAGCAGAGCTGCTCTAAGAGCCAGAGAACCAGGTCAGCAGAGCTGATTTAGAGCCAGAGAACCAGGTCAGCAGAGCTGCTCTAGAGGCAGAGAACCAGGTCCCCAGAGCTGCTGTAGAGCTAGAGAATCCAGGTCCGCAGAGCTGCTTTAGAAAGAGAGAACCAGGTCAGCAGAGCTGCTATAGAGGGAGAGAACCAGGTCAGCAGAGCTGCTTTAGAGCCAGAGAACCAGGTTAGCAGAGCTGCTCTAGAGCCTAAGAACCAGGTCAGCAGAGCTGCTCTAGAGTCAGAGAACCAGGTTAGCAGAGCTACTGTAGAGCCTGAGAAACCAGGTTAGCAAAGCTGCTGTAGAGCCAGAGCAGAGCTGCTTTAGAGCCAGAGAACCAGGTCAGCAGAGGCGTTGTAGAGCCAGAGAACCAGGTCAGCAGAGCTGCTCTAGAGTCAGAGACCCAGGTTAGCAGAGCTGCTGTAGAGCCAGAGAAACCAGGTCAGCAGAGCTGCGTTAGAGGGAGAGAACCAGGTCAGCAGAGCTGCGTTAGAGGGAGAGAACCAGGTCAGCAGAGATGCTTTAGAGTCAGAGAACCAGGTCAGCAGAGCTGCTCTAGAGGCAGAGAACCAGGTCAGCAGAGCTGTTGTAGAGCCAGAGAACCAGGTCAGCAGAGTTGCTTTAGAGCCAGATAACCAGATCAGCAGAGCTGCTTTAGAGCCAGAGAACCAGGTCAACAGAGCTGCTTTAGAGCCAGAGAACCAGGTCAGCAGAGTTGCTTTAGAGCCAGAGAACCAGGTCCGCAGAGCTGCTCTAGAGCCATAGAACCAGGTCAGCAGAGCTGCTTTAGAGCCAGAGAACCAGGTCAGAAGAGCTGGTCTAGAGCCATAGAACCAGGTCAGCAGAGCCGTTGTAGAGCCAGAGAACCAGGTCAACAGAGCTGCTCTAGGGCCAGAGAACCAGTTCAGCAGAGCTACTCTAGAGCCAGAGAACCAGGTCAGCAGAGCTGCTCTAGAGCCATAGAACCAGGTTAGCAGAGCTGCGTTTGAGCCAGAGAACCAGGTCAGCAGAGCTGCTCTAGAGCCTAGGAACCAGGCCAACAGAGCTGCTTTAGAGGGAGAGAACTAAGTCAGCAGAGCTGCTTTAGAGCCAGAGAACCAGGTCAGTAGAGCTACTTTAGAGCCAGATAACCAGGTCGTGAGAGCTGCTCTAGAGCCAGAGAACCAAGTCAGGAGAGCTGCTTTAGAGCCAGGGAACCAGGTCAGTAGAGCTACTTTAGAGCCAGAGAACCAGGTCAGCAGAGCTGTTGTAGAGCCAAAGAACCAGGTCAGCAGAGCTGCTCTAGAGCCGGAGAACCATTTATTGTAATTTAAAACTTCAGGTATCAATATGCAAAGTTGTGTGAGCTATTTGCCTTACACTGGCTGGAAATCCGTGTTGTCTGGTATCCCGATTATCGAGTCTACCGTCGACTGAAGCTTTTGCCCGATTGTGGAGCAAATTACATATTACAAAGCTGGTGAGTTGGAACCTACGGGAGCATCGACTCTTATACTTTACGTTATCGACTCCGAAAGAAGTCCCTTACAGCTAGGACGCTCGCAAGAGACCCTTCATATCCATTATATTGCTGAGACAGTACAAGAGATTTCACTATTGCCATGAATTCGCACCACAGAGATTAATTACAACCCGACCAACGTTATCCTTCAGGCGCTTCAAATCAAAACAGGCATTTAAATACAAAGTCCTGATGATGATCCCGGTTCATTAGGAGCCAGGGGATCGAAACGTCGTCGACATTTTAAACAGCTTTGCAAACTATCCATTGTGTTTACTGTTATTGCATTGTCTGTTTGTCTTAACTTGCTTATGAGTTAACTATTTGCAAGGGACATGTGGCTCCTACTTTTTCTTGCCTGATATTGTGTGTTCTTTTTCTTTTTATTTCTACCTTTTCTGTACTATATGTTAAATTTATTCCTGGATAGGTACAGGCTTGTACCCTATCTAAAGCTGAATTTGACCCCTCATGTGGTCATCTAATTGTTTTTGATTATATTGAATAAATACTCCCTGACCCGGCTGGGTACAGGGACAAAAGGTATAGTACTGATTTCAGTCTATATTATCATTGTGTCTATATCCTAATCTTATCCTTAGGACCCTTGTTTTCTATATGCAACATAAAACAAGCATTTACAATGCAATAGGGCTGGCATTACTGAAAGTTTGAGCTATTAGCGATGCAAATGATAATGTTTGTTAGTTTTTGTAAAAAAATATTCCAGCAGTAGCATAAGTAATGAAATAAAATCCACGTAGACTGCCAGAACCACCACCAGTACAAATACCAGCACCACTACCACCACCGCTACAACCACCACAAGTGCCATAACCACCACTACAATTATTACTATTACTACTCTGTGGTGATAGTAATAATAATAGTGGTAGTTATGGTACTGGTGGAAAATTACTATTCTAAATTACAATACCTGTTAATTTTTCAAAAGGCATTGCCATTTACAATACCAATAGCTCTAAAACTCGCAGTTGCAAGACCTATTGCATTGTAAATGCTTGTTTCCACTGAGATGCCTACAGTTGAGGGGACACAAACCTAATGGTTTTGTGTGCACAGCAAACTCTAGAGTTGTGCTGCTGCAGCTGCACTGTAAGTTTGCAAAAAAGAACCAGCATGCCAGCCCAGTTAGTGCACAGCTTATCGGCATCCTGCCAGTGGAAGGCACTGATCTGTGGGGAGGCCCTTCTGCCACTTTCCTTCACACTGTGGACTCACTGATATCCACCAAACAAGCAAAGCCAACGGGTCCGTCTTTGAATGCCTAGAACATTTCCGGGTCTCATAGCTAATTGTTTACTCAAAGATTATTCATGGTATAAGAAAAGCACGAATGCTGCCTTATTAGGCACAGAAATTACACATTTTAAGCATATGCAACGAAAGATCATCTTAATCATAATGTTATTTATATCACCTAGAAACAGGTGCAATACCACGCATTAACTCATTAATATGCTGCAAGGCGATTACGTTTATATTAAAACATCATTGACACTACAGACTAGTTCATTCAGACCATTAATTATGAGGGAAGCACAAAGAGTTTTTGCACGCTTACATTCTGCATCCCAGTCCACCTCTCATATTTCCCACTCGAGACCGTATATAGTCTGCATAAAAGTATTTTGTTAAAAATACCCATTCAGACTTGCTAAAAGCAAGAATGAAGACTTCTGCGCACAGTTACACTTGGCTACTGCTATCACACCCATGTTGCACAATAAACCTATTTCCAGTTTTTCCACAACAAAGGATGAAAAAAAAGGAATACACCCACACCTGCTCTCCAATCAAATCCTAGACTCTACATAGCCAAATGCCACCACTCAACGTATTTCACAGTGCAGTTATCAAATACATGCCCAGTTGGCAAGTTTGGACTGGCGCACCCAACCAGAGCAGTGCTGAAGGGAACTGACCTATTCTCACACTATTTGTATGCCTTTCTTTTGCAAACATTTCCTTAACAGTCTGAAAACCAGTGGTTTAGTTACAGAAATTTGGCCCAGTTTCCCATTTCTGTTTCTGATATTACTATCCGTATGATTTTCTATTCTTTTAGATTTCATTCACCTGGTGAGATAACTAAACGTGTCTTTGGGCTATTCCCAATATTACAAGAGCCACCTTCTGTTGCTAGGAGTATACATGTAGGTGTGTGAATTAAGGGGATCCTGGAGTAAGTCACTTTAGACTATCTTACATGAAGCTTTACAAGAATCGTAAAGCATTCAAGTAGACCAGTCTGTGTCTGTTCACTAAATGAATTGGATATCTTCCCAAAAATGAGACACAAAATGGATTCAGCCAAGATTTAACAAAAAATACACATTCAATACACCGAGAACGACCAACACAAACAAAATATACAGTAATCAATAATTATTATTGTTTTTAATCACAGTGTGTAGACATTGTGAATGTAATGCAACACCATAGTGTATTCAGTGGATCTAATGACATACTGTGTTATTGTTAGAAATTGGGTTATTAGTTGCGAAGGATGTGAGCCCTTCACAAGTCCTAGATCTACAATTGCCTTGTTACTACAAACCAAGTACCCCATTGTAGCACTTGATTCCATTAGGGTAGCGAAACAGAGCAGCCCAAGGTCTGCTCAGGAGAGGTGGGGTGGGCCTGCAGCCTCATTTAGCTGGCATGCAACATCAACACTCAATAAATCGTTGTTCAGTAAGTGCTTTTTCTTTGTAATAGGAAAAGTACTTCTATTACACACACTACTAAATACTACACATTGAATTCCATATATATAAATCCAGTAGATGGAAATACCTTTGGTGACTCGCTGATATCCGCTTTTATCACAGACCCTCCCCCCCCCCATTGGGTCTTGAACCCCATAATAGCAAGGAACCCCAACTATATCCGACGTAACATCACACAATAGAGGGTGTCCTTATTTATAAGGCAGTCCTACTGGCTTTTTCGAGGCGTCACCACATTATTAACAATAACCACATGTTCTACTGTGACAACATACTACCATGATATCAACATTAAAACAATGTTAACATTATTCCTATTCAAATGCAGTCACTAAAAGCATACGAATTGCAACGTTAATAATAACCCAATATATCATTATGTCCAAAACAATAAAACATATATGTCCACCTCTCTCTTTACTGGCTTCAGGCCACATACGGCAGCCAACTACTAGGGGCCCTTGCACTCATAGCCCGAGAGCAAAAGCTGCAGCTCCAACTGAATACACTCCCTCCTGAGATAATAATTTAAGTACACCCAAAAAACCTAGGGCAACTTATTGTTCAATGCTCCTGGGGTTCTGCTGCACCCTGTGCAAGCTCTCAAAGCACTTTGCACATTCATTGGTGGTGCCCCTTGCCCCTCCTTGGGGTGCCACAAGCAAAAGGGGCACACCTGCTTTCATGAATATTTATTGAGTGACCCAGGAAGGTTAGAGTGAATGCGCTTCACATGTTTTTTCCTTGTTCTGTCGTTTTCTTTTTCTTTAAGTAGTGCCCTGCTCCTATCCAGGGCACCCACAAGCACTTTGTTGTTCGTTGAGGCTGTTATTATCGGCTGTTAATAGGTTACTATATCAGCAACATGGTCAGCCTGCTCCTGCCCTGCTGAACCATTTCTCCTTCTCCCACCAAGCCGGTTACCAGCACGGCAACCATCATCCTCCTTCTCCAAGCACTCTTCTTGCAGGTAGGATGGAGGCTCTGCGGTGTGTACCGCACTCCAATGGACATGGACGTGGAGAGCGGGGCGACACATTGCCATATGGAGCAGATGGCAGCACTCCCCACTCTCCTCTTCACATCAGGGTTTCATGGTATGAAGTCCACACGGCCTGAATGGCTGCTCCAGACCTTGGGAGTTTATTCTGTTTTCTTTACACCAGCACCCAGGGAGATAGGGGTCCCTGGGGGCAATTTAACATTAGGGCATCTGCATGTTGACTCCCCCAGATAAATAAATAATTCCACACCGACCTCTGCCCTTACCCATCATTGAGGTACTTTCAGTAAGACTTGGTGGAGTGCTATGCCTCAATTTTTTAGGTCTCGCCTGAGCCGGCGCATGCGCTACTCTGGCAAGACTTTTAGTAGGGGCTTCAGAAAATGCTACCACTGTGGCCTAGAGCTTGCTGTTACGCGCGCGGGCGTGCACGTGCTCTGGGCGTGAGCAGAGGCGCCATATGCCTTTTCTCGTCATGCTCATTAAGCGCATCGCTTGATCGCGATCACTTTCGCAGCAGTGTCACTTTCACGGCCGCGCGGCCAATGCTTGCTTTTTCTTTCATGGGCAGTAAGACTCGATGCCTTCATTAGGGGACACTGAAGCATTTCTTCCCACATTTGTCATGGGTGAAGACCACAGTTTTTCATTTTGTTGAAAAGGCATCTTACAACTTTGTTGCCAAACTATGTCCCCATTAGAATCCACTCAACTCAGTAATCCACCCACAAAAACAATAACAGAGACTGCTGGAAAAAAAAAGATGAACATACTCTTAGACACCAATATCCACCTATGAGAGCGCCAGAAGATTTTCAGGGCTCCTATTGCTGCGTCTCCAGCTTAACGAGTCCGAGGGCTAAATAGCCTCTCATAATACACGTAGAGATGGCTAGTGACTATGTATCCATTTGTTTTTTCATGTTAAAATCTATTTGAGAATGACCATTAGAGCGACAATCAAAAGTTGCCTCTTTGACTGTTTAAGCCTTGCTCTCAGCATAGCTACTTGGTTAATATTCCTGTTTTTAGTGGATACCGAACTGGTAATCGGGTTTGTTAAGAAGGTACCCTCAAAGCTGTACAACTCGCAGAGGGTGCTTGTCATCTCCATATGATATCCATGAAAACCCGTCTCAAAATAGTACAAAGGTTCAGCTGTCTCATTGGAAAACCATGCAGCTCTCTTTAGTGCCTCTATTCAGGGCGACCCTTGAAATCAGTTTGCATAAATGTGTAATTTACTCCACTGTTGACGCCCCTACACAATCTAAAAGAGCAGATTTGCATATCAATTAACAAAGCCAAATTTACCCGTTCGGGCTGAGCCAGTGGAATTGTGCCTCCCTAAGCCATGCTTGCTGCATGCTACATGATTCAACTGTAGTATATTGCAGTGGGGACATCTAACTTGGAGATAGTATGTAAATGACTCTTTCGTACTAAAATCTGCCGGGGAGACGTTCCTGTTTGGTGGAGGGAGTCGTTGGGGTGGAAAATGCAAAAAGCCGATTACAAATGCTATGAAAGAAAATTCTTACGGATGGCAGAAGCTGAAAGTGAACTCTCCCTGCCATTACGACAATTAAAAGAGATATTGATGGGGTTTTAAAAGGTGCTTATTCAGTCACTGTCTGTCAAGCATGTACATCGGGGTCATTCGTTTTCATTCTCGGCAGCAAAGAGTGACCTCGTAGCATCCAATTCAGTTAGCCACTGCCGTCCAAAACTTGTCATTCACTTGTTTGCCGTTATTGTGTTTTTGCCTTTTTTTGTCGACCCGCGAGCTCCTCAACCCCTGCCCCTCCCTTCCAGGAAACCGCCACACACACTTTCTCCCAGTATCTTCCAAAGTCAAGAGAAAGAGCCTGGGAATATTTGTAAGGCCTAATTCTTTCTACGCTCCTTTCCGATCCTACAACTTAGGCATATAAACGGGCAATATAAAAAAGTGCCAAATCATGACATTGGCTCTTTTTTGTACCTTGATAGACTGAAGAGGCATTTTTATGTGTACGACGCCAGTGCAGATTGTGACTGGACCTCAGTATTGTGTAAGTCCTTGGATGCTGGCATTACATTGTGAATTTTGTCTGAGGAAAATACAGAAATACTGACATTGAGAAGCAAGGAAGCCTTGTGGCTCACTTACTTCTTCATGGAGTGAATGTTATATTATACCTGATGCCTTTATTTGTTTAGCAGTATGCGATCATTGACCCTAAACCACAAGCATTGGCATAGCCAATAGGTCTCGCCTTTGGGACCTTATAAGTGTTTAGCCATGCAACAGTTGATGTTGTTGCACCAAGGATATTGTGCTGGATAACTAAACACTTATAAGGTCCCAAAGGTGAGACCTATTGGCTATGCCAATGCTTGTCTTTACTTCCAATTGTCAAGGGGCAACCTTTAAACATTCATCTCTCTGGCCCTGTAGAGGCAATCTTCTCTATTTTTGCCTTGTTGAGCTCTGGGTGGCCCGGCCTAGCTACCAGGAGCACTGTCTACAGGCCTACCAGCCTCTGAAGCGTGTACTTAGCTGGGTCTTCTGGTTTCCTTTACAAACTTTCCTCTCTGCCGGCTTGTGGTGCTCCCCTTCTGCTTTTGGTGGCATTTTGTTCTACACCTCCACTAACAGAGGGTATAAAACCCTCCTGCATTACAGCCCCTTGCCCCTATGGCCTACTTCCGTCTTGCAGAGCACCCAGGGGACAATGGAGTCGTGGGCTTCCCCCAACTGATTCTCAGGGGACATAAGTTGACCAGCGCCACTGGCCCTTAAGACACCCATTTTGGTTCTGGGGGTCAGCTAGTGACAAAGTCCCTAGCTCATCTTTACAGGGCATCAAGTGTCTTCTCTTTCCTGCTGGGCATTCTTCCACCGTAGTCTCCTCCCAGGTCCAGGGTCTTCTCAGCAGTCTTTCCCTTTTGTGGAAAGTTCTAAATGCCAGACACCTCTTAGGATGCCATGTAATCCCTCCATCCCTGCCCCAACCCTTCTGGACAGCAATCAGGACCTATCCATCGCAGCGACTTAATTTTTACTCTGGCAAGAGCTCCTCTGAGGGCCTCCACTCTGTGCCCAGCTGACCTCACTACCAGATCCTTTCCACCCAAACTTCAAAGGTGATCATCTCCTGCGTTGGCTCCAAGATGGCCTCTATCTCAGTTGTTTGATATTTCAAATCTTGGATAGTACTTCACCAAATAAAATAAAATTTTAATTTTTCACCCTGGTATTAGCACAGGAAGAGAATTTCTTCCCTTCAAAGCTTTTTAGGTCTCGCCTAGGCGGCGCTTACGCTGGCTCTTCGAGACATGCTGTATTCAGGTATAGACTTGAAGCTCTGCTCATCTTTTCAATTGGCTTCTGTTACTGTGCTTTCTAAATGGTTGCTTTTGATTTGTGAAAAGGCTTAGTAGTCCCTCCTTAGTACGCACCTTTGCTACTTTTGTAACTTCCCATGAGGACTGTCCCTATTGTGTTGTTACTCCGCAGGTTTCATTCACAGCCTTTGGGCACTATTTTCTTAAAGGATTTTATCTTACCCGCTGTTGCAGACAGGACACGAGCTGCGCTGGCGCTCAGCTGTCCTCAAGCAGCACTGGCGCTCAGTTGACGTCTGCCTTTCCTAGCTCGTGTGCTTGCAATATTATTTGTACAGACACCTCTCGACGCAGCATGGACATGCACCTTTATTTATTGAGGGCGATGCAATCTTTACATTCGTGCTCACTATAAGTGTTAGCGATACATTTCCTTATCATAAATTACAAAACTTCACCTTTCCAATATGGCTGCTCCCTTATCCATCCTGTCTGACCTTCTATTCCAAAGTATAGGGGCCAGTGGGTCCTAACGAGTGAAGGTGCATCTTGTGGCCCCGGGAGTGAGCCTTTATAGCTGAAAGTTTGTCTATTGTTAGTTCGCTTTGAAGGAAAAATGCTTCCTTTGTTGGAAAATGAGAATGTTATGTGATTGATGCACAGCACATGCTACTGGGGACAAAACGGGGCAAGGGTGTCACGTAACGGCCAGAGCTTGCAACTATGGACCTGGGGAGCCAGGTTCGAGTCTTTGCGTCAGCTCAACATCTTGTTTATTCTTGGCAAATCACTTCATCTCCTGCGCCTACAAAAAATAATTGTAACCTTCTGTAATGTAACTGGTTCTCATGTAAAGGGCTCCAGTACCTTTAGGTCGAGTTTGTGCTATATAAAACTTTTAAAAAATAGACATAAACACTAATAGATCTTGTGGGATAGATTGCCGGACAGGTTAGGAAAACCTGGAGCAGAAGCATTCTTGGACATACTTGGTGAGGGTTGGAGGAAACAGGAGCACAGGTTTTGGAAGTAGGAAATCAGGAGAGTGACATGGGAAGCTGGGAGAGGGATGGGAGTCAGGAAACCTAGATTTTTAAAGCCTTCTGTGCTCCAGTTTGAATTCACCATTGAAAACAGTTAGAATAGGTACTTTGAAACTTTTGATTACACCTTTTACTTGTTTTAAATGATGATTTATAAATATTGTCAAAAAATAACACATCAACACTCATGTTTGCCAATGCTTGTTTATTTTGTTAAGCGAGCACAAAGCCCATATCTGTTCCTCACATTTTGGCTTTACATGAGTGTGATGGGGATGTGGGTGGTTTTAACACTGAAGGTGTTGTTGATGATGGGAAGGGAAAGCCAGGGACCTTTTGGGGAGTGGCAAAAGCAGGTTTTGAACAAACATGCCTTAAAATAGGTCAAACATTGTTTTATATAGCGGGGTATGTTTGGTTGCAGGCAAACTTGAAGTCAAGGGGTATAAGGAACTTTTCCTCAATGAGCCGCAGCTTTTTGCAGCGCACCCTACAATGCAGCACTGAACCAGCTGCGTTTCATTGGCCAATGTTAAACACTATGAACATATCAACTGCGGTTTTGCGGTTGCTTTTTGTGATTGTGTGAGTATGGCTGTGTAAAGTAGCGAGAGGACTACATACCTTGATACTTGCCCAAAAAACACTCGTGCATCCCGACCACAGAAATGGAATGGTAATGTGCTGGGTAACTTAAAGTGGTTTTTGCTGTTGTAAAGGGCTAAGCATGGTTTATGTGGTTTCACGGACGTTATACTCAAAACGTTACGTTCTCAAACTTCCCTTATTAACCATGCGAAATACATGCTCATTGTGTCGGAAACATTAAAACGATTGGTGGTGATTTACATTTAAGCTTCATTTGACTTTGGCAGTTGTGAGTAATGATGTAATTGTAATCGGCTTGAGTGAATCACGCTCCCTCTCCCCCTTTCTATAACCACACTTATTTCTTTGTTAGTCTTTTTTTCTCACGAATGCATACTCCTGTTGGTGTTACAGTGCGATGTGTTAGGCACCAGGTCTTATAGTTTTGCATTTTAAGTCCTCGTGTATCAAAGGAACACATGAAAAACAAATGCACAAAGGAAACATTGCAATTTTATTTTTATGCTCTTGGATAAGTGTAATGTAAGTTCATAATGGAATATATTCTGTAAAATGCATATAGTATTTTTCATTACTTGAAATCGTTCAACAACACACATACCAAAAGCACCTGAATGGTCTCTATGGTATGATTTAATGAGGCAACGCACACAGCAGTTTTAAAAACACTTTTAGGATAATAAATAAATCATTCCTTCTAATAACTCAAAATATTCAAACGCCAGTTGTATTATTTACATCAGTTCTATTGACTTGGAAGATAATAGTCCATTAACTGTCTGCCATATATAAAAGAGCAACCGTTTCTACTGCTATGCAATGTATACGGTTTCATGGGACTTTTTATGTAGGCAAACATCACATGGAATGCAATGCACCACAAAATACTGATGCCACTCATTACTGACAACTGTTAGAGCTGGCTCACAGTGCAAAGGCACCCAACGCAGCAGGTTCAGGGCCGGACTGAGAACCAAAACCGGCCCTGGCAAAGTACTCAGCCGCCGAGCTCTTTGCCAGGGCCGTTTTTTGGCCGATTTCTTTGGCCGATTTTGGAGCTATGCTGCAAAAACGGCCCTGTAATAAAAACAGCCCCCAGGCCCCAAACCCGGCCCCCACCTGTGCGGCGCACCGGGGAATTGCCCGGTGCCCGCTACGGCCAATCCGGCCCTGAGCAGGTTCCAATTTCGTAAAGCAGTATACCAACATTCCAACTTGATTTTCCCATTATTTTCTTTGTTATTAAAATGCCTTTCCCTCAATGTTTTCCTGTAGATAAGGTGCTCAGAAACGTTCCCCTCTGATTTTGTACCTTTGGCAGTCCCACTGACTGCCTTATTTATCCCACCCCGCATACGTTTCTCAAACAGTAGCTCACGGTCTCCCTCTGTCCCTAACCCACACACCCATTGATTCACCCATCATCCTTCCATCCTTCTCGTCATACATTTATCTATCCCTCCATCCCTCCACCCACTACTTCATCATAAAAATTCCTTGCGGTGGTATTAAGGGTCTACATTTTAGAGAACAGTTTCTCGATCAAAATGGACACAAAGGGCATTTTAAAAGTTGTATTGTGTACACAATTCCCAGTGGTGCACCCCTTCCCCCTCCTTAAGCTGCCAACGTGGGGTTCATGACACTCTTGTGTGGAGTGCCACTACTCCTACAGCAACCATTTACTAGCAATCTGTGCATTCGGAGCACAAACACCTTTAATACTGCACGGTCACATGCTGCTGAGCTCTTGCATCTTCTCTCCATTCACCCCTTTCCTCCCTACTTCTCACTCACAAACATGCATGCCCGTTTTTCTAAAGATGCCTCCCTCACCACACACATGCAAGCCCATGGGTGTAGTTGCTAACTAACTTTTTGGTTAATCCTCCCACCCCTACATTAATTTATCTATGCACTATTTCTGTAGTGAAAACCTAGAAATGGACTGCATGACCCAATGTGTAGTAATTGTATAGCTATTCAATCACTGGTGGCACAGCACCCAGGATAATGTACTACATGGCTAAAATCACTTATAAGGTCCCAAATTCCCAAAGGCGAGATATATTGGCCATGCCCTTCCCCTACTGTTTAAAGTCAAATTATCACTTCCGACACAAGTGATTTGCTTTTAGACTTTAGATTCTGTACAGGGTATAAGCCTCTCTATATAGATTTTCTCCCCATTCTTACTGGCACAGTACAATTCATGCAAAAACATAAATAGGAAAGGAGTACATTTCATTTCCATTATTTGTTCCGGTGTTCTTCCTGTCTATGCAGCCATGTTTCCTCTGGCGAAAACTGCTCTCTCGTAGTTTTATAGGTACGGGATGTAATTATATGAATGTGTTTGCTGTGGTGTTTCAGTGCAAACTGTTGTATTATTTTCTCTCTTGTGACACGTGTGCTGTGCCTTTGTGGTTTTGCTTCTGTAGAGGGTATAAGCCTCTATTCCTACCAGCCCTTACTTTTCCACTGTTTTCTCTCCATTCTCTTTCCTTCCGAGCTTTTTAAGGAGGTCAAATAATCACTTCACTGCAAACAAAAAAACCAACAAAAAAAAACCTAATTTGCAACACCAATAGCTCTAACGAGCACTACTGTGAGACCTATTGCATTGAAAATGCTTGTTTACTTTGTACTTCAAGCCATTTTACTGGTTGTTGTATCTATCTACCTGAAATAATTTATTAGAGGGCCATATTTCTGGAGAGAGTAACTTGCTTTGAACAGCATGAGTCCCTTTTGTTGAATCCCTTGATAGGTTTCCTTTTAATATTCTGGTACACTATACGCAATATTACAGCAGAAACCACACACAGCATTTAAAGCAGGAAGAAGAAACACGGTTCTATGTTATTGTAAGTCATTTGTAATTGATGGAAGTCTTTTAATCTACTGAAGTGCCACATTATGCTGATATAGCATTACTATGCTGTGCCCCCAAAGCATCATTATGTGCCCAACATTTAGAGTCTGATTCCCAGAGATCGCTAATCGTCCTGTGGTCCATCAGTGGCCTATCGGTGGCCTTTGAATTGTCCATGCCATTGTTTTCGAATCAGATTTGAGCTTCTCTTTGTTATTGCCTCCCATGACCTATCATCTCATTGGATGTTGGATGCCTCCACCATGGGGAGTTGCAGCTTGTTTTTCCAAATGGCGATCAAGAATTGAGTGAGGCATGCATCCACAGGTGTTTGACAGGAGAATGAAGATTATTACATTATTGGTGTCAGAGGTTACATGTTGTGCCCTTGCTAAGCAGCACAGGAAATGTAATCAATCAGTACATAAAGACGAGGAAGCTACAATGTGATAAATATTAATATTTCTGGTCTGACATGTTGGCATTTCATGGCATTGATAACCAAAGGGTTACCAAATGCAGAGCGTCAAGTTCGTTTAAATATATAAAGTTCTGTTTAACTATTTAATTCAGAGCTATAAAGACTGAGCTCTGTGATCGAGCCTAGATCTAAAACAGATAAACAACCCCAGTAGGTGTTTAAGATTTGATAACATCTCTGTGTGTAAAAAGTCACAAGGTGTTCACGTGTTGAAATCTCACAAAGTGTAGACCCAGGTGGAATTTAGGCTTTGTAGGTATGCAAGAAAATTGGTGATTATAGCCATCACATTTTAAAAAATTATTGAAAAGGGATTAGGTGACCTCTAAGATTTGTAAAGTGGTCTAGGAGTTATGTTTGCACTGTTTCTTGCTGAAATGTGTCTAAAACTGCTGCTGTTTAAGAGCCTGCTCCTCTAAGCACACAGTTGTAGGAGGTCTGTATTCTGTGTAAATATGTAACATGCTGTTTGTGGTCTGTGCTGTCTCCTTATTTTTGATTCCAAAACACCATTTTGGCATATCTAGAAAAAATGTGGGATTTGTCTTTAATCTTTAATTATTGAGAAAGAAATACAATTGGCTGCACAAGGGACATCTTATGGATTTTAGGGGGCCCTGAGCAAAACGCATTTCCGGAGCCCTTGTGCTGAATAGCTTTTAATTAATGATTCAATTTCGGCTCTTTCGTGCCCTCTTTGGCCTTTTAACTGACACGCATATAGACACACTCATCCAAAGTCTAAATGTCTTTACATCTAATATTCAGTGATGGTGATGTGTATTTTTAATATTGTAACACAGCAGCAGCTGGCGAATATTAATTCAAATAATCTGTGACACACTCCCATTTCTCATATGTGTATAGAAACGTTATTTATGGATGTTCCATGAAACGTAAACACATTTCTCAGTAAAATGTCTGTAATAGATTCTCACACATCACCCACATTAAAAACAAATGAAGAAGAAACCGTATTTAAAACAATCTGTTTAAAAATTATTCAAGGTCATCAGGACGAGACTGTCTGCAGAACAGAGTTTGCTTTATCAGGGGCCACCTGTAAGGCTGGCTGACCTGTAAGCAGCCAGTGAGACAATCATGTTGATAACAGTGCTTTATTTTGGGTGCAAGGGAAGCGTCTGTAAGCCACTCCTAATGGGCCATCACTAGCATCTTTTGTCATTCACATCGTGGCTGGGAGTAGGGGTCAAAGGGCATCTTGTATTTGATTGCATTTTTAAAAAGGATACTTAAAGATAACTGCAATGTTTAAGTATATTTAAACATTGCCAATGTATCAAATAAAAAAGTTGCCAAATAAAAAAAATAGCCATTCAAGGGGGACTCAATTGTTTTTTTTTTATTATTATTTTTTTTTACCCTGGTAGGCACGGTGTTAAAACATTTAAGGACCGCTGCACTAGTTAATTAAAAGTCATTCCAAAAAGACAAAACTGATTTAAATAAGTTTGAAGTAAAATACCACTGGTGCTTGACACCCTGCCGTACCCACCCCACCGGCAAGTCTTGTCTTGCTGCAAAAATGTGTACTACCAAAACTTTATGGTAAGGATCATTTTATTTTTTGACTCTCTTGCCTCTGGATCCTGTTTTATTAGACATGAGACTATGGCACTTCCGAGTCTCAACGTAATATTTCTGCAGCACGCGACTCTTCGCCTCTGGCTGTGGTCTGATAAAACACTTCTAATTTACAAAGGCGACCGGGAATGCTGAGCGATCTACTCACCAAAGACGCCTGGATAGATTGTAAATGCCGTGGGTAGCAGACCCCTTCAGTGTACTTGGATTGCAATCACAGCAATAAGTCACTTCTGTACCATGTGCAAATGCAGCTGTGTGGACGTTCTTTCTATACAGTTTTATGCTTGAGTGGAAATATAGATTGTTTTCATTTCTGGAAATAGCCGCCCATTCGGGAGATCTGAATGTCTTTACAGAGGAGTGTGAAGTATGCAAAGAGAAGCAGCCCAGGTGAAGTTCTTTAGCATTGAATGGCTTCCTAATAAGATATATGCATGTAAATGAAATCATAACTGCACATTTGTATTGATTTTACAAAAAGGAAATAAAGCAGAAACACTTTTAGAAATGCACCATTTGTCCACTAGAGGTCAGTGTTGAGATGTAAAACTCGATTCATACAGCGTAGCCAGATCGTTGGTTGCACTTTTTGCAAGAGCTCAGTACTTATGTCAGGGGAATAGCACTATTTGATAATTTGTTAATGTATTTTATGAAATACTATGCTTCGGTAGAAATAGTTTTAACTTCAGAAAAGGCTTTTATCAGCAATAAGTAAACTGAGAGGTCACGTCACAGGTGTCATCAGGCGCTGAAATGTCCCTCCTTGTCAGTAACACCTTTTCATATACCGAAATTAGCCCATGTCGGTGTCCAGTGGATGTGGAAGGCCAGTGTTTTTTTTTTTTAACAGATCGAGGATTTTAATAAGGAGCATATTTTCCCCATTTTGATATATTTCCGTTTTATAGTTACATGCATTGTTTATCTCCATTGTGGACAGGATACGTCTTAAATATTTTCTGGACGAAGAACTGATTGATAACTATCATGGTGGGCCTATTTTCTTATATAGAATTGCTCATCCTAAATGAATGTAGCACTTTGTAGCCGTTTTCTCGTCCCAGTTATTGTGATCTGCCCACCCTCTGTGGTCCGGGCCTTAGACAAGGATTTGGATTACTGGAGGTGGCTAACTTATGTCTAAAAACCGAAAGGCCGGTCTCCATTTTGTGTAGGCCAGATTCCATTGTTTTTTTTTGCCTCCTCCTCCTCGGTCTGTCTACCTATGACTTTGGTACCGCCCTTCTTTCGAAGAACCTGTGAAAGACTCAAATCATGTAGACAACTACCTTGAATAAACACCTAGTGTGACACCAATTTGGGGCAAGCTCCCTTTTATATATATATTTCAAGGTTAGCTTGCAATTATCGCTCAAGAATCCTGCCAGAGCCTGCCAGACGGCTGTACTTCTGCAACATCCAATCCTGTGCTGAGAGCTGATACTGAGTCAATTCCAAGAGGAGAGAAGCTGTGCGCTGCCGGTGTGTGTTTTCCTGATAGTTTCTTGTTGTAAACAGGAGTGCGGATTGTTGAATCCCAAGAAACTCTAGATGCAACTTAAGCTACTCTATCCTTTCATAGTATAGCACATTTTACGGTGTTAACCTGCCAAATTACAGTCCAACCATGTTAGAAATGTTCATATTATTTTCTTTGTTAGCGACATACATCTGTGCCAGGGACATTTAAAGGATTTTGGGGGCCCTGGGTCAAACGCATTTTGGGGACCCCTGTTTGGAACAGTTTTGAATTCATGATTAACCGGCAAGCTCGTCCAAATTCTAAATGTGTTCACACCAAATATTCAAGGATAGTGATGTGTTTTCAACATTGTAACACAGCAGTAGCTCACTAAAATTGCCGGAAATAATCTCTGCAACATCCCCCATTTCTCACACGTGAGGTCCTGTTTTCATCTAAAAAACATTTTCGTATGGATGTTGCATGAAACATAAACACATTTCTCTGCCAAATATCTGTAGTAGACTCTCACATATCGCCCACAATAAAATAAATCAGAGGAAAAATGGTATTTAAAATAATCTGTTTAAGAATTTAGTAAAGGTCATCAGGGCAAGATTGTCTGCAGAACAGAGCTGGCTTAATCAGGAGGCCCCATGAAAGGCTGGGGCCCTGGGCCAGCCCACTTTGCCCATGTCTTAACCCCTCCGCTGAACAATCCGCGCTGGTGCGGAACGTTCTATTGCGCGGGCGGAGCCGGAAAGTTGAATGGACGTGCGCAGCACTACCGAGGTAGTGCACGCGACCTCCGCTGAACGTGCCAGCACTGAAGGGGTTAACATGTCTCTGATCTGAGCTGTTGAAATAAACACTTTTAAATGTAGAGTGTCTTTTGTCGTAGTGCAGTACTTGTGTGCGATATTCTAAAGAATAAACTTGGTTTTGAATTACTGTTAGGTCCCTAACCCCTTTTTAATGGATTGTTAGTAACCCATAAAGATGAACTTGGTTTTTAATTACCATTATGTCCCTGACCCCTTTTTAGGTCTCACCTACGCAGCGCACATGCGCTACTAGAAAAAAGACCTTTAGCAATGGATTCTGCTTTTCAGTCAAAAAAGTGCACGCATTGCATTGCTTTGAATGCAACGCATGCACGTTCGGTGATTCCCTTGCAGGAGCGAGCTTTAACATATGGTTCCTGCTCGCTCCCGCAAGGGAAACAGCCGCAGGCCCCCTCCTCTCTCCCCTCCCTCTGCTGCCTCCTCATCTCCCATCTTGCCATTTTTTTACTTTCAGCGTGAGGCGCACGCTGGTTCTTTTTTGGATCCATTTCACAGAGAAGCAACTAAATGAAAGCAGGAAAGAGATGTTGTGAACCGTTTCTTCAAGTCACGGTTTTCAGTAAGTGAGGAGTGAGGCACGCGCTTGTTTCAATTCTTTAGGCCTTAGCTGGCAACGCACATATGGCATTTAGTGCAACTTGGCCCTTGAAGGTGACGAGATGCCGTGTTGCTTAGGGACAGGGCCTTTCTCACCTACACTGCTGAAACCTAAGGAGGTTGTCTCCGTTCAAAATCAGTTTTCATCTGCAACTTTTTTCATTGTCGATTTAAATCTGAAAACTTGATTACATATCTCAGCAGAATAAAATAATGAATATCAACTCTGAACTCCCCAGACAATGGTTTGTGTGCACGCATCTTTATCGCTGTAAATGTTCACAGGCCGGAACCTCTTTGACCAAGAGATTCAAACACACGAATGTCTGATCTTAAGGCAGATGGTAACCCAGACGGCGCTCCCACACTAGCAGTACCAGCAGTCCTGCTTGAATCGGGCAGAAAACCACCAACCGTAACGGGATGATTGCAAATAGGACCTATCACTATCTGATCAGACAATTGCCACCTGTGGCGCTTCCTATTTGAGTAGTTGCTGAGACTGACCCTTTTACAAAGTGCTGTTTCTCCAGTGGCTATACACTCTATTTAAAGCCTTGACATCTCCAAGGTATTACAAACTGTACTGTCTGGATGTAGCGAAAGACCGCCAGCGACACAATCAATGGTTGTAACCTGACCTGGCTCAAGTGTTGCTAGTGACCCGACGTGGTTATCTGCTGCCTTCAAACCAGTTCCTCAGCAGACCCTTTGCAGTGATTCACTTCCCTGTGGGACTTTGATATAAACATTACTCAATAGCCCCTTACGTTTTTTTTTACCAAGGATGGGAAGATATCTTTCTTTCAGCATCATAACTGAAAACCCTAAGACCTAAAAGTATCACCTGTCTCCCTGGGTTGAATATGTCCAGCTTACCGTGATGATCTTGATGTGGTCATCTGCTTACCACAACGTGAATCTAACCAAAACAGAAATGTTTCTTCTTTCCAACAGCAAATCCATCCACTAGGTCAACAAGCGTTGGCATAGCCAATAGGTCTCGCCTTTGGGACCTAACAAGTATTTAATTATGAAGCAATATCCTTGTTGCAACATCAATTGTTGCATGGCTAAACACTTATAATGTCCCTAAGGCGAGACCTGTTGGCTATGCCAATGCTTGTTAATGGATTGTTAGTAACCCATAAAGCACGGACACCACACATCAACAAGTATGTTGAGTGGTGTTGTGTGGGGCTACAACAACTTGGACTTTCTGTCTTAGGCTTGGGTGGTCTGAACCAAGTTCAGGCATCCATGGGTGGAAGAGTCAAACCTTGTAGAACTAAGCCAGAGCCGTAGTTTACTCAACACCTATTTATACCCTAATCAGTTACTGAGTAGTTAAGCTAAGAGTAATGAAGATTATACTGGTGAGTAATTGTGCCTTTAGTTCAGTGTGTACAGCTGCACATTTATCTCATTGGCATATTCCTTTGTCAAAAAAAGACTTGCAAATTGAAATTACTTTAGCTTTTACTGTGCTCTGTACCAGGTGCTGTTTAGCTTATTAAAGGGTTGTTCATAAGAAAAAAGGTAATCACATTCCAAAAGAAACGGTAGGACATGTGAAGTATGAAAACCTGAATACCTTTACCAGGTACGGGTTCTAAAAGGAGCAGAGGCCAGATCAAACATGTTAAACTGAATTAAAGTACAGCGTTTGGACAGTCAGAGGGCTCGCAGACTTGCTTTTGGTGGGCTCTGAGTAAATATTTAATGTAATTCCACCATATACCAAGCACTTCCTCCTCGACATAGTGGTACCCATGCATGGTAACAGCTGTAGGATAAGGAAATGGGACTTTAAAATCCTCTCCTGCTACGTCTTGCAGAGAAGGAAAAACGAACTGCATGTTATGTTTGCTGATCTGTGGCCAATGTCTCACTGTCTGTGCAAGAAAATTGTATTTTCCCATCCCTCTTGGAATCACCGGAGCATGCCTCACGGAAAATGTTTGTGAACAGGCTTGTGGCATGTGAACTTGGAAATTGCTGCCTGAACTAATTTATGCTACTCTTCGCAGTCAAATTTTAAACTCGGCTTTGGGTTTAGATTTGTGGACTAGTTCACAAATTTAACTAATTTGTCCTATCCAGAAAAAATAGGTTTCTTTGCATTTACTAATTACTTTGCTTTAGTTTGACCAATCTCTACATTTGGGAGGTACTTTGTGTGTCCACGGAATCTTCACTTAAAATGTTGTGCAGATCTGTGAAGGAGGGGCAAAGTTGTTCAGGGTTGAGTGAATCTAGATGGGAAACAACCTATACAACGCACTACCATTACAACGCAACTTTTACAACGCAACATCCATTACAACGCATGCATTTACAACGCAACCATTACAACGCATGACGCTACAACGCACACCACTACAACTCATGCCATTACAACTCAGTCATTACAACGCATACCATTACAACGCATAACATTACCATCCAACATTTACCCTGCTGTTGCACCCCCTGGAGTTAGAATAGTAATTTTTACCCCTACACTATCCAACACTTACCCTACTGTTACACACCCCCTGGAGTTAGAATACTAATTTTTACCCCTACACTATCCAACACTTACCCTACTGTTGCACCCCCTGGAGTTAGAATAGTAAATTTTACCCCTACACTATCCAATACTTACCAAACATGCAATGCAATGTAATGCGTTGTAATGGTATGCGTTGTAAAGGTAATATGCGTTGTAATGGAATGCGTTGTAAATGTAGTTTTTAAAATTTTGTTGTAATGGCATGCGTTGTAATGGAATGCGTTGTAAAGGTGTGCGTTGTAAAAGTGTGCGTTGTAACGTCATACATCCATCTAGATTATGCTTTACACCTACTGATGTAAGCCCCCAACCAAGTTCCTTCAGGGCACGGCTCTTGGCCATACCCAGCAGGCACTGGGTTCAGTGGTTGGTCATGTGTAAAGCTCTGAATCCACTTTTCCTTGTCAAAAGTTCAAGAACCACAGCTTTGACACTCTTCACAGACTCCCTTTGCCTCCAGCCCAAGCGGTGCATGACTACATATTAAGTCTAGTGGTCACTAGTTGCACAGAGTGGCCTTCTTCTGTGCCGTGTGCCCTGTTATGCTGCCCTAAAAGCCCTTGGGAAAAGCCTTTGTAATTCCCAGCAGCCTTGACACAGTGCATGGAATTTGCCATACAATAAATAGCTGTCTCTAGGGCCATAGTGTGGCCATGCCCTGCATAAGGTCTTCTGTTTCTGTAGCAGCTGGGCATGACCAGCATCTTTTTTCGAGCAGCTGTAGGCACCGGGTATGTCCAGTGCTCTCTGTCCAGTAACCGGCACTTGGCACCCACAGGGCACAGCTGTTGCTTTTGGCCATGCCATGTTCCCAGTAACTCTGCACCAGTACTGAGTGGGCAACGTCTAGAGGGCAATTTATGTCTTCTTACTTAGCAAAAATTATTTGTATAACATAGAATGGAAAAGACAATTTTTGTAACTCTGATTTTAACTTCCTCATCCAGGGTAACACGCGTGCAGAGCTTGATGATCAAACTTAAGGTGGACTTATTTAATATTGTAGTGCTTTATGTAAACTTTTCATACAAGTCCAAACTTTTGAGCAATCCAAAAGTAGTGTCTTTTCATGTCTGGACACAGCAGCCATATGTACTAGTATTATCCGGTGTTTGTGCAGGACATAGTCCACCTCCATGTCCTGCAAACAATATTCTCAGATACTCCAGCCTCATGATATTTTTTCATCGCTAACAAACATAAAGCGCAATGCCACTACTAACTGTCTTTCCTATACCATTTACTGGTAACAACTATTTTCTATTGTTACCAGTGAATGGTATAGGAATGATAGTCAATAGTGGCATTGCACCTTACGTTTTGTTAAGCGTATAGAAAAAATGTAATGTAGCCTGAGGATCTGAAGCTGGTATTGCAGACCCCATGACAACATTTAGTCTTTCATGGCACTGAACCTAGCACGCCCCTCCCCCTTCTCTCTGATCATCACAAAAATGGTTCCAAGCTAGGTCCTCAAACTTCTCAGACTGCCATGAACCATGGGAAATGACGAATATAGCAGACCGATCAGTTCTTATCCAATAAAAGCTACAATTTCCGATTAGAAGTCTGTCGTTTGTGTACTTAAGACATTACTATACCCAAAAACATATATGTGTCTCCGTTTTCCCAAATAAAAAAAAACAACAAAAAAACGCACTGAACAGATTTACACCAAAATTACAAAAGCTCAGAGAAGACCGCTCTAAATTTCATGTTGTTCTGTCCCCATTGGAACTGAAATCCCAGCGGTACACTTTTGGAATCCCCCTTAATCCTCCCTCTTTGTGAAATGGTGCAAATCCATTTTCAAAACAAAAAATATTCTCCTGTGAACCGCAGCTATCCACAAAGGAGCTATTGGCAGATCTGAAAAGTGTGTGTGTCTGCATCAGCAGCAAATCGGTCATTGCCGAGCCGTTTACGGCAGTACCTGGATCTGCGGCGCTATGCACAGCTACTAATTTAATTTAACGAGTCCCATTCCACTTTCACAACTTCTCCCTAATGATGATCCATGCGTGGCTCTGCTGATCCATAGAGCCGCCTCATTTGCTTAACAGACTTTGAACTGCAACTCCCCAGAGTGCCAACACATCCTGGTGGCTTTAGCAAAGTGTTTGTTTATAATTAATAACAATTAAGCAGCAATTAGAAGAAATCCTCCTTTTGGCCCGTAAGCTACTTAAAAACACACTCCTTCATATTTTTAGCACTGGCTGAAATGTAAATCCCTGAAATAGTTTCACACGCTTTCATCAAAAAAGCGGTGATAACATTTATTTTGAAATAACATACCCAAATATTTTTCATAGATTGTGTTGGTATTTCTTAAAAAGAAACTACAGCAGGTTTACTAGATTCACTTGGTGCTAACGAGTAATGGAAGTCCTTTGTACTGGCGAGCATCTCCAGCACAAGGTGTTCTTAGTCTTCAATTCTCTGCTTCTTTCCTTTCCTTATCAGTAGCCTGTCCCTTTTGAGCCAGCACATTTCTCTCTCCCTTTCAGTTCACAAATCTATTTCCTAGCAGAAGCGATGTCAATGAACACTTCTCAGCCTTGTGTATTGATTGACACCCTTCTTTCTGGTATACTTTCAATTTACTGGTATACTTTGAGTGAAAAGATTATTCTTGAAGGATACATGGGCATCCAGGTCTGAGATTTGATTCTGTCTCCCCAGCTCTGAGATGTGTGTGGAGACTTCATTTTGAGATTGCGTATATGGTACAAAGAAATCCATAAGTCATTGTACCTTTGAATCTAGACAGCTAACTTCAATGCTCTGATTTGGCATAGCTGCAGTGATATGCATAGGTTTGTAAGTTCAAACATTTCAAGTTAGTGGCTCAAGGCTCAGTATCTGTAATTTCTTCTAAGGTTTATGAAAGCCCTAGTAATGCTTGTTTTTTTGAGTCCCACAGACCTATTCAGCGGTCTTTTATCGCAGACCTATTATGTACAATACTAGTAATTAGTGTCCACCTTGGATCAGCCTATTGTTTATTTTTTGTTGGCTTTCTTCTCTTGCTTGCTTCTTATTTAGTTCCCCTCCTTTCAACACGTTGGCCTGTCCTCCCCTTGAACAGGTTATTTACCATCCTTTTGTATGGATGACTTGTACCCTTCCACAGTTCACATCAGGGCACTATTTGTTTCTGTTTCTTTGAACACATAATATGAAAGCATGTGTTCTCTTGCACTCTTCCCCCATGCGCTGCTTCCCCTTCACATCTCGTTACTTTCGCAGTGTTGCTCCCCACTACTCCGAGCTTGTCTGTAAATGCTCAAAAGCAGGTATATTTTTGCCAGGTTTGACTTAGAGTCAATTTTGTCAGTTAAGTTTTCTTTATATCCTGCATTCCACATGTTGTGTGAAAGCCAAGCCTTGGCATACACAGGTAGCATTCATGACACTGTGGCAATGGCAGCCAGCTACACTTGCTCTGCCTGTGTTCGAAGCAGAGGGTGTGCTTAGAGAGACTAGAAGAATGTCTCTTCTCTCAGAAGCCCATAAACCAGGTCCTGGGCTGCTGCACAGCGCCAAGTGGCTGGACCATTTGTTCCAGCGCAGAGTTCTCTGTAGAGGAAACGGCAAGCTTTTTCCTTTAAATTCTGAAACCTCTTCAAAAAGATGTGTACTTTTTTAGTAAGTTTATCTAGTCATCTGTGTTGTTTGTAAACTGGTTCACTTACAACAGGCTTTTTTTAATTCTCTTTAGAATTTCCCGCTTGAACCTGGAAAAATAAAACATTTAAATAAATAAGTCCATTATAAAGATTGTAAATACTGAACTCGGTTCCAGTTTCGAGATACCTTGAGATATGGTATTTTGTGAGTGTTTGATTGGTTCAGATGCTCCGACCATCACCACCCCCTTTTGTACCGCTTTGGTCACCACAAGTGTGACAGGGTATGCTCAGACGTGAGTCCCTTGCTCACTTTGCTACTGGATTCAAGCAAGCTGGGCTGAAGACGGCTGTAATGCCAGAAACCGGTCCTCGGAAGCTTGTTTCCGGTCCAGGGAAGGCATGGCTTGGCAGTTCGGGCTGGACTGTTCCCATGAGGCACAGGGTCAGACTGATTTGCATATAGCCATGTCTGAACTGGGGTGGCAGAGTGGGCTAAAGAACGGTGATGGATCAAACCCAGATCTTTTGACTGGGTGTGAGTGTTTTATTGGTTCAGATGCTCCGTCCATCACCACCCCCTTTTGTACCAGCGCAGAGTTCTCTGTAGAGGAAACGGCAAGCTTGTTCCTTTAAATTCTGAAACCTCTTCAAAAAGATGTGTACTTTTTTAGTAAGTTTATCTAGTCATCTGTGTTGTTTAACTGGTTCACTTACAACAGGCTTTTTTTTAATTCTCTTTAGAATTTCCTGCTTGAACCTGGAAAAATAAAACATTTAAATAAATAAGTCAATTATAAAGATTGTAAATACTGAACTCGGTTCCAGTTTCGAGATACCTTGAGATATGTTATTTTTTCCTCCAGCAGTTTTTTTACCATATACATTTTTAACAGAGCTTTGCTAACATGCATTGACAAAACTGATAGCTTAGCAGTCCCATTATAAAGAGGAGACCTATGGGCTTTGCCAACAATTGTTTATGATCTTCTTGCCACACTCTATGAAGATTCAAATTTGTCAGAGTAGCTTCATTTCCCATATGTCTGGCATAGTGTATTGTGTGTAGGATTGACCCATTATGATAGTAGGTTTCTGCAGTCTGGAGGGGTGGACGGGGGATATTGTCTGCAAGTTGCCATGTGCTGTTCAATGGAAGATTTAAGAGTTACAGTTTAGGAATCATTCCCAGCTAAGTGGGGAGAAGGGGGATATTAGTCTAGAGAGTCTGCCTGCTGCATGGCAAAGGAGACCAAATCATGTTTAACTTACCTACTTTGGCTTGGATTCTGAAATAAATCCTTTGAAATGAGGCAATTTTATACATTTTATTGAGCCATTCATTGTGAGATGGCACAACTGACACTCTTCAGTGTTTGGGGATACACACCATGGCCACAGTTCTAGGTAGTTAGCCAACTACTCCAGTTGGAGTGAATGGATGGAGCTGGTGTCATGAATTAAGGCAAAGCTATCCGATCAGGTCAAGTTTTGGTGTTTCGTTTTGGATTTGCCAAACGTTTGATCAGTAGGTATTAAAGTACATGCACAATCACAGAGTATGCACTATGTTGCAGAGTGGGTGTCGACACATGTTGAGTTCATGCTAAGGTCTGTCCTTAGCTTGTTGTGTCAAATACCAACTCTGCAGTATCTTGAGGTTAATCCTAGCTATTGGGTTTATAAGTTTAATATTTTATTGTATGCATATTGAAGTCCAGTAGTGGTTAGGGCACTGACACCTCTATGAGCAGTATGGTTTTGATGTCCAATGTGATCATGGAAGAATGTCTAGTTCCAGCGAAATGGGAAATACACCTTATGAGTGTTGGTATGTGTATGCATTTTAGTAGGATTTGGTATGAGGTAGTCAGGTGGTCATAGATAGTGTAGTTGATTTAAGGTAGTGTAGTTGATTTAAGGGGTAGACCTAATGGATTTAGATCTTGTAATGTAAGACAAAGAATGTGCCAAGGTGACACACTGAAGGCATAATTAAAATTAATTTTGAAATGTTGCGAGGCAAGTTGGGGCATGTTCTATTTTTTTGGCGAGCAGTGAATTTTCATGCCTATTTTTCTTTTTCCAGCTCTCTCAGTGGGTGTGTCAGTTGCGAATTATACCTAGTCGAAAGGTTAACTATCATTTGTTCGATTCATAATTATAATGCACCTTGCTGGCTTTTTTTAGGGCAGATTATCTCATGAGTTGACCTCTCAGCATGGCTTTGCTTGCCACCCACATAGTTTGCACTGTGGGTTTAGAGTGTTTGGGTTCATCCACGTAAAATTTGAATACAGTGCTAGTATTTTATTGGTGATCAACAGGTCAAAGTATTTTCCAAAGAGTTTGTGGTGGTTTGCTTGGCTTAACTCGAGGGTTAGGGACACTGATGCATTGTCCGAGTCACCCCTCTCTAGTATCTTGCATGTCCTAACATTTGGCAAAGACGAGCCACTTATTAGAAAAATTAAGAAGCGTTAAATATTACTCTTTGTCCGGATGATGACACCCAGGGGTCAAAACATTGACCAGTGTCTGATACCATTTTATAGACTCTCAGTAACCATTGCTTTTTTTTAAATGTAAACTTCAATGAATTGTATAATGTATATACCTACTTGTAGAGTCAAATGTTGTTTCTAATTAATTTGTTTTGACAGTATCGCACTATTACTCCTGTTCTGCACAGAGCACTGCATGCCTGCACCTTTTTTTTACCATATCACATGTGTCTAAACATATGGATGTTGTGTTGAACTGAATTCAACACAGCCTCGAAAGTCGTTTTCGTGCTCTTTATCGCATTCATCATACTCAATTGAGTTGTGTGTTCAATGCACACCGCGAGAAAATGATGCTGCTTTTATGAAGGGGAACGACTGTTATCATATATGGCCGAGCCAGCACTATCAAACGTGTGCTTCACATGTAGACATGAAGAGAATGGGCCCAACCAGACTCAGTTTCACAGAGCTGACCGTGCTCTGTCAGGAAAATGTATTATTTTTGTAATCTTTGTGATGTATTTCTATTTTGACTAACCCTATGTATATGCAGTCATAGTGTTGCAGGAAATCTTGAAATTTGAGGTTGGTAAATTTAGGAAAATCAACACATCATTTTGTCTTTTTCCTTAACATACAATATACTTTTCCATGTACAATCCTCTCTTCCCGCTCCCCACATGAATAATTGGAGCTGCTATATGCTTTTTATTTGTTTCTGCAACACGTCCTCCTAGTCCAAATGTATCTTTAGTTTTGTGTTGAAGACGTTTAAGGCATTAGATGATTCCCACAAAATTGTTGCTATCGGGGTGTTGCCTTCATTTGCACTTGACTTTCCTGAACACCACCAGGCACTCCTGTGAGAATGCCTTCAAATTAGTAAATAAGATTGAAGGTAGAAATATCTGCATATTTTGCAACCTTATTCACAGATTAGGCTCACCCCCCAATGTGAAGGACTGCAGATGCTTTGAGTCAAGAGTTTCACAGTTCAGATTCAGAGTTTGAAACATTTTTCTAATCCTAAGTGGCCAACTGTACACTAGAAGAAATGGATAGCAGTTGGTGAATGCCTGATCTTAGGGAACAGCAGTGAATATATGACTATAATGTATTCATTGCCTGTGGCGAGAGGAGAAATGACCATGTACTTTGATATTCCTTATTGAAAAGCGCTTGTAAGATTTTAAATGTGGAACTCGGAAGAGGCATAGTCCTAGCCAAAAGTGAAGAATGATTTGTTTAGATACAACAGGGTGTGCAACAACAACAACAAGTGAAATAACAATAAAGTGCAATTAAAAATGCAGATACCAACTTTGTAAACAATTTGCAAAATACAGCTGGCAAGCTGAGGTTTTTATGATTGTCTCTCACTGGTTACCAGTTGACCACGTCCTGGCGCTGCATCAGTCTAATGGGCACCACAGATCTTGCTCTCATCTTTCATATAGTCAGACACAGAGATTAAAGTGACCTAGATGTCTAGAAACTATGAATGTGTGCATATCACTATCAAGTGGACAGGAAGGTGTCTATTATAAAAGGTCATGGTCAGTGATCTTGTGATGTGTCCATTCAGTATGCAGAGAGTATGGTCTGGGTCTGAAGATAGAGTATTTGACAACTATCAGGCCATAAGTTAAATCATGCATATGTGTATAAAACAAGACGTAAACACTTTTTCATTCAGTCTCTTAGGTTGGATGCTGTCCAGTTACCTCATTGAGAATATTTCTTTCTGTAATAGTGTATTTTTGTAGTCATGTTAAACCTTTTCTTGTATGACCTCCAGTACCTTAAAACCCATTCTGCCACTCATCACTTCTCCAGCGCTACAACACACAGCCTTAGCTGGGAGAGTTAACACCCATGACCCACAAGACAATGGCCTGCATTTAAGCTCAAAAGGACAGGGAGGTGTTAATTGAAGACCAATTAGCAGGGACTAGCTATCTGGGAGTGGACAGCAACAGCTGGCAGAGCAAATGACTGCTATAGCCCTACCTCATCTGGCTTAAAGATGCCATGGAGGGCTTCTAAAATTCATTTCTAGACTTTCCTTGACATCCAGGGTCCAGTCACAGCGAGGGAGCAAATCAGTTTAGACCCTGCCAGTTTGGGGGAGGATAGCTCAATGGGAATGGGGTGTGGCCAAGGAGCAGAATAATTGCCCGTCTGTTGGGAAAAGGGTTTGTCTATCTTGAAACAAAGAACTCCTGTGTATGTCTACAGTAAGGCAAATGGGAAGTGCTGCAAAAGGAGGTAGGGAACTGCACGAAATCAGGTAGAATTGGATTGCAGAATCGTTCCAGTCATTAGCCAGTGCACAGTATAAATTTAGGACCTCAGTCACCACCTCCTTGAAACATTCCCAGACCTAGAAAGACTCCATTCGAAGAAGAACACCCTACTTTAAAAGACTCCTGACTCCTTGTAAGAAGGTAACAATCTCAGGGACGTCTTGAATCCTGCTGGCATCTATGGCCGGGGACTCCAAAGGTCAAGTGGTTGTGCTCCTGTGTGCTTGCTTTTGGGACACAAAACCCAGAAGGATTCCTAACTCTAAGAGGGGTCCAGCACACTACAGAATATTGGACTTTGCAGCTGGCCTGGCTGGAGAACTAGTCCCTAAGAACCTGCCTCACCAGGCTATAGGCTGCAGCAATAACTAGAAGGTACTTTCCCAGCAGTTGGAGAAAAGGAAGGATGTAGTAATTATTTCTGCCTCAAAACGACCCGGCAAAGTGTTGATGCATGCTTAGGAAGGCTGCACTCTTGAGTAAAAAAGAAAAAACAGGTTCATCGCGCTCCGCTGAAAACAGGTAAATGTATCTGGCCAAATGGAGAGCTGCAGCTTCAATCCTTGCCCTACAGGAGTTTTTTGAATTCCAATAGTGAATACGTCCAAAGGTAAAACTTTGGAACATAGGGAGGTGACAAATCCATCTAACCAAAATGAGCCAAAATGGATGGCTTTGTCCTCCTAGCAAATTTTGGTCCCAAACCAATGGATTCAGCAGGAGCTCGACAATGATGTATCTGACTTCAAGTGACGCTCTACTGCCTTGGACGTTGCCGCCATTGGTAGATTTTCACTCTTCCATTTCAAAGACTAAGCCAGAAGGTTACAACTGTGACTGGTGAAACTCTCTTGGTTTATCAGACTTTCTCTCCATCATGGACAGCCTGAAATCATGCCGTAGGTCTAATAACCTCAAACTGTTATTTTCCAATGGCAATTTATTTCTCTAGTCAGTTTTGTACCTTAAAAGTTGACAACATTTAGGTTTCCCCTTGACCTATATTAATCATCTTTGTGTCATTTTGCTCATTATAGTTTTCTAAATTGGTTTGGGAAATTTATTTTGTTGTGTTCTTTACACCTTTTTGTAACTGCTTAAACTTAGCACACACTACTCTGGATATTGCCTTCTGCTTTTGCCATAGCTACCAGGGTTTGAGCAGAGATACTCTAAGAACCGTTTTTTTTTACCTAACCAGCTTGTGTTTATTACGTTGGTAGTGGTCACCCCCTTCCAAATTAACTCCATTGCTTATATTATTTAACAGAAACACTCAGATAACAGAACACGTGAAGAAAATAGTAAACAAATCTTAGATAGCCTTTGAAATTGTTTGACATAAAATACCTTTGCATTCAATCCCAACATCTATTAAATGACTGTCCTGTATGGGTATTCATGCAAACCTGGACAGGATGGAGCACAATTGGATGCTGGTAATAATGCAGTCTGGGCTTCTGCCCAAGTGCACACTGGTTGCTGTTAGCGAAAATGTTGGATCTTAGTAGGAGCTGTTTTCAGGACAGGCTGCTTCTTCCAAAGTGCTTAGTGAACTGTAGAAATCCCCGTGTACATCACAGGTCCAGTAGAAAGTCTGTGGCACAGAGACAATCGCTTCGCAGTAGCGTAGGTTGATTACTACCTACATCTGGAGGAGGTGAGAATATCTAAAAGGGTTCAATTGAAAATAAAATAAATGTTGTCCCAAAGTAGACCCACGCTCCTGGCCCTACACATGTGAAGGTACTTGTTGGAGGGAGTGGTGGCATTGTTGCTATGGTTTAGTCTTCCTATTTGGGCAGATGGTTTCTGAAGTGCATTTTTAGGTTTCGCCCTGGCGTTGCAACGGCGTAGCAGTTGCTCCGCCCAGGTCGAAATCTAATGTTATCTCAATAGTGGGGACTTGAAACCGCCCCTTCTTCCATTGGCTAGCTCCATAAATGGAGGCTAGCCATTGGAAGAGATTGGCTGTCAATCACGTTTTCCCCGTGAAAACGCGATTCGGGGGCGTTTCTGTTTTTTTTTAAGCCCCGCCCCTTGTTGCCGTGTGTCCCGGGCCGCGCTGTGATTGGCTGCCGGCCCGGGACATCCTGTGACGTCATTTCCCGGGCCACGCTGTGATTGGCTGCCGGCCCGTGACCTGACTTGTTGTTTTTGCTTTGCGTAAACGTGCCGATGACTGTTTTATGCATAAGAAATGCGACTAGAACGATTACGGTAAGTAAATAAACCATTTGGATTGCAAAGGTGCATTTCTCATTTCCAGGTTATTTGTGTCATGCAGTATTTCCTAGAAGCGGCTGAGCGACCGAAGGCTCAATCCTGACTCACGCCAGATGCCTGGACTAGGGCCGATCGGAGTTCCTTTTGAACTTTCAAATCAAAGCTGTAATTTTGCTTCTGTGTACCACTGGTACAAATACTTTATTCTCCACGGCTGCCCATCTACACTTGCTGTAGGTGAGGTGCTGCCCAGCGCAGCGCCTTCATGTTTTTGCCGCTGGACAGTTAGCAAAGACCCGTGCGAGTGTTGTTAATTTGTCCATCGTTGGATGTCCCATTCTGCCCTTAAACTTAATGGTGAAAAAACAGAGCTGATGCTGATGGGCAAAGCCAGTCCCACACTTATTGCTAGCTGTTGGCCCCGGTCTCTGGGTGACCCACCATCTCCCAAGAAGGAGATTAAGACCCTGGGAGTTTGGTTGGAGGAAGATCTGTCCTTTAGGACCCATGCCAGGAAGACCGCGGGGGTGTGTTTTGGTCTGTTGCGGTCAGCGCGCAAGGTTCTACCACTGCTCCCTAACTCTTCTAGGAAGCTCCTTATCCGTGGTCTAATCTTGTCAAGGCTTGATTACGGGAATGCACTATTTCTCGGCGCTCCCGAAGCGACGTTTAAAACTCTTCAACAGGTGCAGAATGCAGCTGCCAGAGTGCTGATGGAGGTCCCGAGAAGACACTCAGCCGCCCTGGCTCTGAAAACGCTTCATTGGCTCCCGGTTAAGGAGCGGGTGAATTTTAAAGCGTTATGCACAGCCCATAAGATCCTATATGGCAAGGGCCCCTCTATCTTGTCCACTATGGCACTCCCCTACAAGCCCACTCGCCCACTGCGTTCGGACCAAAGACATTTTCTACAGTCAGCTAGAGTAAAAAGAGCTCGCTCTGGGGGCCGCCGCTTCTCAGTGCAAATGGCGGCACTGTGGAACTCTTTGCCCTTTAAGATTCGTTCAGAGCCTAACATCTTGTTTTTTAGGAAACTCTTGAAGACCCATCTGTTTCCGGTGTAGCGACTGATTTGAGTGTTGCTTTCTATTGTCTACAGCGCCGGGATGCCCCCGGGTTACTGAGCGCGGTATAAATTTTATATAATAATAATTTGCTGGGACAGGGATATTAAGCTATGGTGTTTTTTCCCAAAAGGTTATTGTGAGAATATATGATCTGAAAAATCACTAACAATGCATCCGCTCCATGCACTTTCACAACATTCTGCAGGTTCTCGACAACTAGCTCATCAGAACCGCCGCCCACTCAGGGGTGAATGAAAAATATATGAACTCTGTGTGAAAGTCTGTCTGAAGCCGAGCTCCGCACTTCCCTCGTGTCTCAGTGAGGACCTGCATCTCTGTGGGCTTTGAACAAACGTGTGTGGGCATGTGAGTAATGTATTTCCCGCCGCTGAATTATTGCCCCTCTCCTGAAAACGGACTCTTTTTAAGTTATTGCATGCCGGTAATATAAATATGTTAATAGAGAAGCTTGCCCCCGATTGACTTCGTAATTATTTTTTACAAGAAAGACTTTGTTTATCAACTTGATTTAACATATAGTACATGTGTTATTTTAACACTCCGTACTGATTTAAATTCTTAAACAATTGCAAAAAGCGTTAACCTTTTATGTGAAAAAGGATAGGGAAAGATACCCATCTCGTGGCTGTATTCCATAATGTGAAACTCGGAAATCTGTGATCAACCCAACTTCTTTGCTTAACCTTACTGTGCAATCCTAGACAATTACTTTTTGCACCTAGCTTCTTTTCCCTTTCGCATAATATTTTAGAATCAGTGCTTGATCTGCACTGTACACAATAGTACCTCTCTGATGTATGGCTTTGTAGAGTATAATGTTGCTCCCACAGTACTTGACGTTTCTTTTTCTTCATCAGGGTTCAGAATGGTTTGGCTTTTTAAAACTCCGGTCTCCTTACCCACAGAGAATTGCCTAGTACAGGCAAATATAGACATAATTATATCTTTATGATAGAAGACCATGGGGTGCATTTTGTCTTAGCTGTGTACTGAATCTCTGGCACTCGAAAGCTGCTACAAGAGTTAAGGAAGATGGCCTTGTGCTGACCTAAAAGTGAGAAGGGTTCCAAATCCAGCCATAATGCTCGCTTGCTGCATACAACCATAATGCCTGCTTTCTCTGTGGAAATTCTTCCTTAAAAATGGAGAGCGCAATAGGCCCTGCAGACAGGGGAAGATACAACTGCCTGGATGAAAACCACACGGTGCAATAGCTTCAATTATCTTGTCTGTGGTATTGTTCATCTTATTCCTGACAGTGCGAAATGGCCTTTGCACAAATGAGGCTGTTGAAGATGTAGAAAGTGTCCTTTGTTATTGACTATTTTGCCGTAGGTCTAAATTAAAGTTCTCATAAGTCCTTACATGTGGAAACCATAAGCTGGTTACCATAGACATGCTGCATTGGACCCTCGTATCAGAGCACCTTCATTGTGTGATATAATGCCTTGTGCCACCTCCCCCTGGTATCTCTGAGCAGGTCTCCCAGCAGCCGCTGATTGTGCCCTGCTGTGACCCTGCTGCCATTAGGACTGGGGTGCTGACACTGACCTCCCTCCAACAGTTCCTCCCCAGATCACCACACCTTGTGGCCCCTGCCATCTGCCCATCTCCCTGCCTTTTAGTACGTGCGTTGCTAGCTTAGCCTTTATTCTTGTCTAGTTTACGAATAGGCGTTAATTAGGCCTCGAGTGAGTAGGAAGGGTAGCCCGCTTCTCCCAGACGCCTCCATTTTGGAAGTGTGTCTTTTGCTGCGGTGCAGAAAGAGGAAAGGATGTAAGTTAATGGCCGATGGGACTGAAATAACGCATCTGACAGGAATGGCGCCCAGGGGAGGGGGCAAATCAGCACGTCGGCAGGTGTGACAACGAGGCGCTTGTATTCCGCTAGCTCGGGATTTATCAAGGTATAGAAATGCAAATAGTGTTTAGCAACACAACAAAGCGGTGCTGCAAGCTCGGGTGGGGGAAACCATTGAGTTGTTGGCTCGAGGGGGGATGTGCGTGGGAGAAGTAATTAATGTCCCCCTGTGTGTCGAGCGCTATCAGGTTCCTAATTAGCTGAGTCAACCTTGTGTCCCTCTGTGCAGAAAAGAATGCGATGCTGGTGCTCGAGAAGTTAATCTTGTTTGTTTGCGCTCTGGTGTTCATTTGGCCTTTTGAAGGTGCACACCATCCGTCTCCCTGGAGGTAGAGGCTCGTGCTCCATACCTGTTCTTTAATAAAAAGATGAAAAGATGAGTTGGCATTCAGTGCTCCTCTTCTCAATACTATTAATTATCAGGCGCGTCACAGGAGGGGGGTGGGGGCGTTTGCGGGGCAGAGAGGGCTCGTTGTCCTGGACCTCGTGCTCCTGCCACCAAATTCATCTTTGTAATCTGGCTGTGTGTGTGTGGTTGTGTGTGGCTGTGTGTGTGTGTGGCTGTGTGTGTGTGGCTCTCTGTATGTATGTGTGTGGCTGGGTGTGTGGCTCTCTGTATTTGTATTGCTGTGTGTGTGGCTCTCTGTATGTGTGTGTGTGGCTGTGTGTGTGTCGCTCTCTGCGTGTGTTTGTGTGTGTGGGAGAGACAGCAGTGTGAGAGTGACAGCAGTGTGAGAGTGACAGCAGTGTGAGAGTGACAGCAGTGTGAGAGTGACAGCAGTGTGAGAGAGACAGCAGTGCGAGTCTTCTAGGGAGAGCATGGTGTGTGTGAGAGGCAGCAGTGTGTGAGAGGCAGCAGTGTGTGAGAGACAGCAGTGTGAGAGACCTTTTATTTATGTTTTGGTTTTTGAAACATAAATAAAACGCATTGTTATCTGCAATATCATTAGCTCAAACTCGCGTAAATACGCGACCTATTGCATTGCAAATGCTATAGGTCTCGCATTTGCGAGAGATTACGCTATTGGCATTGTAAATGACAATGCCATTTATTTATTTATTTTCAAAACCAACACATACATAAACATTTTGTCATTTACAATGCCAATAGCTCAAACTTTTCAAAAGGCGAAACCATTGCATTGTAAATGCTTGTTTAAAAGAGTTTCCTCTAAATACTACTTGTGAGGTTTTTCAGAGCCAGTGGAAATCACTGTATTGAAAACATTTGTATAAGATATATATATATATATATATATATATATATATATATATATATATATATATATAGATATATATATATATATAGATATATATATATATATATAGATATATATAGATACAATTGCATCCACAGGAAATAAGCTATTAGATTTATTTTACTTGAAAGATATACAAACATGCGCAGCTTTTCCGTCGTTTGCAGGAAGAGGGCATGTGGCGTAAAACAAGAAAGGCGGTACGATAAACAATCAGAATATACAGTCTTTTAGTTTGACCGACATTTTTGAATCGGCAGTGCACATTGGCTTGTGATACAATGCACCTTATTGTTAGAAGCTGCTGGATAAGTCCGAGCAATGGTCACTGAACAGTGTAATGGTCACAAATCGAGATAAAACACCTATGCAGGTTAATGGTCTGCCAGCTGTTTAACAATCCCCTGCAAGATGTAGGCTACCCAGAATAAAAGCTATACAGGAAAAAGTTAACTTTGTGGCAAATATACAGTACATTATACTTTAAGCACAACTTGCACGCTTCCCTTCAACCCCCATTCTGTTGTCCTAAAAGCAATAGAGGAGGTACTCTATTCATGGAAAGACTGAGGATCTTAAGAGATAGATCATTATGTTAACCTTTGGCCCCGTCAGGCCACCTGCTACTCTCTTACAAAGTCCTAAAGGCTGCCAAGTAGGTTAGTATTAAGGGGTATAATGTCAGTTAGTCCTGGCTTTTTACGTCACCTCATTTTGTATGCTGAGAATTGAAGTCCCCTGACAAATGATGGGCTTAAAGCCTTTTCTGGCATGTGCCATGCCCATTATTGTTTTCTAGGGATAATAAAAAAACAATTCTGCAGTTTCTTTACAAAGTCAATCTGTGTAGCAAAAGTAGGGCTTCTATAAAGTATCATCTGCTTCTTTTATGTCAAATGGTGCCTATGAAACTTATTATCTATATGCAACTGATTTCTATGCCCCTGTGAACATTGTATTAAAGAAGGGGCTGCATATGCTTGAACGGTTGCTTTATTGTGATTGCACACGTGTGGCACAGGCACAATCCCAAAGAGAGTTTCCTTCATTTGCATGGCCCCATGCACATGAGGGAACACTATTTTCTCTGCTTCTTCTCTGCTATATAAATGTAGGTACAGAGACAAAGGAGCTGTCACATGCACACGGATTGTGCTCCACATATGAAGAGGTGCACAGTCAGTGCTCTTCTCCTCCCACCAGGGCAACCTCTGAAAGTGGGGTAAGAGGGTCCCATGACCGTCCCCCACGACCCTTCATGCATCTGCCTGTGATCTCACTGCATTCACCTGCAGGTGTATCTTTAATAGGCAGGCAATGTTTGCACCTGCAAACAAAAGTAGCAACGGCTGGGTCAAACTGCCCACCCACCTTTCACTAATGCGCTACCCCCAGGCCCACTGCGAGTTCAAGGCAAGCCTGGGGACAGCACATTCACTGTAATAGGGCAGACTGACCAGTTCTGTGCCTGGGGCACTCAGTTACAGATGCGGTATGGAGCAGACCAAAGTATTGCTCCCTATACACAATATATGCCCTGGTGGTTTAACTATTGTAAGTTTGATGTGGCACTGATATTCATTTTATTTGGCTAGCTAGTGACAATGCACAGTCGTGAGCCACACATACAGAGTAAACATTGTTTCTATTTTTAGGTAGAGGACCGTCGCACTGCGAAGCAGTGGGTGGAGCCGAAGATTTTGTTTCTTAGAGGGGGCTTGGAACTAGCCCCTCTTCTCCATTGGCTAGCCTAGTAAATGCTGGCCAGCCATTGGAGGAGAGGGGCGTCACTCCCTTTAAGCCCCGTCTTTTGGCGATTCGGGGGCGTGTTTTTTAGGTTCTTTTGTCATCCGTCACTCAAACCTAAAAAACACGCCCCCGAATCGCAAAATGACGGTGCCTTTCTCCAAGGCATTTCTTTTTGACCTCGGTGAAAGGTGGATGTGCTTTCCCTCACTCTGTGCCCCCAGAGTGGCGTCCTGCTATCCTTGCCTCCTCTCCACGGCTCTGGTGAAGGAGAGCCCCGCCCGCGGCACCAGGGGAGCTCTCGAGAGCCCCGAAGCGGAAGTCGTCGGTGAGGAGAGGGAGGACGGGAGCCCACCCCGCCTCCCAGGACGTCCCAGCAGCCATAGAGCCCCGCAGCCCAGCCGCCGAGAGGAGCAGCCACCGCACCAGGAGAAGTCAGTGAGTGTGAAGGGCGGAGGAGAGCTCCGGGCAGGTTCAGCGTAAGGAGAGCCCCGCCCGCGGAACCAGGGGAGCTCTCGAGAGCCCCGAAGCGGAAGTCGTCGGTGAGGAGAGGGAGGACGGGAGCCCACCCCGCCTCCCAGGACGTCCCAGCAGCCATAGAGCCCCGCAGCCCTGCCGCCGAGAGGAGCAGCCGCCGCACCGGGAGAAGCCGGTGAGTGTGTTGCAGGGCAGGCAGGAAGCTTTTGTTGTTGCAGAAGAAAAAGGAAAGGGTGGGGGTGAGAAGGGGTGGAACCCGCATTTCCTCTTGTGCAAACCCATCGCTTCCTTGCACTCTCCTCTCACTCGTAACAAACGTTTCACCACATTGTATATAGGTAATCAGGTGAAATGTCAATAGCATTGTTTGCGAAAACAGGCTCTGGTGACTAGCATTGTGACTGTTTACTGCAGGCGTGAGCTCAGGGACTTGGAGAGGAGGGGGGAGTTGAGGCATGGGGGCAGAGGCCATCTCTGTGCCTGTCACAGAATGTGATTTAGATGCAAAGCGTGTTGATATTGTACTTGCAACTGTGTTTGCACTCTTTAGTTAGTTCTTGTTGAGAACTCTTATTTTAAACTCGGTTTCTCCGCCACTCTTCAAGTTGTCAGCGATACTGGGTCCAATAAAGAACAGCGTATAAACCTGTTCAAATTGTTAACCTCGTATTTTTAAGGGGCCTTGAAACATGTTGCCATGCTATGATAAATCTGAGGAAAGTGGCAAACAGTGACTTGATCTATTCTACATATGCAAAGCTGCTGGTCTCTCTTTCACCCTCTTGCCTGTACCGCATAGTGTATTTTAGCCAGTGTATATCCTCTCCCCTGCCCAGAATGCGGAACACTACTGCAGCCTCGCCATCTCTCTCTCTCGCCCCATGGGTTCCTCTCATACAGCTAACATGTCCCCCCTCGGCTGCCGCCCTTCCCCGTGAACTCTCTTCCTCGCCCCATCTTCACTCCCAGTGGCAGCCTCGGACACTCCCCTCCAGCAGTCTCCCGGCCTCTCTTCTCCACTAAAGCCTTTCGCGGCACCCGCCCACCGTGCCACAGACTTCAGAAATCTGCAAACATCTCCCATGCAGCTGGTGGGAGCCGCGCATTCCTGACGGTCTGAGGCAGCGGAAGGCCTCGGCTCTCCCCACTGCCGGAGGAGGGGGCCGGGGAGCCCACGTGCTTGCTGGACGAGGAGGTCACAGCTAACGGAGGCCATGGCAGAGAAGGCCTGACCCCCACCCCGCTCATTACCCCCCCCCCTCAGATCCCACCTGCTGGTCAAAAGAACACCATGCCATGGAGGAAGGGGGTCCCCCCCCCCCCCCACCTGCTGAATAAGGAGGTCTCGGCTCAGGCAGGTTTTGGCAATGAAGCATATGCCCTCCCCCACTAGAACGGCTTATATCCCAGTGAGTCCAGACAAGGAGTGAAGGTGGTGGGCAGGTAAGATGAGCAGAATGAGTGAAAGCTAGGGAAAATAAGGGTAAAGTGAAGGGACAGGTGAGAATCTGGGAATGTGGGACAAAGGGCTGCCAAGGACAAGTCGGTATGGAACAGGGGGTGATGTATGGAGCTGCTGAGTAGGGGCCGTGGAGATGGGGGAGCAGCGTGCTGGAAAGTGAGCCAAGAGAGTGAAATAAAATGTGAAGGTAAACAATACGTAGGTTTGGGTGACACCTGGGAGGGTGATAGGGTGGATTATGCAATCCCTCACTCTATCCCACAGGTGAGTGTGAAATGATGTAATTGATACAAGAGGGTTTTTTAAAGCTGAATACCACCTGGTAAGCACACTAAAAGTGTATGAAGAGATGAGTCTTCAACTACTTACTGAATTTTGTTTTAACTTCCCTGGCTGTGCTTGCTTCCCTGCCCCCTGGCTGTGCTTGCTTCCCTTCCCCCTAGCTGTGCTTGCTTCCCTGCCCCCTGGCTGTGCTTGCTTCCCTGCCCCATGGCTGTGCTTGCTTCCCTGCCCCCTCGCTGTTCTTGCTCTAATGTGTGTGTATGTGGCTCTGTGTGTGTATGTGGCTCTGTGTGTGTATGTGGCTCTGTGTGTGTATGTGGCTCTGTGTGTGTATGTGGCTCTGTGTGTGTATGTGGCTCTGGGTGTGTATGTGGCTCTGGGTGTGTGTGTGGCTCTGGGTGTGTGTGTGTGTGTGTGTGTGGCTGTGTGGGTGGCTCTGTATGTGTGTGTGGGTGGGTGGCTTTGTGTTTGTGACTCTGTGTGGGTGTAAATGCAATAGGTCATGCATTTTCGAGCGATTAAGCTATTGGCATTGTAAATGACAATGCCATTTATTTAACGATTAAGCTATTGGCAATGTAAATGACAATGTCATTTAATTATGATTTAAAAAAAAAAATGTCATGAGCAATGCCAATAGCTCTACCTTTAATAAACTAATTCCAGTTTTTGCTGCCACACCCGCACCTGCCATAGACGCCAACCAACCTTGGGGCCAAGAAATCCAGCTCCCTCAGTGCCCGCACGGCCGCCCGCAATCCCGCTCATGGTCTCCTCCCGCCGCCGCAGCTCTCCAACATCCGAGCGTGGCCGCAGTGGGGGGGGGGAGACCAGTGGGGGAGGACTACAATATCCAGGGGCCTCAGCGGCCAGAAGCGGCAAATACCTGCGCCAGGAGGCGCATAAATTACAGGTCAGCCCCGGTGGAGCGGGGGACTAATTCCAGTTTTTGCTGCCACACCCGCACCTGCCATAGACACCAACCAACCTTGGGGCCAAGAAATCCAGCTCCCTCAGTGCCCGCACGGCCGCCCGCAATCCCGCTCACGGTCTCCCCCGCCGCCGCAGCTCTCCAACATCCAAGCGCGGCCGCAGTGTGGGGGAGACCAGTGGGGGAGGACTACAATATCCAGGGGCCTCAGCGGCCGGAAGCCGCGAATACCTGTGCCAGGAGGCGCATGAATTACAGGTCAGCCCCCGCGTCGCGGGCGTTCGCCGGGCTAAGCCCGGGCAAAGGGCGGGCCGTCTGTGGCCATCAGGGGTAGTCCGAGGCTGGGCTGGGCCACCCCCTTTGGTTCTCTCCTTATAAACCAGGACGCTAACCACTAACAAACTGGGACTTTGTAGAATTCCAAGACTGTGTTCTGGTAATAATGCATTAAGGGGGGGTTTCTTTTGGTTCAAAACTTGCTCCTTTGTAATACGTTTAATGTCGAGAAGGTTACTGTTCGAAACTGTGCCACCGGGCAAACAGCAGAGAACTATACTAGTAGAATAAGGAACCCACAAACAAGCGGAGCCATGGGAAAAAGGAAGCACGCTAGCCCTAAACTAAATGGGGGAGGTAGGGTTAACTCGGAGACACAACAAACACTGTTAAGCTACCTCACAGGGGCGATGGGGGCTTTAGATACCCAAATAAGTTCTGCGGAGGAACGCATCAAAGCTAATTCCCTAGAACTTAACATCTCGCCCCCCATAGTGACTCCCGATTCTGAAGTTTCCGAAGACGGCTGTAATGCCAGAAACCGGTCCCCGATAGCTTGTTTCCTTTCCAGTAAAGAATTGGCTTGGTAGTTTGGTCTTCCCTGTTCCCATGATGCACTGGGCCAGGGACAGACTAATTTGCATGTAGCCAGGTTCTGAACTGGGATGGTGCAGTGAGCTAAAAAACGGTGATGGATCAAGCCCTGATCTTTTGACTGGGTATGAGTGTTCTGCTTAATTCAGATGCTCTGTCCATCACCACCCCCTTTTCTGAATCGTTTTGGCCACCACAAGCGTGGAAGGGTATGCTCAGATGTGAGTCCCTTGCTCACTGCACCATCAGGATTCAAGCAAGCCGGGCTGAAGACGGCTGTAATGCCAGAAACCGGTCCCCGAAAGCTTGTTTCCTTTCCAGTAAAGAATTGGCTTGGTAGTTTGGTCTGCCCTGTTCCCATGATGCACTGGGCCAGGGACAGACTAATTTGCATGTAGCCAGGTTCTGAACTGGGATGGTGCAGGGAGCTAAAAAACGGTGATGGATCAAGCCCTGATCTTTTGACTGGGTATGAGTGTTCTGCTTAATTCAGATGCTCTGTCCATCACCACCCCCTTTTCTGAATCGTTTTGGCCACCACAAGCGTGGAAGGGTATGCTCAGATGTGAGTCCCTTGCTCACTGCACCATCAGGATTCAAGCAAGCCGGGCCGAAGACGGCTGTAATGCCAGAAACCGGTCCCCGAAAGCTTGTTTCCTTTCCAGTAAAGAATTGGCTTGGTAGTTTGGTCTGCCCTGTTCCCATGATGCACTGGGCCAGGGACAGACTAATTTGCATGTAGCCAGGTTCTGAACTGGGATGGTGCAGTGAGCTAAAAAACGGTGATGGATCAAGCCCTGATCTTTTGACTGGGTATGAGTGTTCTGCTTAATTCAGATGCTCTGTCCATCACCACCCCCTTTTCTGAATCGTTTTGGCCACCACAAGCGTGGAAGGGTATGCTCAGATGTGAGTCCCTTGCTCACTGCACCATCAGGATTCAAGCAAGCCGGGCCGAAGACGGCTGTAATGCCAGAAACCGGTCCCCGAAAGCTTGTTTCCTTTCCAGTAAAGAATTGGCTTGGTAGTTTGGTCTGCCCTGTTCCCATGATGCACTGGGCCAGGGACAGACTAATTTGCATGTAGCCAGGTTCTGAACTGGGATGGTGCAGTAAGCTAAAAAACGGTGATGGATCAAGCCCTGATCTTTTGACTGGGTATGAGTGTTCTGCTTAATTCAGATGCTCTGTCCATCACCACCCCCTTTTCTGAATCGTTTTGGCCACCACAAGCGTGGAAGGGTATGCTCAGATGTGAGTCCCTTGCTCACTGCACCATCAGGATTCAAGCAAGCCGGGCCGAAGACGGCTGTAATGCCAGAAACCGGTCCCCGAAAGCTTGTTTCCTTTCCAGTAAAGAATTGGCTTGGTAGTTTGGTCTGCCCTGTTCCCATGATGCACTGGGCCAGGGACAGACTAATTTGCATCTAGCCAGGTTCTGAACTGGGATGGTGCAGTGAGCTAAAAAATGGTGATGGATCAAGCCCTGATCTTTTGACTGGGTATGAGTGTTCTGCTTAATTCAGATGCTCTGTCCATCACCACCCCCCTTTTCTGAATCGTTTTGATCAAATAGAAACCAGAATAAAGTCAATAGAACAAGCACTACTATTGCAACCACTGCTTCCCAATAACATCATAAACACTAACCCTTTACCTAGTAAAGGACCAGTGCTGGAAGGAAAAACACCGAACATCAGGGATGCAATTAAACATCCGAGAATCAATACCACTTTAAATACCCAAACACCTAACCTACTCCAAACCAATCCTCAAGTTAAAGGTAATAATTGTGCTAAGACCACGAACAGCAGTATAAAAACAGGCAATCCTGCTTCTCTCCTTAGCACACATTCCTCAAATCTCTACAAGTCTGACAACCATTGCAGGGAGAAATGGGGAGTGGATGATATCTTGGACCTCCCTCCCACAGTGACACCCTATGTAATTGTCCTTGCAAATGTTCCGCGCAAACCACCGATGGAACATGAGGGTTGGGAAACACTGAGAAATAAAGCACTACATTGGCTAGGCCTCTAAACTGGTCTTGACGATTGTCTATTCAGAAAGTTTAAAATGGCCAGAAGAGTGCAATGGGTAGGTTCGGGACCAAAATCTTTACCAGGGGAGTGTATTGTGCTCACTTTTAGGTCACCTTCGCTGGTAAACAAAATTCACTATGATTTGGGTAGGAACTATACAGTGAGAGGGGAGATACACATTCTCCCATTGGGTTTTTTCTACCCACCCTTAACCGCATGCGCGCGGTGGCTTTTCCCGCTGTACGCGGCGTTTTTTTAAAACACGCGTTACATGACGAGCTCAGCTCGTCATCAGTGTGCGAGCGGTGCAACTCATGACGAGCTGAGCTCGTCATCAGCACCGAAGTGGTTAAACCATACAACATACAATTCAAGTAACTATTCCCAGAGACAGGATTCCTGTCACGCATTCCCAACAACAAATAGATATAATATCCTCTCGGGATTGGAAGAGCAAGACTGACTCTCTAGGAGGGATAGCCAGGATAAGGTCATAAAGAAATCGAATGAGGCCTTAATAGATCCTATTATCTCCTAGGATTCTTTAGAACACCCTAGTATGATTTCTCAACGGGTACACACACCCGAATATCCTGGCGATTCTGATTTAGGGGTACTTTTCTGGAATGTTGCTGGCCTCAAATCTAAACTAAATAACGAAATATGGTCACATTTTGTTGCAAAATTCGACATAATATGCATCCAGGAGACCTGGGCAACAACACCATCTCATATAGAGTGCTATAAAAGTTTTTATTCTGCGGCCCAGCCCTCAACTTCTGGCAGGGTGAAGGGGGCCCTGATCATTTTCATTGCCAATACCATCAAAGCATTACAAGCATTACAAGTTAAACAAATCAAAATAGAGCCAAATTATCAAATTATCACCCTGAAAATCCATAATACAAACACATTAGCCTTGGTTAATTTTTACAATAATCTTAACCATCATGGTATTATTAGTATTATAAAGGAGATCTATAACACCCTCTTAGACTTAAAAGAAAAATTAAGAAAAGACTTAGAGATAGTATTGGGGGGGACTTCAATCAATATCTTTGTGGGTACAGCACAGGACCAACATGTGGCCTTGAGGATGATAGCCATTCTCCCATTACCCCCTTCCACCACTCTTTGACAGGTAAGTTCCTAAATGAAATAACTTTTGCTCTTGAATTGGGATTCGCAAACGAGTTAGCCCATTAGCCTGTCTCTCTAATAAATACATATCATGGGAGAGGCTGTTTTAGTATAATTGATTACATATTAACCACTACAGCACTGGCACCTCAATTACGCAGGTTTGTAACGTACGACATCGCATTAAGCGATCATTACCCAAGTGGGATTATATTAACGTTACCAGCCACAAAAGACAAAGATTCTCTTGAATCTCTGGCACAAGCTACTCTGTCTCTCGACAGATTAAATGGTTATGCTCTAAAATGGTGCAAGATAGATCCACAAAAATTCACAAACGAGATAGTCCATAACTCCCTTGAAGCAATTAACAAATGTCTAGACCCTACTACTCAACATCAGGCAGTCCTCCAAAATTTTGAGAGTATTACTCAGTCGGTAAAACAAGCTCTCACTGCGAGCTTAAGAATAAAAAACTCAAAGGTTAAGGGATGGTTCGACAAAAAATTCACCAAGGCCTACTCTAAACTAAAAAAAGCCCTTAGTAATCAGGCGAGAGATAGGACGGAAATTTCCATCCTCAGACGTGATTATAATAAGGCGATAAAACAGAGAAAGAAGGAAATAAAGGATGATCTTTGGGCAGAATTGCACAAAAGCACCTTGGTAAAGGATAACACTGCTTTTTGGGCTGTAGTCAAGTCCCCCTTTCTTGCAGACAGTACCAACAACCCGAAGATAGACGTAGCAATCGATGAAGAGTCATGGATTAATTACTTTGCACCAATATTTGACCTCCCTCAAGAAGAGGATTGCACCTTGACGGGTCACAACAAGGGAACTCATACGAACATAAATTCCTCCTCTTTTCCAATCCCTCTGGATTTCACCTTGCCAGAAGTAGAGTCAGCACTCCTAGCAAGCAAAAGCTGTAAAGCTCCGGGCCCTGATGGAGTCCGGTGGATCTCTACAAACACAACATGGAACTTTGGGCCCCAATTTTAACCCGTGTATTGGAAGTGTCCTGTAAGGTGGGACTGCTTAAAACATGGTCAATCAGTACTCTAGTCCCAATTTTTAAAAAGGGGGACAGGTTGTCCCCCGCTTGCTACCGTCCTATATCTCTTCTGGATTCGCTGGGTAAGACAGCAGGCGGAATCATTTTAGAGCGACTCCAACAGAAAACAACATTCTCTCAGACCTTCAATTTGGTTTTCGGGAGGGACTGGGTACTACTGAACAGGTTTTAAATTTAACGCTCTTAGCGGGCAAATATGTATCTGCAAAGGAAGGGTCGTTACATCTGGCATACGTCGATTTATCTGCAGCATTCGACTGTGTCAGTCACAGCAAGCTATGGTCCATCTTGCATGACATGGGGGTAGAACCAGCCTTGGTGAATTTTATTCGCGAACTCTACTCAGGGGCCACCGGCGTGGAGTAAGGCAGGGATGTGTCCTGGCACCCTTCCTCTTTACGCTCTATACAAATGGCCTTGAGTCAGCCATGGTGGAGGGATGCCAGGACCTACCCTAAATTAAAAAACGCCCGATACCCGCCTTGCTCTATGCGGATGACGCTGTCATACTAGCCCGTACCCCCCAGGAACTGCAACGATCTCTAGCTAGATACCATACATATATGTCTGACCTACAGCTAAAAATTAACATTAAGAAAACATATGTCATGTGTCTAGGTAGGATCCGATATAGGCCCAAGCCAATACATGTAGACAATACCAAGCTGGAGAGCACAAATACCTATCCTTACCTGGGAATCGTGATTGACAACAGACAGTCCTGGAAACACGTGATAGAAAATAGGAAACTGTTATTTATACAAACAACTATGGCATTAATCAGCTTTTCACGTAGACTGGGACAGCGACCACCTAGTGAACTGATACACATCTACAAAGCAAAATGCATAGCAACGGCTATCTATGGGGCTGGGATATGGGGACATGGGAATGTTACCACCCTACATGTAATAGAAAACCAATTCCTGAGATATCTCCTGGCCGTACCACAGGGTACCTCTAGCTACAGTTTACACCTGGAGTTAGGGCTACACTATTTGACAGACCTAATAAGAATCCAGCCCCTCTTGTTGTGGCACCGAATCTGGACGTCAACAAAAACATCCCTTTGTCAAAATCTCATCCTTGACTGTCTCGGTGTGGATAAAGCCCTAAAGATAGGCTGGATTGCTTATATTAGGAACTTTCTGTATGATTTGGGAATGATACACTATTTTGAGTCGCCCCTAGACATTGCGGAGGTTTCTAGAAAATCTTTTAAATCTATCTGCATAACACATCTCGAACAACTGAGACTAACTAATGAGGTGACAAAAAAAGAGTGTACAACACTCTCTAACGACCCAAACTACATTCTATATTGAGCCCTACCTTGTTTAGGTCTTGTGACCTTAAATGCGCGCAAGCGCATTGAGGAACGAGAATTCAAGTGCTCAAACTGCTCGTGAAACCACCAGCTTTTTGCCTGGCGTTTTCACGAAGTTCACGTGAACCTCGTGATCAACATGAACGCGCATCAGCCTCCCTCCCTCCTAATTGCATCTTGCCGCAGAGCACATCAAAGGGCTTCGCCCAGCGTGCGCTCTGCGGCTTCTCGGCTTCTCCTTCCCTATTCTTCCTTGCATTTCTCCTCCCCCTCCCCAGCCAGCTTCCCCCAGGCCGTGTTCCCTCATCCCTTGCACCCCCTCCTCCTTCAGGCCCCCACCCCCACATTCGGTGAATCCCGAAAAGAGCAAGCAATCTACAAAGATCTCAGAAAAGTACATCTCCATTGAGTAAAAGAAACAGTTTCCGATTTTTTGTAGCTTTCTTGAGTCTTGTAATTGTGCCCAGGGTACTTCAAATTAACAAGTGAGATCAGAACATTTGCATGGGCTCCAGACTGCCTACCGCCCTGGGCATCAATATTTTTTGTGAATACCAAACGTGTTTAAAGTCTTAAATGGGGTAATTTGACCACCGAAGTTGAAATGCCAATTACCTGTGGAAATCTGGCCTCAAGAAATGCGGTGTCATCGCACATTGTACAGTGTGAGTCTGCCTCACAGCTCTGCTGCAGGTAATGGACGCCATCACTGACAGTGCGAACAGTCACTCGCTAGTCTCAGTCAAGACGCTGTGAAGGAAGCTTCTTTACCAAGAAAAACAGGTCATTTGTGCAAAGACGCCTGTTAGAACCGGGAGTCCTCAGTTGGCAGAGGTAAGTACCTTAGCCCAAGTAGGGACCCTCACTTCCAGTCAGGGTGACGGAATAACCCTCTGAGATAACCCCTGCTCACCCTCTAGGTAGCATGGCGCGAGCAGTCTAGGCTAAACAGAGGCAATGTGGATAACATTTGCACTTAACACAACAATAATCCCCAATCCACCACAAACTGAGACCACACAGGTAAGTATATTTTATAAAAATATATAGCTTTATCTAGTTTCAGCATGTAAATGAAGCAGTTGCATGATAATCACTTCTTTAGAAAACGTAGCATTTTATCTTAAAGGTTGCACTTAATTCTTAATGGTTCTTGTAAATAGGCAGTTCTCAGAATCAAAACAAAACAGTCTCAAGTCTCTCCCATCAGAGGTCTTAAAAATATTGCCCCCGATTTCTATTCACTTGGCTCTAAAAACGAGCAGTCCAAGCAGTGCCAATCCCAAGTTATCCCCAACTCTGCCTTCTGAAGCAACGAAGCCCAGGTGCGGCAAGCACGCCTCACCGGATAGTCCTGGGACTCCTTTGTTGCCGCTCTCACTCAGCCTCGCATCCCCGAGGGATTCAGGCGCACCGCACCTAGCGGAGCACACTCGCTCCTTGCCCCAGTCGGTCCCCGCAGCCCTCTGCCCGCTCTCGGTTCCTCTGGGAGCGGGGGGGGGCGCAAGCTCGGCGTTCCGAGCAGGGACAGTCCGGCCAGGAGCAGGGGTACTCACGGCGCTCCCCCGGCGAGGCCCTCAGTCTTCCCCGGTCCCTGCGGTGATTACTCGGCAGCTGCGGCGGTCCCGATGACGGGGACCAATCCTGTCGCGGCGTTTGGTCGAGCCTCCCGCAGCACCCGGGAGTCAGCCAATGGCAGTGCGGCTCCCGGGAGAGGCCTTCAATGACGCTCGGCTCCTCCACCAATCACAGCTCGGCAACGACGATGACGCTGCGCCGCACGGGCCCGTCGCGGCGTTAGTGAGGGGGCTCGGTCCCCTCGACCAATGGGAGCGCGGCGGCTTCGATCTCCGGCCCCGCAGCTCCTGGACACCGAAGCAAGTTGCAGGGGGTGTTGCTGGCCCCGGGCCGCGATGGTGATTTGGCGGCAAAGGGTTTTCGAGGGCGCTGGTCACGAAGAGACCCCCCTCTCGACCTCCCCACCACTTTGGAGCGGATTTCAAGAGGGGAGGCGTCACAAGCCTCCGACCCTCGCAGGTAATGTGCCGATGAGCACACCGATCCTTTCCTCACGCTCCGCAGTCGAGTACCACACGTCCCAGGGCACCACAGCACGATTCGGCAGCTGTTTTCTGGCAAAGCTTTAGGAACCTTTAACCCTGGGTTCCCAACAGGAGGCCAGCTCGTCTCAGGCCCTTGGAGATTCAGTTGTAGACACAGCACACAGCAAAGTCTTAGCAGTTTCAAGCAGGCAGGGTCACAGCACACAGCAAAGTCCCTTTCTCCTCCTCAGCTTCCAGTTAGACAGTAGAACAGGTCAGCCCTTAGAGCACACAGCAAGGCAATCTTCCTTTGGTTCTCTAGCCGTCCTCCTTCCAGCAGAGGTTCCTTCTTGGTTGCAGAATTTCAGAATCTCAACTTCTGTAGTCAGGGGTCCTTTCCTTATACCCCTCAATGTCTTTGAAGTCCTTTGAAGTCTTTGTGCATGGAGGCCCTGCGTCCAGTCTAAACCAGTTCTGGGGGTTGCGGAGCACTGAGGTGTCTCTGGTTTTCTTCTCCCTGTCAGCTTCAGGGCCAGAGGTGTCAGTTGACCACCAGGAGGGAGCTAGCATGGGGGAGGTGGCCGGCACAGCCAGGCATTCCTTCCTCCCACCTCCCAGGCAGGCAGGCAGATGTGCCCTTTCATCCCCGGGCTGGCTCCGACCCTCTCCTCCGGGGCTCTGCAGCCCCCCCTGTCACATCCAGACCAGGCAGGCATTCCACAAACCCAGGCACACAGAAAGGTTTAGACAAGAGAACAGCCACTTTCTAAAAGTGCTATTCTCCAACACAGGATTTAAAAACACCCTTCACTAAAAGATGTGTCATTAAATTCTGAGTTCAGGGATATCTTTCACTTATGTCCCATCTTGTTCCTATGGGAAGATAGGCTGGTATTACATGGGCCCAGCCTCCTCCATGTTACTCTATGGAGCAAGATAGCCTTACAGCAGTGAGCACATAAAATGGCTGCAGCCCACTGCCAGAGCATGTGACCTGCACTAGTACATGCTCTACCTTATCCATACACTGCACCCTGCCCAGGGGGGTACCTAGAGCCTTCCATAGGGGTGACTGATGTGCACAGACAGGGAAGGGTTAGGCCTAGCCAGTGGGGACACTGGCCAGGCTGACATGGCAGTCACTGACTGCACACAGGCTCTGCGCTGGCAGGCCTGAGTCACCATTTTAAAGCTACTCATGTGGGTGACGCAATCTGCGCTGCAGGCCCACTAGTAGCATTTGTCATCACCAGCCCTGGCACACACAGTGCACTTTACTAGGCACTTCGTGGTGATACAAATATGCCAATCAATATATTCAATCAATATCACAATTCACAGAGGGAGCACTTACACTCTGGCACTGATCAGCAGTGGCAGAGTGTCCAAAGCATCTAAATCAGCAAAAACGAAATCCAGCACAGCATCAAAACACATGAGTCAGAGGCAAAAAGATGGGGGAAGAACCACGCCAAAAGGTGTCAGGTCTAACACGTGTCCCCTCCAGCTGAAAGTGGGGAGAACTACCCAACCTCTTGGGAGTCCTCATCACTAAGGCGGAAGAATCTGGACAGACCGTCAGCATTGGCGTGTTCTGTACCAGGGCGGTGCTCCACCGTAAAGTCCATCCCCTGTAGGGAAATGGACCACCTCAACAATTTTGGGTTCTCACCCCTCATCTGCATTAACCATCTGAGGGGCCTGTGGTCGGTCTGAACACGGAAGTGAGTCCCAAACAGGTAGGGCCTCAGCTTCTTCAGAGCCCAGACCACAGCGAAAGCTTCTCTTTCAATGGCACTCCATTTTTGTTCCCTGGGGATTAGCCTCCGGCTAATGAAAGCCACTGGTTGGTCTCCGCCCTCATCATTAATCTGTGAGAGCACTGCTCCCACGCCTTGCTCTGAAGCGTCAGTTTGCACAATGAACTCACTGGAAAAGTCAGGTGCCTTAAGCACCGGTGCTGCGCACATGGCAGTTTTGAGGGTGTCAAAAGCAGTTTGACAGCCCTCCGTCCAATTCACTTTCCTGGGCTGATTTCTAGATGTCAGCTCTGTCAAAGGGGCCACGATGGTGCCATAGCCTTTGACAAACCGTCTGTAATACCCTGTGAGACCTAAAAAGGCTCTCACCTCAGTCTGGGTCTTGGGGGGTTCCCAAGCCAGAATGGTATCAATCTTCGCCTGTAGGGGCGCCACCTGGCCGCTCCCCACCTGGTGTCCCAAGTACACCACCGATCCCTGCCCTATCTGGCATTTACTGGCCTTGATAGTGAGGCCTGCCTTCTGCAGAGCCTTCAACACTTCAGTGAGGTGTTGCAGGTGTTCCTCCCAAGTGGAGCTGAACACAGCAATGTCCTCCAGGTAGGCTGCGCTGAATTGCTCCAGCCCCGCCAGTACCTGGTTGACCAATCTCTGAAATGTGGCAGGGGCATTTTTCAACCCGAAGGGCATGACACGGAACTGGAAGTGCCCCTCTGGTGTTGAAAATGCTGACCTCTCCTTTGCCCCGTCAGTTAAGGCAATCTGCCAGTACCCTGAAGTCAAATCAAAAGTACTCAGGTACTGGGCAGCTCCCAACCGATCTACCAGCTCATCAGCTCTGGGGATGGGGTGCGCGTCAGTCTTGGTGACCGCATTGAGCCCACGGTAGTCCACGCAGATCCGAAGTTCTGGGGTGCCACCGGGGGTAGCAGCTTTCTTAGGCACTAAGACCACTGGGCTAGCCCAGGGGCTGCTGGAGGGCTCAATAACCCCTAGCGTCAACATCTTGGAAACCTCTTCCTTGATGCTGGCTCTGACCTTGTCAGCCACTCTGTAAAACTTCTGTTTCACAGGCAGACTGTCTCCAGTGTCCACGTCGTGGACGCACCATTTGGTGACACCTGGGGTCAGGGAGAACAGGGAGGCGAACTGACCCAAGACTTGGCGACAGTCCTCCTGCTGCTCTGGAGTCAGGGTGGGGGAGAGGACCACACCATCCACTGACCCATCTTGCTCCTTGACTGCCAGGAGGTCAGGGAGAGGATCACTATCCTCCTCCCCTCCAGCATCTGTAGCCATGAGCATCGTCACTTCAGTCCTCTCAAAGTGGGGTTTGAGGCGGTTCACATGTAGCACTCTCAGGGGCTGCCTGGGAGTCTTCAGGTTAACCAAATAGGTAACCTCGCTCTTGCGCTCCACCACCTCATATGGCCCAGACCACTTTTCACGGAGCGCACAAGGCTCCACTGGCGCCATCACCCACACTTTCTGACCAGGTTGGAACTCCACCAGAGAAGTGTTCTGGTCATACCACCTCTTCATTTCCTCCTGGCTAGCCTCCAGGTTCTCTTGAGCGAGCTTCCTGAAGCGCTTGGTCTGGTTGCGAATGGCCAGCACATAGCTGAACACATCCTGAGGGGTTTTCCCACGGGATTTCTCCCACCCCTCTTTCACCAGAGTCAGAGGTCCTCTGACAGGGTGGCCATACAGCAACTCAAAGGGACTGAACCCTAAGGATTTCTGAGGCACCTCCCTGTAGGCAAACAACAGGCATGGCAACAAGACATCCCATTTCCGCCTCATGGGCTCTTCCAGGCCCATAATCATGCCCTTCAATGTGCGGTTGAATCTCTCAACCAAACCATTTCCTTGAGGGTGGTAAGGAGTGGTGAATTTGTATGTCACCCCACACTCACTCCACAGGGACTTCATATACCTAGAAATGAAGTTTGTCCCTCTGTCTGAAACGACCTCCCGGGGAAATCCCACACGGGAAAAGATCCCCATCAGGGCACGGCCCACCACTGGGGCGGTGACTGTCCGGAGCGGGATGGCTTCCGGGTACCGAGTGGCATGGTCCACCAAGACCAGGATAAACCTGTTGCCTAGGGCTGTCTTGGGATCCAGGGGCCCCACGATGTCAATGCCCACCCGCTCAAAAGGGGTGCTCACCACGGGAAAGGGTTGGAGGGGGGCCACACGCTTCCCTCCGCTCTTGCCACTGGCCTGACAAGTCTGGCAAGATTTACAAAAGGCAGAGACGTGTGTCTTCATCTGGGGCCAGTAGAAATGGGTGACAAGCCTGTGATAGGTCTTGTCTTGCCCCAGATGTCCTGCGAGAGGCACGTCATGAGCCAGACCCAGTAGGAAGTTCCTGAAGCGCTCCGGTACCACCAGCACACGGGCTGCACCGGGCTCAGCGAACTTAGGCTCACTATAAAGTAAGTCATCCTCCCAGTAGATCAAATGCTCCTTGGACCCCAGGCCTGCGGCCTGGTCTGCAGCCTGCTGCCGCACACCAATGAGAGAAGGGCACTCCTTCTGAGCCTGGCAGAATTCCTCCCTGGAGGGACCACCCTCTTGCTGCCACTGGGACAGCTCAGGCAATTCCCCTAGTTCGGCCACCTGCTCCCCTGTAGGTTCCAGGGCATCCCCCTCTGGGTCTGCCTCCTCCTGGACCGTGGGAACAGTGGGGGCCGGTTTCCCGCGCCCTCTACCCCTTCTTCTCTTGGCAGGTTCCTGGGCCATGGTTCCAGGCTCCAGCTCTGCTAGACCGCCCTCTCTGGCTGTCATTGCACGGGTGGACACACAGATCCACGCCGGCAAACCCAACATCTCCAAGTGAGTCCTGTGCTCCACCTCTTTCCATGGGGAGCTCTCCAGGTCATTACCTAATAGACAATCTACAGGCAAGGCATCACTTACAACAATCTCCAGAATACCGGAGACTCCTCCCCATTCGAATGGAACTTTCGCCAACTTGCAGTAGCGCACTGAACTGTCAGCTGCCACCACAGGCCGAAGTACCTGGGGAACAATTTGCTCTTCAGACACCCACCGACACCTAACAGATGTCACGCTGGCCCCTGTGTCTCTCAGAGCCTCCACCACATGTCCATTGATGGTCACCTTCTGCCCGTATTTCTTAGTATTTTGGGGCAGCAAGGTTTCCTGGACCATCTCTTGGTCTCCTAGAGAGACAAGGGTCATCAATGCTAACCCCTCCTCCCCACTAGAAATCAAATCCCCTCCCAAAGCTACACTGGCCAACGCCGGAGCTGGAGCACCAGTGGGTGCTGATTTCCTCTTTGGACAGCTTGGAGCAATGTGCCCCACCTCCCTGCATGAATAGCAAGTAAGGGTCTTTTTGTCCTGCGGGCCCTTATGGGGCCAGGACTTCTTAGGCTTGGGGGGTTGAGACACCTTCTCCTGGGAACTACTTTGGGGCCCTTTAGAAGACTCCTTTTGATTACCCGTGTCCCCCCCACTCTTCTGCTGGGGACCCTGTCCACCTTTGGCTGGGGTACTTACCACCCCCTTGTGGACCCTGGTGCTCGTCCACCGGTCCGCCTCTTTAGCAAGCTCACTGGGATCAGTTAACTTGCTATCCAAAAGATGCTGGCGCAGCTCTGGGACACATAAACTACTTAAATGCTCCCTACTAATCAAGTGACACAACCCCCCATAATCAGTAACTTTGCTGCCCTTCATCCAACCTTCCAGTGCACGCGTGTACATACTCACACACTCCACCCAAGTACTTGAATCAAGCTTCTTGAAGTTCCTAAACTTCTGGCGGTACTGTTCAGCAGTGAGCCCATACCTGAGGCACAAAGCCTCCTTCATGGCGGAGTAGGACAAAGCATCCTTTGCTTCTAAGGGTGCCAAAACATCCCTCCCAGAGGCCTCAAAATGCTTCCACAATCCTGCTCCCCAATTCTTCTCAGGCACCTCATTCATCTTTAAGGCAAGTTCATACGCTCTGAACCACGCATAAATATCCTCACCCCTCTGATAATTCTGTACCAGATCCTTTGGTATGTATACCTTACCCGCCTGTACTGGTTGTGCACTGCCACCATTAGAACTGGACACCCTCTCTTTATATTTGAAGTCCAACTCCTTCATGCTCCTCTCATGAGCCAATTGGAGCTTCTTTTCCTCCAAAGCGAGAGTATGTCTTCTCTCCTGCGCCGCTCTCTCCTGCGCCTCTTTCTCAACTTCCAGGCGCAGTCTCTTCTCATCGGCTTCCGCTCTGAGCTTCAAAAGCTCAATCTCATGGGCCCTAACTCGCTGATTCTCCTCTATTTCCTCTGGAGACATAACCCTACTGGAGTGGTCGCTGCCGGTCCTAGACCCTGGCTTCCTCACTGGCAATTCACTGGGCAAAAACCCATTCTCCTGTGTGTCTCCCTCTCCAGTAGTAACCTCTGGGTCACCATGTTTGGCCTCCCACCAGGACCTCAGAGCTGTCCGTAGCTCTTCCTTATTTGCGCCGCCCCTTACTGGGCATTCAAGCTGTTTGCAGACTTTTCTCAGTTGCTCCTTGTTATAGGTTAACAACTCCTGGATTTCAAATTCCACTTCCCCGTCTCCATTCACGCTTGGCGCTTTCCGAGACATGATGCTTCCTAACCTTTTCAACTACAAAGGTTTCATCAAAAAGAAAAAAAATCTTGTGCAACCTGTGCCGCTAAACTAGACTAGTGATGTACAAGAGATCACTGCCGGTCAAGTGCAATTATTAGTTCAAAAATCCGCACTGCGAGCCACCAATGTTAGAACCGGGAGTCCTCAGTTGGCAGAGGTAAGTACCTTAGCCCAAGTAGGGACCCTCACTTCCAGTCAGGGTGACGGAATAACCCACTGAGATAACCCCTGCTCACCCTCTAGGTAGCATGGCGCGAGCAGTCTAGGCTAAACAGAGGCAATGTGGATAACATTTGCACTTAACACAACAATAATCCCCAATCCACCACAAACTGAGACCACACAGGTAAGTATATTTTATAAAAATATATAGCTTTATCTAGTTTCAGCATGTAAATGAAGCAGTTGCATGATAATCACTTCTTTAGAAAACGTAGCATTTTATCTTAAAGGTTGCACTTAATTCTTAATGGTTCTTGTAAATAGGCAGTTCTCAGAATCAAAACAAAACAGTCTCAAGTCTCTCCCATCAGAGGTCTTAAAAATATTGCCCCCGATTTCTATTCACATGGCTCTAAAAACGAGCAGTCCAAGCAGTGCCAATCCCAAGTTATCCCCAACTCCGCCTTCTGAAGCAACGAAGCCCAGGTGCGTCAAGCACGCCTCACCGGATAGTCCTGGGACTCCTTTGTTGCCGCTCTCACTCAGCCTCGCATCCCCGAGGGATTCAGGCGCACCGCACCTAGTGGAGCACACTCGCTCCTTGCCCCAGTCGGTCCCCGCAGCCCTCTGCCCGCTCTCGGTTCCTCTGGGAGCGGGGGGGGCGCAAGCTCGGCGTTCCGAGCAGGGACAGACAGGCCAGGGGCAGGGGTACTCACGGCGCTCCCCCGGCGAGGCCCTCAGTCTTCCCCGGTCCCGGCGGTGATTACTCGGCAGCTGCGGCGGTCCCGATGACGGGGACCAATCCTGTCGCGGCGTTTGGTCGAGCCTCCCGCAGCACCCGGGAGTCAGCCAATGGCAGTGCGGCTCCCGGGAGAGGCCTTCAATGACGCTCGGCTCCTCCACCAATCACAGCTCGGCAACGACGATGACGCTGCGCCGCACGGGCCAATCCCGTCGCGGCGTTAGTGAGGGGGCTCGGTCCCCTCGACCAATGGGAGCGCGGCGGCTTCGATCTCCGGCCCCGCAGCTCCTGGACACCGAAGCAAGTTGCAGGGGGTGTTGCTGGCCCCGGGCCGCGATGGTGATTTGGCGGCAAAGGGTTTTCGAGGGTGCTGGTCACGAAGACACCCCCCTCTCGACCTCCCCACCACTTTGGAGCGGATTTCACGAGGGGAGGCGTCACAAGCCTCCGACCCTCGCTGGTAATGTGCCGATGAGCACACCGATCCTTTCCTCACGCTCCGCAGTCGAGTACCACACGTCCCAGGGCACCACAGCACGATTCGGCAGCTTTTTTCTGGCAAAGCTTTAGGAACCTTTAACCCTCGGTTCCCAACAGGAGGCCAGCTCGTCTCAGGCCCTTGGAGATTCAGTTGTAGACACAGCACACAGCAAAGTCTTAGCAGTTTCAAGCAGGCAGGGTCACAGCAGACAGCAAAGTCCCTTTCTCCTCCTCAGCTTCCAGTTAGACAGTAGAACAGGTCAGCCCTTAGAGCACACAGCAAGGCAATCTTCCTTTGGTTCTCTAGCCGTCCTCCTTCCAGCAGAGGTTCCTTCTTGGTTGCAGAATTTCAGAATCTCAACTTCTGTAGTCAGGGGTCCTTTCCTTATACCCCTCAATGTCTTTGAAGTCCTTTGAAGTCTTTGTGCATGGAGGGCCTGAGTCCAGTCTAAACCAGTTCTGGGGGTTGCGGAGCACTGAGGTGTCTCTGGTTTTCTTCTCCCTGTCAGCTTCAAGGCCAGAGGTGTCAGTTGACCACCAGGAGGGAGCTAGCATGGGGGAGGTGGCCGGCACAGCCCAGCACTTATCAGGCATTCCTTCCTCCCACCTCCCAGGCAGGCAGGCAGATGTGCCCTTTCATCCCCGGGCTGGCTCCGACCCTCTCCTCCGGGGCTCTGCAGCCCCCCCTGTCACATCCAGACCAGGCAGGCATTCCACAAACCCAGGCACACAGAAAGGTTTAGACAAGAGAACAGCCACTTTCTAAAAGTGCTATTCTCCAACACAGGATTTAAAAACACCCTTCACTAAAAGATGTGTCATTAAATTCTGAGTTCAGGGATATCTTTCACTTATGTCCCATCTTGTTCCTATGGGAAGATAGGCTGGTATCACATGGGCCTAGCCTCCTCCCTGTTACTCTATGGAGCAAGATAGCCTTACAGAAGTGAACACATAAAATGGCTGCAGCCCACTGCCAGAGCATGTGACCTGCACTAGTACATGCTCTACCTTATCCATACACTGCACCCTGCCCAGGGGGGTACCTAGAGCCTTCCATAGGGGTGACTGATGTGCACAGACAGGGAAGGGTTAGGCCTAGCCAGTGGGGACACTGGCCAGGCTGACATGGCAGTCACTGACTGCACACAGGCTCTGCGCTGGCAGGCCTGAGTCACCATTTTAAAGCTACTCATGTGGGTGGCGCAATCTGCGCTGCAGGCCCACTAGTAGCATTTGTCATCACCAGCCCTGGCACACACAGTGCACTTTACTAGGGACTTCGTGGTGATACAAATATGCCAATCAATATATTCAATCAATATCACAATTCACAGAGGGAGCACTTACACTCTGGCACTGATCAGCAGTGGCAGAGTGTCCAAAGCATCTAAATCAGCAAAAACGAAATCCAGCACAGCATCAAAACACATGAGTCAGAGGCAAAAAGATGGGGGAAGAACCACGCCAAAAGGTGTCAGGTCTAACAACGCCCGTAATGCCTCTCAGTGCAGAGAGAACTTCAACTATGAATGTTTACTTGCTCTCAGAAAAGCGCAGCACTCCCAGGGTCACGGCGTCGTGACTCGTGAAGCCCTCCCTTCCCCCCCACTCTCTGTACCAGCCTCAGCTGGGGCTCTTATCAGCAACTTGGCAGACAAGCATTGGCATTGCCAATAGGTCTCGCTTGTGGGACCTTATAAGTATTTAGTTTTGCAGCACAATATCCTTGTTGCATAATCGGATATTGTGCTGCAAAACTAAATACTTATAAGGTCCCTCAAGCGAGACCTATTGGCAATGCCAATGCTTGTTTTAGTATGTCGCCTTACGACAGGTTACTTTTAACTCGATTCAGGATGAATACGTTCCATCACTTTGTTACCTTTCCACGGATGAACGATTGGGCAAGAAATCTAACAGCATGTCCCTGTGATGGCATATCCTCCCAAACAACCATTCACGTTGTCCTGTTTTGTAGATATTATACAGATCAAAGAAAACGCTGGCTATTACCAATTTTGAAAGCAATGACCTTACATACTTGTCGCCCAGCATTTCTTAGACTACAGTTTTTATCTGATATCCATATAGCGAATCAAGTAGCAAGATTTCTGAAGTCCACGTTAAGGTGTAGGGCAACCCTCGATCTAGGATGAATTTGTATACTTGATTCTGCTTTTTCCTAAATTGTTATATTTAACTCGTTTTTAATATTTGTCGAGACTGAAACCACGTTTTTTAAACCTGTTCTTTTGCACATTGATTGTTCGTCAAATGCTTCTGTATCTTTTTTTTTTTTTAAATACCAGTTTTTATAAATGGATGTATCCTTTTTTATGCACTTTTATGGTTGTTCAAACAAAAAAACATGAACACCGAATAAAGTATTATTTACTTACTTACCTTTAATAATGCCGAGACCATTGCATTGTAAATGCTTGTTTTTTTTAGTAGGTCTGAAAAAATCCTACACTTAATTAGAACAGTGGAATGTTCGGATCTCCATTGTATAGAATGGAATGCTCAGGGCCAGTAGCGGCTGGTATAGGCCTTCTGTCTTAAATCCAGTTTTAATTTAGAACTTTCTACCCTCAGTGTATGGAATGATATAATAGCATTATAGCACCTCTAACATGGGATATACCAGTTGTTCAAGGACTCTCCCTTTTTATTGGCGCTCACCTGCTGGCCTATAATTCTGGTTCAGAGCCTCTTACTACAGGTATAGCCCTTAGCAGTTAGCTGAAATGCTGCAATATTGTACTACATTTAGGTGACCCAGGCTCAGGTTAATACTTTATAAAAAAAAAAGACTACGTTTACATTTTTACTTGTGTAGATACCGCAAGCGCTGGTCTCTACTTCAGTTCTATCCGCAGTGAGTACATCTATGATACTTAATTGAATCATCTTTTTCAACAATCCATTTAACAGAACCCAGAACACATTTCATTGCTTTAAATTATAGGATTGATGTTGCTGGCAATTTAAATGATCTCTCATCCTGCTTAAAGGGCAATGCCTTCAAATCAAGATTTAATTGCGTTGGAAGAGGAAAATTGGATGCTTAGAACAGTGGGCTGAATCCCTTTCATCTGCACACATACTTAACCCTATTTTTTCAAATAAGGAAAGTTAAAGTATTCTTGTTTCTCCATAAAATGTTGATGTTATCGGTTTAAAAGTCTCGAAGAGAGTGGCGACTGACTCCGGAATCTGGGGATCACGGTTCGATCCCCGGCACCGGCAGCAGATTAGCCCAGCACCATGTGACTCTGGGCAATAGCTTGCTTAATCTTCCCGACGGCCCCCAGCGCCTAGAGACCCTAACGGGTGATTGTGCGCTTTACAAATGTGGATATTATTATTATTATTATTCTGACTTCACTTTCAATACAGCCTAATAAACAGTGGTGGCTGGTGGAATTCGAAAGTGGTGAGGCTAAGATCAAATAATTTATTTATATGTAAGGGAGCCTAACGTTTCCTAGGGTCCCCCCCGCACCCCAGAAGATTTATAAAAATTACCGTATGAGGTTGCAATTTTCGGCAACATTTCTTTTAAAAATGGTCCAAAAAATACTATTCTTGTATTGATTCACTTATAAAGGAAAACTCATAAAACGTTCTTTTTTTAAAAAAAACGTGTTCTGGATATCACTGTTGTACAGTGTATGCTTTGAACTGAATCGCTCGCATACCACAATTGAGAGCGGAGCTCTGGAGCTGAGGCTGAGGGCAGTGCCAGTTCCCCAGAGTGCCTGTCCCTAAGTCAAAAATGTGTTTCAGAATACATGCTCATCCAATTGTTGGCCTCTCTGCAGAGCGCACAGTGCATTGATCACACATTCCATTGTGCTTCTCTGAAAATGCTCATGATGAAGGTATAAAGTTGACAAAATATTATTAACATTATGTACCGCTCCTGCGCACTGTACTGACCTGCTTGTCATTACTACGTGGCCTGACCTGCAAGTTAACACAGACATCGCATTGTTTCCTATTTGACAAAGAACAGTTACCCATACCGGTTCCTCTTTAGTGTGGTTCTGTGCGTTTGCTGCTCTTTCAATTCTTTGCTGGTAGGCCGTTAAATAACCCTAGAGGCTTGATAATGCCTTCTCCAATGAAAGAATGAGCCTGGCTGTGGTGTTGTCCCTCCGGCCCAAATCACGACAATGATGGACAAGGACACCAGGGTCGGTATAGCAGTAACTGGCCTCGAGCACGTGCACCTGTGCCCTTTTATTAGAGGGGTAACGTCACTCGTGACCCCCGTGATGGATGGGTGTGGGGGTGCAGTACGTCCAGCCCTCAAGGGAGTGGCTGGAAGTCTAGCTTCCTGCGGAACACTAGAACGTGTCCCGCTGGACATTACATTCCTCCCCAACTTTATTGAGGAACAAACAAAGTGTTAGTCCAACCTTTGGGGATAAAACAAACAGTTAACTAGATACCACTGGGTCCATCAGTCTCTCGAGTCAGGTGGCCGGATGACATCAGACGTGGTCTGGTGACTTTGCTTGCAGCAGAACTTTCTCGGCGGGCATCCGTAGTTTAACCTGAGGGGTTCAGGACACAACCGCTGGCACGGAGACGTCCGCTCCATACCGTCAGGTCGCTGACTACATGTCTTGCTGTCTTGCATGGCTTCCACTTTGCTGACGTCGGTGATGGTCTGTGGTGAGTTCTAAACAGTTCCTTTTAGTGACTTGGGTCGTGAACATGGATGGTGTCCCAAGTGAGAATTCACAGAGGTGTTGCTGGACCGACTGTCCTTGTTGAACTGCTTGGCTGTGACCGGTAACCTGTCGTTGGGGCAATGTCTCTTCTCGCTCTCCCTCCTGGGGAGGCCCGTTGGGGTTGCTGCGGGACTGTAGGAGGGCTGCGCTGGGGGCAGCTTGTGTGCCATCTGGGGGCAGCTGCAGGATGCTGAGGAGCCGTTACTTAGTCGCACGCACAACCCTCACGGGTGGATGATTCTTGGGCAAGTCTTGCACTCGTTGCCGTGGTTCCGGTGTAGGCCAGGTTCACAGGTGGCCTCTGGTTTCTTATGTCAGCTGGTGTGGCGATGGTGCAGGACTCCCGTCCGCCGATCTTGTGGGAGTGGTGTTGTTTGACGCAGGTGCTGATGGCTGGCGTGATGGTGGTTGCCAGCCATGTGGTGACTCGGGATGACAGGTGGTGGTTACTTGCTGGGAGTGTTGGATGTCCGGAGGGACTTGGCAGCCATGTGCCTCCGCCTTGCTGAGCTGGAGTGTCTGTGGCGGCTTGACTCCTAGAGTGTGGGGATCCTCTCTTGCCTGGCTTGGGGCCACTGCCGACTCCATCTTGAGGCGGTGTGAGGACGGACACTCTGTGCTGATCTTCACTAGTGGCATCTGTGGACAGGAGCAGGGATGCCATTTGACTTAGACTGCCGACGCTCGAGACGGACGGTCGCCTGGGGAAGCGTTAGGATGAGACGTGGTTGGCGCTTGCTGCGGCTTACGTTCGGTTCACCCATGAGGCTGTATCCAGGGACGTCAGTCCGCCTTGGTGGCTGTCTGGTGTGTCAGGGTGTGCTCTTGGCTGGCTGTGAGTCCTCAGTCTTCTCCCTTTGTTGGTTTGTTCAGCCCACCTGTGCTCATCCGGTTTTCGGGGTGACAGGGCTGTCACTCTTCTTCTTTACTTCGAGAGCGTTGCGCTTGGACCTCAAGGCGGCGCTGTCATGGCACCTGCTTCTGCCTTTGCTCCGGCGTGCTTGTCTGGACTGGTCACTTTGTGACGTGCTCCTTGCCTGCAAGGCAACGGGACGTCCGGTCTTGTGTCACTATTTGTTGGAGCGCATGGTGCTGTGGCGGCCTGCCACGTGGAGTGTGCGACTCCTCTCTTGCCAATCTTGGGTCGCGGCCAACTCCGTCATGAGGCAGTGTGAGGGAGGACATTGTGTGTGGTCTTCGGACTACTGCGGGGCTTCGCTGGGGTGGTGGAGACATGGGTGCTCTCCTACCTGCGTTCAGCAGTGCTTCTTTGTGGAGATGACTCCTGGGTGTTGTCTGTGCAGTCAGGGTCACTGGCGCGGTCTTCTGCACGCCTCTGACTTTGCGTGCTTTCTTCTTCCTGGACGCTCTCTTCTGGCACTTGGGGTGTCTGTGGGGTGGTTGCTGGTTGTGCCCGTTCACCTTTGGGGAGCGGGTGATGCGACTTCTTCACCGATGGTGGCGTTGGGCAGCCACGTGTGGCGCGTGCTCTGCACCAGTCTTTCTTGTGCTTTAGGTGGGGATATCTACCTCGAGACGTTGCCGTCTGGCTGGTCTTTCACGTTCGCTGGTGGTGACTATCACTTGTGGTACTGCTTGCATTTTGCTCTGGGTTTCTGGCTGCTCTCTGTGGAGCTCGTCAGTCTCTTCCTGTGTTTTGCAGGGGGTGGCAGGTGGTGCCTCTTCTTCTACTGCCAGGGTCCTGGGTCTTAGAGTACCATGAGTACCATGTCGTGCTGAGCACTGCAGGTGCTTGCGTGTCTGGGCAGGCCCCTTGCCATGCGTGGCCATTTGCGCCATTGCACCATTGATTTGAGTCTCTGTATGGCTTTCTTTTGGGGCTGAATTTTGAGAAACCGTTCCTTTTACCACTGTCTGGTGCTTGACTTGCATGTCATGCCGAATGTTCTAAGTGGGGAAAGGGTGGTGCTGTAGTCACAATGCTATACTGGTCAGTATAGGCTTCTGTGCTCGCTGGATGTACTTCCTGTGCAGGGTTGCCTCAGAGGATGTCTTCCGGTAAGTGGTGTGGCTGCTGGACATTGGAGGTCATGCAGTCTGCCTCCTAAAGCGGGCCGTTTCTCTCTCTCTGGGCTGTGTTTGACTTCGTGCCAGGCAGGCAGGGGTTGCTCTGATTGGTCATCTCTCTTGCAGTTGCTTGTGGTAGGGTAATGTGAATATCGATATGAATGTGGTAGCCCCTTCGCATGGGCCAGGGCCGGTCACACAGCTCTTCATGTCCGGGTGGCAATGCATCACTTCTGTATGCAACGTCCAAGCATTAGTTCTTTGATCAGCGGCCGTGTATCTCTTGCCTGCAACGTGGGGGGGTTTACCTTTGCTGTTGCAGGTACTCTGGGGAGGCAGGTGGTGCTTTCTCCTGGCTGTGCTGCAGGGCTTGCTAGAGTACGGCCCACAATTGCCTCTTTGGTGACAAGTAGCAGGTATGCGAGGCCGCTCTTTGGAAACTCTGGGTGATGGCGGTGTAAACTTGCGACCGCTTGGTGGCTCGTGCTCCTGTGCACTCACAGAAGGTATGTGTCTTTTCTAGTTTGTGCTGCAAATTACTTTGCCGTGTGCAGTGGAGCTAGGTGCAGCTAGATGGTGCTGCTGGTGCTCGTACCCTTCATTGCAGGAGTCTCTTCCTCACAAAGGCAGGCCACACTGGGACGAAACTGCAGGCTGGTGCTCGTTTTGCGGGTGACTTCCAGAGGCCACTGGACTGCCACACTTTTCCAGATCAGCTGCTGGAGTTGGGAGCCGGCCAGTGGCGGCATCCGGCGCTGGGCCCAGACGCTTGCTGGTAGTCTGGAAACTACGGCCACGCGCCTACCTCCGGACCGCTTTGAGGAAGGTAGGGGCGGCGCATGTGGGCTGGGCAGCTTGCTGGGGGTGAGGGAGGTGCTGTGAGTACGGGCCACACGGCATGGATATCTTCGCGTCTCGGCTCACAGGGGTGCAGGCTTCACAGCGGGTGGCAGCAGCCTTTGCTTCTCTCGCTATCTCCCAGGTTGGGAGGCTGACTCTAATTCGACCATGGGGGTTTTGTAAGGTCGCTGAGTGGCACGGAGTTTTCTGGGCCCTTCTTCAACGTCCGCTCAGCTGCTGCTGGCTGTGTGTCGATTTGCGCAGGAGCGGGCGCAGAGAGGGGCTGGAGGCTCTGCTCCTTGTTCATCGTCCGTTGCAGGGTTTGTGTCTTGACAGCATGGACTTTCAACAGAGGTACACATCCGTAGAGGGGTGGCCCCTATTACCTTTGTGTGGCTCTCTGGCTGCCTGGGCTGCTGAACGACGATCCTCCTTGTATTCGCAGGATTTTTGGTGTGCTGCGAGCAGGTGGCGCCAGGCTTCTCACTTGTGGAGGCGACGATTAGGATGCAGCAGCGGGTACAGAGCTGGCATCGTCATGGGGGTGTGCCCCCCTCCCTTTTCCGGACTCGGGCAGTTGCTGGGTCTTGTGGACGCACCGGTGAGCTTGGCAGCAGGTGCGTAGTTGGCATCGCGGGGCACTCTACTTTACCGGGGTCACATATCCTCCCCTTCACATTTACCGCTGACTCGGTGGGGTTGCTGCTCGCCCTGCTTAGGTCCTCCCCCACGAAGGACGATGATGCGCAGAGCAGCGGGCACACGGGGCTGGCTACCCGCCTCGTCGCCAATGTGATGTTGGGCCTCAGGCCCACACCACGGCAATGATGGACACCGACACCAGGGTCGGTATAGCAGTAACTGGCATCGAGCACGTGCACCGGGCCCTTTTATTAGCGGGGTCATGTCACTCGTGACACCTGTGATGGATGGGTGTGCAGTGTGTCCAGCCCTCAAGGTAGTGGCTGGAAGTCTAGCTTCCTGTGGAACACTAGAATGTGTCCCACAGGACATTACACTGGCCTGCATTCGCTTTTACTAGGCCTCACTGCCTTCTTCGACTCTTTCGCTCCTGCCATCTCACACCCGATTTGATCACCTAAGCACCATGAAACAATGGTACTCTCCTCAGCTGTGCATTAATCAGAAATTAACCCTAGTCACCCATGCCTCGTTTGGTAGCATTAACTCAATTACCAGTCGGCACACACAACTTCAGCAACAGCAATAATGTATTTGTTTGACGGACTCTTTATCATGTCGGTGAAGAGGCACCTGACATTCTGGACACGTGAAAGCTGCACTTGCAAGACCAATGTTGCTGACGCACTGTGCGCAGGTCAAATTAAACAGTATCACTATTTCACAAATAACATTGCCTGTGGAGAGGGAAGCTCGGGAACAGATTGCGCAGTATGACGTACAGAGCAGGCAACAATGCACCACATCTTTCTAGAGCAGTACGTTGCAACATGGCAGAACTTTAACTTTAACCGTGAGCACTGCACTTTATTTTCTATGCCTGGCATACGCCGCTCTTTTCTTGGCATGGTGGCAGCTGCAGATGGTTCGAGTTAGGGCACATGCAACTCCGACTATCTGCTGTTCACTTCGTAGTTAAGATGTCTAAATGTTATGTGACCTGAAAATGGAATCTCAGTCTGTATTCATTATTACGGGGTCCGTGCTTTGCTAATGGAGAGTAGCCAGCACAAACCTAGCCAATCCTGGAGCTGCTCTTATGCTGGTTTCAGCATAGGAGTAGCACCAGGATTGGTTCGAACAGGCTTGCAAGCAACGCTCCTTTGGAGGCTGAGGCCATGTGCCTACAATCCCCTGGCAGTTTAATACTGCTTGGGATTGGTGCAGTCTAGAGTGCGCATGTCTGGCTGGCCATCAAAAGAAAGCTGGCCAATCCGACATGCGCACCCTGCTCTACACTGGTAGGGTTGGCAAGTCATCCAGCCTTTCAGCAGGATTTACCCCCGCCCTCACACTGGCGCTATAGCAGCACAATTGGCAGCACCACAGCATATAATACAATAGTAATGACCAGACAAATTTACCTGCTGTGCTCAGAAAAGGCCGGGCCATGCTCCTCTGCCCTTTAGGAGAAACCACCACTTCTAACAGAACACATTTCGGGCAAGGCTCGCTACATAGAACCAACATACTCTGGTAAGGTTTCACGAGCAATAATCCCCCTTCCTACTGTTAGCACAGCTATCTGGCCATCACCAGCAATAAGTAGTGCTGCTCCCTTTAATAATAATTGACCATACGTTATGGATCGGAGATGCTCCAATTTCACAGTAAGCTCCATGGCCCAATCCATAAAAGGTTTTTTGCATTTAAGTGTGATATAGGTGCAAAAAAGACCAAAGCCCTAATTCACATATCTGTGGCAGTTCTCCAACGTGTGTGGAGTTACACTAGTGATACCAAAGTGAAAAAAAGTGTTTTTATCCATGGTAGTGGTCCAGGCAGTTGTAGTGTATGTCCATAGGTGCACCTTTTCTGAATAATCACCAACATTTTCAATCCATTGTTCACACTTCCATGCACATATGATCTAAGCCAAAACTGCCCACTTTGGGACATACACATATGGAGTACAAGTGAACTGCAGAAAACCAAGAACAGTTGCTTTCATTGGCATTATGCTTACAAACCATATGCAGATGCATACAACACCTCCAGTCATGTCTAAATTTGTGAGTCTTGTCCTATCTTCTGTTTGGTAATGACTTAACTATGCTCAGTCTGTAACCTCTTTTGGAAATAGTTGTGTAATTTGCTAAAGTAGCACAGGACATTCATGTGATAAGTAAGATATTTTTGTCATGGAATGTATAAGATGCCTCTGCAGGATTCGTATTGTATGTGTGTGAGTGTGTATGTATACAACCAGGAAGTGTTGGCAGCCATCCTGGGCCTCAGCTTGAAGCACAGTCCCACAAACAAAATAAATAAGAAAGAAAAGGGGGCAGGGGGTAATACCCTGACCCCCGACAGATATGGTGGGGGGGGTCCTTCAGTGATACACCCCTCTGGGTTGAAAAATCATTGAAAAATATTTTTTTTGCCATGGACTCGTGGGTGGATGTGCAAACTTGCAGCAAAAAATAAAGACGCTCGGGCTCTCGTGCATCCAATCCCAGGGTCATGGGCTCCCCCACCCCGTGGCTTATGTGAAGCACCGGGGACCACCACCTTCCTGGGGCAGTAAACAATGAAAATAAGGCGGGACTCGGCCCCCAGACCTGGGGACCGCCACCTCTCCTGGGATAGAAGCACTGTAATGTAGGGGGCCCACTCAGCGCCCCGCTGCCCCGGAGACCGCCACATCCAAAGGCACATACATTATTCAAAGCAAATGCGCAGGAGGCCCTATGGCCTCCCACTCTGCACTGGGGACTGCCACCTCCATCGGTGCTTAATAGGAATGCGGGGGGAGCCACCTGGCCCCCCGTAGCCCGGCGGACCACCACCTCCCGAGCCCGCCCAGCCCCCACTGCCACAGTGACTGCCACCTCCTCGGGGAACATACATAATAAAAAAAATTCAAAAGATGGGGAGGCTCTATGGCTTCCCCTGAGGACCGGCATCTCACCGGGGCTCTTAAGAGGCTCCACAGGTTTAACATTGAAATTTTAGGGGCCGCACAGCCCTCCCCCTTTTTAGAAAAAAATATATTTAGGCCTGGCCACAGTGTATGGGGTCCTCAAGGCCCAATGCAGTCCATGGAAAGGGGGCCATGCAGCCACTTCCTAAAAAATATATATATAAAAACAAAAACCTGGCAACTCACTGGAGGCCCCACCCCCTTTCTCCACCACTCTGCAAATGCACCTCCTGGCACACTGCTGGTTGGTGGATGAAGTACCCTTGGCTGCTAAGGGTCCTTAGGGGCCAACAAGATCTCCAGTGACCTCCAGTAAACCCCACACTGTGGGATTGCTGAGAGGTGGTCAGAGGCCATGTCCCCTTTCTCCACCACTCTGCGAATGCACCTCCTTAGTGCTCTGCTGGTTTGGGATGAGGTTCCTTTGCCTCCTGAGGGACTTAGGACTAAAGTGGAATTTATCTCCCAAACAGCAGTGCGCTCGGAGGAACGTTTGCAGAGTGGTGGAGAAAGGGGGCATTGCCTCTGATGACCTCTCAGCAATCCAGCTGTCTGGGTGTTACTGGAGGTAACATATGGTTAGTTTGTCTCCAAGGACCCTCAAGGACTTCATCCCCCTACTAGGAGTGGGCCAGGAGGCGCATTGGCAGAGTAGTGGAGATAGGGAGCATGGCCTGCTAGCAGGTCTCAGCAATACTGCTCTATGGGGCTTACTGGAGGTAACAGGAGGGGTAGCTGGCCCCCAAGGACGTCCTTGGGGACCAACTGCCTCTCCTGTTATCTCCAATAAGTCCCACACAACGGGATTGCTAAAAGGTATTTGGAGGCCATGCCCCCTTTCCCCTCCACTCTGCAAACGCGGCTCATTGTGCACTACTAGTTGGGAGGTGAAGTCCACTTTACTTGTGAGGGACCTTGGGGGCCAAGATGAGCTTCTCGTACTTCCTGTAAGTCCTACTCGGCAGGATTCCTGAGAGCTGGTTGGAGGCCCAGCCCACTTTCTCCACCACTCTGCAAACGCGACTACCAGTTAAAGAACCATAGAAATTCACTGAAAACAACAAAGTTACGGGGATGTCATCGTTGGGAATTAGCATTTAGAAAACCTTAGAAATTCACTGAAATAAACAAAGGTTACTGGGACATTATAGTTAGGCTCAGACTTCACTCATACAAAATCGAAGAAATTCAGCTGCTATAGTTAGTGAGCTAATTAACTCATGCCCCCACAGAGCACTGTTTATGACCTCATATGTTGCATCACTCATGACATGGTAAGTGACATCACTGACGACCTCTCAAATTACATCACTGATAACATCATCCTCAGAATCTGACGCACCCACTCACACCCCATATAACCTTTCCTACACCCACTCCAACTACCACACTACCATTCTCAAACCCATTCACACACCCATACTACTACTTACACAGCCACTCACAGATTCATAGATCTACACACACATCCACTTGCTCACCCATACAGCCACTCATACACCTACCTACTCACTCACTAATGCACCCACAGACATATCAACTCATACACCAATACAGCTACTCACATACTGAGTCAGCCACCCAAAGGGCTAATCACACACTTACTCACTCGCCCATACAGTCAATCACACAGCCACTTACTCACCCACAGTTGCACACACACACACACGCACACGCACACGCACACACACGCACACACACACACACACACACACACACTCATACAGATACTAACTCATACTCACTCACCTATACAGGCACTGACACAAGCATACACCCATAGAGTCACTCATATACCCTATCACTCACCTATACTGCCTTTCACATACCTAGTTACTCACATACCACTGACACGTACTCACTCATTGACACAGCCATACACACACTTACTCACGCATACAGCCCCTCACACGCACTCACTAACCCATACAGCCACTGACTCACCCATACAGCCACTGACTCACCCACCCACCCACTCACTCATCCATCCACCCACTCACTCATCCACCCACTCACTCATCCATCCACCCACTCACTCATCCACCCACTCACTCATCCACCCACACACTTTGACACCCATCGAGGTACTCAGACAACCAATCACTCAACAATACAGTAATTCAAGTACCTACTCACACACCCATACAGCCACTTAGATACCAACTGACAGTCAGATACAGACATTCACACAACCAGTCACTCACCCATACATTCACTGAGACACCTAATCACTCACTCAGTAATGCACCCACTAAATCCTCCAATCAGGCACTCATGCACCCACTGATTACACAGAAACCTTTTAAAAACACTCAGTCACCGGATGATGTCATCAGTCATGTAATCAGGTCATGAGTGATGTCATTGACCATGTCATGAGTGGTGTAATATGTGAGGTCATAAGCAGTGCATTGCGGTGGCACACGTTCTAGTTAGCTCACTAACTAGAACGGCTACATTTCTCTAGTTTCTCTAGTGTTGTGTAAGTGAACCCTGAGCCTAACTATAACGTCCCTATAACCTTTGTTTTCTTTCCCAGTAAATATATATATATATATCAGACAAAGGCGGGAACATCGTCTTATGGCCAATCAAAAATTATCTCCTGGAAGCATACAGCCAGTTGGATGATATCCAACGTTACAGAAGAAGCAATCCGCAGAAATACAGGACTATGCAGGAAAATCTGTCCAAAAATTTAGTGGCATGGAAGGGACTAGGTATGCTGAGTGGGGACGAGTTTAAGTACATCAAAAAGGACCACCCACTAGTCCCCTACATATAGTTTATACCAAAGGTCCACAAAAATCTTACTGCAGCGCCGGGAAGACCATTAATTGCAGCATGCGGTGGGCCTTTGGAGAATTTATCTAAATATATTGACTACTTTTTGCAGACACATATGAAATCTTGAACTCGTATGTCCAGGACACAAGTGATTTCCTGCGCAAAATAGAAGCGATTGAGTGGAAATCAGATTTTCTCCTAGTAACATTGGACAAGAGTTCCTTATATACCTGTATCAAACATAGGGATGGCCTGCGAGCATGTGAATACTATTTAAGCAGCCGGCCAATGGAACGAACTCACCATACAAAAATGCTTCTGGAAATGTTATCCTTCTGTCTAGAGAATAATTATTTTATGTTTAATGGCCAATTCTTCCAGCAGGTTCAGGGTGTAGCCATGGGGGCCAGTTTCTCCCCAAGTTATGCGTGCCTCTTTATGGGGTGGTGGGAGGAACTGATCCTCAGGCGCAAGTATATGCACTAATGTACATCAAACATAGTCTCTTGGCTTCGTTTCATTGATGACCTTTTTATAGTGTGGCATGGATCTGAAGACAGTGTTTTCATTTTATACAGGAGATAAATGTGAATGATCTTAACTTGAATTTTACTTCTAGTATTAGCAAGGAATCGGTGACATTTTTAGATGTGCAGGTTTTTTTTATCCAACAATGTTCTTAGTACTACCCTTTTTAGAAAACCAACGGCGGGAAACACTCTTTTACATGCAACGAGTGCTCATCCACAACATTTGATCAAATCAATACCATACGGTGAGATGCTTCGCATCCGCCGTATTTGTAGCAATGATGAAGATATGATCATGAAACAACAAGAAAGTTTATCTAGATTTGTGGACAGAGGATACAGTACTAGGACAGTAGAAACCGCCATAAGAAAATCATGGCTAAAAGCTAGAAGTGACCTCCTAAAGTACAACCCGAAAATAAACCCAGCTCAGAGTGTAGATACCAACTCAGCTCGGTTAATATTGACATACTCCAAACAAGAAAAGGAACGAAGCAGTATAGTCAGACGCAATTGGCATTTTGTGCAGGATGACCCCATTATTGGAGATTTGATGCCAGCTAATCCATCGATAACTTATCGTAAAGGTATGAGTCATGGGCACAATCTTGTCTAAAAAAAGCCAGGAATGTCTTGGAAAAGAACCCTGGCGGCCTACCAGTAGGGGGTTCTACAAATGTCTCACATGTAAAGCATGTCAACATGGTGTGAACACTAAGACATACACCACTGTTATCCCAAGGGCAACCAGGGAGATTAAGCAACATCTTACATGTAAGACAGAGTACTGGGTGTACATCCTGGAGTGTGATTGCCATTTGAGATATGTAGGCAGCACGAAGCTGCAAGTTCATAAAAGAATCTTGCAGCATCTCCGTGCTATAACCAACAAAGACCAGAGTTAACCGGTTGCGGGGCACTTTGAGGCATGTCACAACAGTAAACCTCAATGCCTAAACTACTACGCAATTGAATCTATCCCAGTCACAAAAAGAGGAGGGGATAGGGAGGCCTGCATGCGAAGAACTGAAACAAACTACATCTTGGAATTCGATTCCAAATGGCCTGGAGGATTAAACACCACAGAAGACCTTCATACATATTTATAATTGAAAAAAATCTTTCCAATTTGGTGTCTTTCAAAGGGAGTGTAGGATAGGAAGAGAAGGCATATATTACCCAACATTATGGTCAGGACAAATAGGAAATTTGAGTATTACATTGCTGGTTTTGCACTTTTTGTATTTAGACCTATTTATTTCTTGTAAATAAATTGTTTTTATAAAGAACATATTACGTTGCAGTGTATATACAATGTCCCATGATTGATTTTAGCCGTCTTTTAGATATTAGGGTAGGTTTTATCCATATGTCTTTTAGATTGCTGGTTTTAGTCATGTCACCGATATCCTTTTATATTAGGTTTGTTCTTATAGTGTTGTTTCAATTAATTTTTTACTGCACTATCAATTAAGGTGCTGTGTAAATGAATTGATCCCGATATATTGCTTATCACATTAAGTACTGTATAAAACTAAGACGGAATTGTCCCTCTGAAATCATATTTATGAATTCCCCTCCTTATCTATTGTTACATTGGATGATGAAATGAACCAGTATATTTATTAATTGACAAATATTTATTCGTGGTTTTTTCATTTCTCATAAGCACGAGTCACTTTTAGATGTATTGCACTGTTGCACTAGGCCACTTTATTGTTATCATTGAAGGGGATCCTTCTCTGAATGACAAATGACACACAAATATTGGATAGACATAATACGCATTTAGGTGTTTAATCTAGAAATAGTAGTGCTTTTGGGTATGAATTGTCTACAGTGTCAAGTGATTCAAACAACAATGCTTGTACATGTATGTACATTTCCTGTGCAGTTCTATTAGAATTCATAATGATCATTTATGCAGTTTCATTAATTTAAATGAAATAATAGAACTTTTTAGTTTTCTTTAATTTATACTTTATGCACGTTTTGGTGAGCACGTGTTAGTTCTTGAATTTAAAATGCATGTCTAATGGACACAGTTGAAATGAATTATGTTTTGGAATAGGGAACCTGCATTTAAGCTGGTAGTAAGAAATAGCACAAATGTGAATGAAACATGCTATTATTGTTGTCCAAACATAATGATTGACAGTTGAAGTGATTTATAAACTGTCATCGGCACAAATAAGTTATCGTATTTATACAGACAGAAGTGAGATATTACATTGTACTCTCTCAAAGTATTTATACTGAAAGTTATGTTATGTTATGTTATGTGCGCACTCTTTTATAGCGCACGGCTACCCCAGAGGGTGTCCCGGCGCTTTAGCAAAGAGATCAGAGACCAGCATGTCCATACAGCGACTCATAGGTGGTCATGGAGATCACGCAGAAAAGAGCCACGTCTTCAGCTCCTTTCTAAAAATGAGGAGACTGTTGGCTTTCCGCAAAGAGATCGGGAGCCCATTCCAGTGGAGGGCCGCTAAGTAGCGGAAGGACCGACCACCCATCCGGGCGCGTTTGATAGGCGGGACCACAATCGTGGCAGATGAAGCCGACCGCAACATCCTCCTTGGTGCGTAAAAAGCCATTCTCTTCTTAATATACTCAGGGCCTACAGAGTGAAGGGCCTTAAACGCCAAAGTAAGAGTTTTAAAAATAACTCTTTTAGAAATAGGGAGCCAATGTAACTCCTTGAGCAGATTGGAGGCTCTGGCTCTACGTGGAAGGCCAAAGATAGCCCTTGCAGCCGAATTCTGCACTATCTGTAATCTTGCCAACAGATATTTCGGCAGTCCCACATACAAGGCATTAGCATAATCAAATCGTGATCCAACTAATGCCTGAACTACAATTTTCTTGTATTGCAGTGATAGCATCGGTAAGAATTTTCTAAGCATCCTCAAGATGCTAAAGCATTTCCCTGATAGTGCATTGATCTGGGATCTAAAGGACAGGTCAACATCACAGATCACACCAAGATTTTTGGCCTGCATTGATACTGTCTCGGGAGGAAACATGTCCTGAGGCCACCATGATTTCCAGCATGGATCAGGAGCACAGCCGAAGAAAAGCAACTCAGACTTGTCTGAGTTGCATTTTAGGCTATGCCGTTGGAACCACGCAAAGACAGAACTAAGGCAGTCCCTGATTTTTGCCCCATCAAACGCCTCTCCCTTCCTGCACGTGAACAGGAGCTGGGTATCGTCAGTGTAGGATATGACCTGGGCACCAAAAGCCTCCACCACCGCCGCCAGAGGGGCCATATAGATATTGAAAAGGGTGGGGCTCAGAATGGACCCTTGGGGAACCCCCACCTCTAGCGGCGGCATTTCAGCGGAGAACGGTGGTGCCCAGATCACCTGTCGGCGGTCCGAAAGAAAAGATCTGAACCAGTCCAACACCGTCCCACGAAACCCGATCTCCCGGAGTCTTAAAAGGAGACCGTCATGTGGGACGGTGTCGAAAGCCGCCGACAGATCCAACATGACTAATACAGCCTTTCCATCCTAGATCGAGAGTCTCCCTGATAGCTTCAGTGACCTCCAGAAGGGCTGTCTCCGTGCTATAATTAGCACGAAAACCCGACTGTGTGTCATGAAGGATGTTGTTGCTCTCGATATAGTTGGTAATCGAGAGCTGCACGTGTTTTTCAACAACCTTCGCTAGAGCAGGGAGAAGGGATATCGGTCTGTAATTAGCATGCATCAGGGGATCTAAAGTAGGCTTTTTGATTAGTGGCAAAATCAACGCATGTTTCCAAAAGTATTTTTTCTATGTCCAGTAAGTCATGTGATGCACTTGCACTTTGAAATGGGCTGAGCATATTGCATTGTCATGTGATCAAGGCCGCAGGGACGGTCGAAACGCGTCATGGCTAGCTGTTTACTTGGGAAATAAACTGTATGCTGCAACAAAGTTGGTTCATGCCTCGTATTTCACCTGAGTGGTGGAGTGCTGCTGCGGGGTATTACAGATATATATATATATATCTCTAACCAAAGAATCATGCGGCACACTTCTTGGCAGTTGCGATGTTTATTCACAGATAAAAGCGCAAAACTCCTATGCGTTTCGAACAAACTTTCTTGGTCACGGCAGTGTTCTACACTAGTCCTTTGTTTCTTTCCACATTTTATACCATTCCCTTTACATTAATTGGGTGGTGCATTATGGGCCTTGCAGTTCATATATCATTCGAACATTTTACATTTTCATTTGTTTTTAACATTGATAGTGTATATACAAGGTGTTTCACTTTGGGGATATATTTGAAACTGTACTCACTTTACGTTCTTCCTTTAGTAGGAAAAGACTGACATTGAGGCTTTTTAACCATGGTTTCACGAAATTACCGAAAAATTATGCCGTACATACTTTTAAGTATGACGGAACTGCGAGTACTTTTGTTCAAATATCTCTTCATTACTAGGGCTGAGTGCCCTTTGCCCCACATTTTTGTCACACCTTACTTTTATGTTTTTTTTTGTTGTTTTTTTTTTTGTTTTTTGAGGCCCTAATTTTACGTGCAATACTTCCTACTGTGGTTGTCACTACAATCAAACATTACAATTTCATTAAATGTCATTGTTCCATTCTCAATTTTTACAGATGAACATGCATCTCTCCATCTGCATTCAGAACCAGTGGATATCTTGTCTTGAATTTAATTATGAGTTTAGACTCCAATCTTCTCAATTTTTGTAGTCTATCACCTTCTCGTTCTTGTTTTGGGATTGTTGCCAGGCCTAAGTACAACAAAAAAAAATAAAAAAAAGAGAAAAAAAAAAGAAAACAGAGAATGTCCAACCAATTCAAGAAAGAAATATATTCGAAGACACATCTGATTCAGCAGATTCACAAATAACTGAAATAGAAATAGGCACAAAAGATACTGAAGTATATAATATTGAAGATGTTGCTCATTTACGTATAGCATATGAACTCCCAATGAGGCGACAGGCTCTCAAATAACAGAAACACAAATCCTCGTAGAAATGGAAGTTATAACAGACAAAAGAAGACCATCTACGTTTAAAGCTAAATCTAAGTTTTACCCTACTCTCCACCCAGGAAACAAAATCGATCTTTTTTATGATTTAGTATTGAATGACATTGAAAGAATGAAAAACAATACCCATTCGAATGGCAGAGAAAATTTATCAAAAAAAGAAAGAGCAGCCATCAATTCATAAAAAACAACGCCTTGATCAAAATTAAACCTGCAGACAAAGGCGGGAACATCATAATAATGGACAAACAACAATACATTGATGAAGCCCTGCGCCAACTAAATGAGAGAAAAAACTATCAACTGTTAACACAGAATCCTATTACAAAATGTATACTTGAATTCGAAAACAAACTAAACCATTGGCAACAAAAAGGCTTAATCACAGAAAGTGAAAAGAAATACTTATTGGTGGAGAATCCCATCACACCAACAAAGTACTTTTTACCTTAAGTACACAAGACACTGAACAAACCACCTGGCAGGCCAATAATTTCGAGCTGTGGTAGCCTGTATGAAATTGTTGCCAATTATGTTGATTTCTTCATTGCTCCCATAGTCCCGACTCTAACATCATATTTAAAAGATACAGGGGACTTTTTAAGGGTTCTAATGAATACAGAATGGCAAACATCTTATCTCTTGGTAACCATAGATGTGGTGTCTCTTTACACCTCCATAAGTCATGAGAAAGGAATCAAAGCAATTGAATTTTTCTTGAAACAGAGACCTATTACAGACCGTGAACATTCAAAAATGCTAATAGACATGATCAGGATGTGTTTATATAAAAATGTCTTTCTGTTCAACCAAAAAATGTATCAACAGAGTTGTGGAACAGCCATGGGAGTTTCCTTCTCTCCAAGCTACGCGAATCTCATGATGGGGTGGTGGGAGAGGAGCGTGGCTTGGAGAGAAGAGAACGACCAATATATGGCCAAAGTAGCGTTATGGTTACGCTTTATAGACGATTTGTTTCTCTTATGGAAAGGAACAGCAGTGGAGTTTGAGACCTTCTTTAACATCCTGAATACCAACGAAGAAGGATTAAATTTCACATATTCCATTAGTCCTAAGGAAATTGAATTTTTGGACATTAAGGTCTTTGTGAAAGACAACAAAATAGAAACAACCACACACAGAAAGAAGACTGCAACGAACAGCATCCTTCATGGTTCGCGTTTTCACCCCCCAAAACAGAAGAAAAGTGTCCCTTATGGGGAATTTCTCCGTATGAAGAGAAATTGTTCAACTAATGAAGAAATGGAAAAAAAATCCATAGATACGAAAGATCGATTCCTGGAACGAGGATACAGAAACCAGGATATCAAACCGGGTGAAACAAAAGCAAGATTAAAAACAAGATTGGAAATACTGGACAAAAGGAAGAATGTTGAAGCAACATCAAATTCACAGAAACCCTAACAAATCAAACAAGAAGAGGATCGACCACGCATGATAGTAACTTATACCAAAGAAAGTTACAAAATTCAAAAAATATTGTCTAAATATTGGCATGTATTAATAAAAGACCCAGACATTGGAAAAACGATTGGAACAGGTCAGTTGATTTCATACAGAAGAGCGCCAAACCTCTCTGATCATCTAGTACAGAGCCATTTCTTAATGAACAAACCGGTGGATTGGCTCCAAAAGAGGAGCTATGGATTTACAAAATGTCAGACATGCAAAGCTTGTAAAATAGGACAGAACACAACCAACCTAAAGGATCCATCAGGCAAAGATTTTGTAATCAAGACTAAGATAACGTGTGAATCACAGTTTGTAGTCTATATGTTGAGATGCCACTGTGGGAAAGAATATATAGGCAGTACTAAATGCCCTCTGAAAAAAAGGATACTTGAACATATCCGGGCAATACAGAATGCAGACAACACATATGCCATGGCAAAACACATCAAAACCCATGTTGGTAAGACTTGGCAAGATATAAAATACTTAGGCCTGGCAACAATCCCAAAACAAGAACGAGGAGGTGATAGACTACAAAAATTGAGAAGATTGGAGTCTAAACTCATAATTAAATTCAAGACAAGATATCCACTGGGTCTGAATGCAGATGAAGAGATGCATGTTCATCTGTAAAAATTGAGAATGGAACAATGACATTTAATGAAATTGTAATGTTTGATTGTAGTGACAACCACAGTAGGAAGTATTGCACGTAAAATTAGGGCCTCAAAAAACAAAACAAAAAACCCCAAAAAAACCACAAAAGTAAGGTGAGACAAAAATGTGGGGCAAAGGGCACTCAGCCCTAGTAATGAAGAGATATTTGAACAAAAGTACTCGCAGTTCCGTCATACTTAAAAGTATGTACGGCATAATTTTTCGGTAATTTTGTGAAACCATGGTTAAAATGCCTCAATGTCAGTCTTTTCCTACTAAAGGAAGAACGTAAAGTGAGTACAGTTTCAAATATATCCCCACAGTGAAACACCTTGTATATACACTATCAATGTTAAAAACAAATGAAAATGTAAAATGTTCGAATGATATATGAACTGCAAGGCCCATAATGCACCACCCAATTAATGTAAAGGGAATGGTATAGAATGTGGAAAGAAACAAAGGACTAGTGTAGAACACTGCCATGACCAAGAACGTTTGTTCGAAACGCGTAGGAGTTTTGCGCTTTTACCTGTGAATAAATATCGCAACTGCCAAGAAGTGTGCCGCATGATTCTTTGGTTTTGTATTTGAGAAAAAGATACGTCCCGGTCTTTAATGCTGGCACCAACAAGATAGAGTTCCCTCTGCGACGGGTACAATTGGGAGGAAATATATATATATATATATATATATATATATATATATATATATATATATATATATATATATATATATATATATATATTCACCACAAAATACTTTCGCATCAAGAAAGAATCTGCTCGAGCCCAACTTCGTCAGCGTGTGAATTTATTTAAACAAGGATGTCACAAACACCCGACGCGTTTCGTTGCAGCCGCACCTTGGTCACGGGTAACATCAGTTCTTACATACAAAGTTTTTAAAGTGATCAAATCTAAAACATAAAGGTCGGACTACCTGTCCCTACAAACATCAATATCAAACCACATAATGGCGGCCATCTTTAAATGGTGAACAATGTACTACATAAATCAATGTATCTTAGTGAGGATATCTTAATCAAATAGATGGAAACGATTGAGCCATATGCATAATGTTTGAACTGATATAATACTCTGTTTGGTGACATTTCTTCCAATTAGTAAAATAATTCATTTGGTGAAATCATGGTTGTTAAATCACGCCCCTGTGAACTATAGCGAATGGTTCACACTGCCCTTGTATGTTATGGCAGAAAGTGGCAATTGTAAAAGACACAAATTAGATGAAAGAAAATGTGTACCAAAATATACAAAATACATACAATTCTGCCCAAGTGGGCTTCAATAAAGTTCATTGTATAATCACTTGATTATAACTCCGTGCATATAGCCAATGCAGACGTCCATCTTGGTTCATACTGTATAATTTAGCCCATGTGGGCTGATAACTGGGAGAACACCCCCCGTGTTGTCTGGTACCCCACAGTTCATGAATGAAGTATTTCATTGTTTAAAGTTGTCCATTGGCTGCCGGAGGTTTTACATCCTTACTGTGTGCGGACTACCTGTCTCCTACAAACATAAAATAATGAAATCACTAAAACATATGATTACAGATTAAAAACTAATACAAAAAGCTTCAGTTAAATACAGTGTTCAGACCTGTCTAGTCGAGTAGGTATTGCGTGATATGCGCTTAGCCCAGATGAACAGATAATTCTTCATCTTTGTTTAGCCCTAATGGTTGTGCCGTATCATATTTTATAATCAATTTGGACTCGAGTTGGTGTAATTGTCGAAGTCTGTCCCCTTCACGTTTAGATAGTGGGATTCAGTCTATGGCACAAAATTGTAAAAGACTGACATTCTTTTGGTGAAAGTCTTTAACATTTTTGGCTATTGGATAATTCTTATCCTCATTACAGATTGCTCTTGTGTGCTCGAGGACTCGTTTTTTAACTTGGTGTATCGTGCTACCGATGTAAACAAGTGGACAGGGACAACGAAGTGCATATACACAAAAATCTGACTTGCACGTCAGATGTTTCTGTATAATAAATGCTTTGTGGTTGCTGGAAAGAATGAGTTCCTTCCTGTTCACACTGTTTTTGCAGGCTTTGCAGGATTGACAAGTAAAGAATCCCCTGATAGTTCTATTATCTGCCTTGTCTCTTACGATGTTATTACAGAGCACATCTTTTAATGCCGGGCACTTTCTAAATGTAATATTTGATTGACTACCAACTGCATTTTTTAATGCTGGGTCGAGGTTCAACACATGCCAATATTTTTTGAGACTTTTTCTTACCTGCCATGATTGGTCAGAATATGTAGTGATGAATCTGATGGGTCCCTCGTCTTTTGCAACTGGGGGTTTAGGATTGAGAAGATCACTCCTTGCCACTGTTTTAACCTTATTACAGGCTTGTTCCACCACCTTACTTGTACCCTCTTTCACAAAATCTTTCTTTCATCACAAGCATTTCTTTCTCAAATTCTGCTGTGGTTCCGCAATTTCTTTTGGCACGCAGCAGTTCGCCGAATGATATGCTGCAAATTAAGTTCTTAGGGTGGCAACTTGACGCATGAAGTAGGCTGTTGCCCGCTATTGGCTTTCGGAACAGCCTACTATTAAGTCGTCCATTTTTAACAGAGACCACCACATCTAGAAATTCAATAGACTGTTTGTCTATGGTGCTAGTAAAAGTAAGATTGCAGTCATTATTGTTTAGATCGGTGACAAATTGCATTGCGGCTTCCCTGCTTCCCTTCCAAAGACAGAACACGTCGTCTATGTACCTGGCCCAGAGGACTACATTTTGGGTAAAGGCCATGATGTTACTGGCCACCTGCTCCTCCCACCAGCCCAGGTACAGACCTGCCTAACTGGGGGCGAAGCAGGTTCCCATCGCAGTCCCCCGGGCCTGGCAATAGACCACATGGTTGAATAGGAAATGGTTGTTTGACAGACAGGTGGGCATCATGTCAATAAGCATGTATGTGTGCAGTAAATAACTGACATCCCGTTGTTTGAGGAAATGTCTATTGGCCATTATGCCTAGATTGTGAGGTATGCACGTATAAAGACTGTTTACGTCTAACGTCATGAGCCACATATTATCTTCCCACTGAATGGGTTCGATGATTCTTAAGAAATCTCTTGTATCTTGAAGATACGAAGGTAATTTTTCAACATAGGGCCTCAAGAAGTTATCTATGTATTTAGAGGTGTTCTCATATGTACTGCCCATCGAGGATACGATGGGTCTCCCTGGGGGATTCTCTGTATCCTTGTGTAGCTTGGGTAATAAATATAATACCGCTAACTTGGGGTGATCGCATTTCAAAAATTTGAATTCATCCTCTGACAATAAACCATCTAGTCGCCATTCATTCAGTTGTATTTGATAAGCACTGTTATTTTTCTCATAGCAATTTTTTTCACTAATTGCATAACTGTCTTTATCATCCAACTGCCTTTTGCCTTCAGCAAGATACATTTCAGTTGGCCAGACAACCACATTTCCGCCTTTGTCAGACAGTTTTATCACAATATGATTATTGTTTTTTAATTCAATTAAAGCCCCGCATTGTTGTGGGGTTAAATTGTCATGTTTAGGTTTACAGACCTTGTCTAACCTTTTTAATTCGCTGATCACTCCCTTTTCAAATACATCAATCATCCCACTGTGTATTTGGGGTAGAAACCTTGACTTCGGTTTAAACCCACTCCCACAGGTACACTCAAAACTCAATTCTTCCTCTCTTAGACACTCAATAGTGCTGGGAACAACAGCAGTATCAGACATTAAATGGCACATAGTTTTCAAAAGGCTGGTATCATCAACTGTAACTCCAGTACTTTCATCCGCTATTGTCCCTCCATAAGACTTTTTGTTACTAAACCATTTTTTCAATTTCAGTTTGCGTACAAAATGAAACAAGTCAATTCTACCATCAGTGTAGTTAAAATGACTAGAAGGACAAAACGTCAATCCCAATGATAAAACTCCTATTTGATCTAAAGATAAAATCAAATTTGATAAATTTACCACAGTCTTGGTGTTCCTCATTTTTTGGCTGTCTTGCCTCTTGTTGTTACTCCCACGTAGGCATCTAATAGACCCTGCTTTTTGACGCCTCTTCTGCTTCCGCCTCTGGCGCAACCTCGATTTGGCGATTCTTGGGGTCCTGGGCTGGCCAGCCCTTGTCTCCCTTGTGACATGAGGTTGAACTCCATTAAAATATTGTTTTTTACTCCAGTAATATCTCTGGTTGCATCTCTCATTGCCGTTGTTGCCTCTGTATCCAGACTGCTTCCAGGTAAAATGACTGTTTCGCTGTTTTGGCCAGTCACTTCCGTTTGCACCGATGGTTGCTTTTCTGGAGTTTTTAATATTTGTTTGTTCAACTCTCTTAAGTAATCAAATTTTTTTCCCAAAGGTGAAGATTTGACCTCTTTCATAATCGAGCTGGTCACGATGAAACTTACTTTGTATCTTCAATTTGATTTCTTCCTCCGCTTTCTGTAATCTTGCGGTTAATTTCTTCATTTTGGTTTCAAACTCGATGTCGGTATGTAGATCCTTTAATTGTAAAGTGATGCTTTCCAATTCTTCCGACAGTCGGGCAGTGTCTTTTAGAGCATACTTGATTAGTAACTTTAACATCACTGTTGAGCAGTTGTGGTTGTTCTGGACCCATTCCTCTATTAGCTCAGGGTCTGGGTCAGCAAATGTTGGGGTGATGAAAATGCGCAAGCCACGTGGCACGTATTTGCAATCCACGTATTTTTGCAACGTGGTGGCCTCCCACTACTTGACTTGTTCCATCTTTGCACATTTCCATAATTTGTCCCAAAGTTCTTTTCTAGTCATTTTCTCTCGAGCTGTCACGTCTCCCACTTTACTCAAGGCTGAATCACTCAAACGGTATAAACAGCGTTTCCATGTGCTAATTAAAGCTTCCATCAGTGGTATCAATGAAAAACCCACTGCCCCACCAGCTTTTCCGAGAAGAAAATCCCTTATTTGTAAATACTTAAAAATTTCCTGATGTCCATTATTAAATCTGGGCCTAACTACATCAAAAGAGGCAATATGATCCCGCCCCCCCCCCCATCAAAAGATTGCCTAATCTGTGGGCCCCTGCTTTCTCCCACCTTAGCAAAAACTCATCTGACAAAGCCTCAGGTAGCAGATCATTGTCGATCAATGGTGTATATCTACTATATCTGCCAAGCCATCATTTTTTCCTGATCACCAACCAGTTTCGAAATGCTGCTATAAAAGTCTTAAAACGAGTCTTTTTAAATTAATTTGGTTCATATATTTTTTATAGACAGCCATTGGCCTGTGAACCAATCAGATTCTCAAATAAAAAAATAAAAATAGGACATGGATAACTAAAAAAAAAAATGCAAATACTATAAGATTGGTGTTTGTATATATGATTTAGTTTCTTAAAACACCTTCAGACTTTTTATTGGTTCCCCTTGAGGAGTGGATTTCCACAAAGTATTGTGAGTGGTACATTTGGTCTCTATGGTATACATACCAAGTCACTAAAAGGCTGACAAAGGCTTTGAAGAGGGGTTCTTGCTTGTGTTTACCACTTCCAGTCTCCTACAAATTCCAAAACGTTGTCAGCAGAGAGTAGGAGAATGTTTTTTTTCCCTCTATGGCACCACCAATGTGGAAAGTACTACTGCATGTCTAGATTGTAACCCTGGATTCTTACCTTCAGAAAAGGTCTGATAACACTATTTTTCATGAGATGGCAGTTTCTATGTCCATCAAGTCTTAACTCAGAGAAACATATGGTTGATTAGCTACAATCTAGTGGCAATAATAGCACTATAAAATCAATAGTAAACATTTTGTTGGTGACTCACTTGTTACAAGTGTGTCACATCACTCCCAGCCCGGCAATTCTATTCTGAATCTTTCTAACTTTCTTGAAGTGTGGCTCAGTTGTAGAGCCATTGATTAACATGATTCTCTACTTGGGAGAGACTTGGTTCACCTGTGCATGTTCATTAGTGGAATCCTACAATTTTAAGGCTCAGGCAGTTAAGGCCCAATAATAAAGTGATGCGTACTGGTAGCGTATGGAGAGGTGAGTGCATTGGGATGATCAAAGGTCCTTAATGGAAATAATGACATCTTGACAATCCCCTTTTAGTTGCTGAGCACTAGAAATCTGAATGTATAATAGTAACAAATGTCTATTCAATTTGGACAATAAGTGAAATGGCATTTTTAGGCTGTCATATAAACTCTGCGTTTGATACGGGAATAATAGCAAGACAACTCTTAAGAAATATCTGATAGATAAATGAGATAAGGGAAATTATAGGAGTGTTAATGTTATTGAACGAAAGGAGCACTTGGTGGTAACTGGGGCATTTTTTACATTAAATATTCCAGGATGAATGTATCTTAATTGTCATGAAGTCAGATAAACCTAAACCTATCTAGGACATGTGACAAGTTAGACCTTCAGAAGCCAGATATTAATAATCAAAACCATGGTCATTCGTTACTAAAGATATGGCTTTTTGCACTGTTGAGTGACTTCAGAATGTCCTCAGTGGCGGGCATTAGCCGGATGGCATTTTCTGAATTAAGCTTCAGATGATAAAACGGAATAAGGGCACAAGGAGATACATAACAATGGCTTGTGATCTAATCGCATAGGAAATTCAAGAGCTTAGTAGGCAAGATATGGAAATGGCTGCTTGACCGAGCGTATAGTGAAAATGTTAGGTTTTGCTGAGTTAAGCAAGACCAACTGTCAGAGGGAATAAAGAAAAGCATAATGACTGCACATAATCTGCCTCCAAAGCACAGCTAAAATCTCATTCTCCCATTTGAGATATGTTGATGATCCTGAAATTCGCAGAGCGAAAAAGTAAGTATGAGTTTATAGGAAATGCATGAAAAGGAGTAAGTGCCTCCTTTAGCGTAGCCTTTGGAATGTAATGGTGTCAGTGCAGCAGAATAAATGCTATTGATTATTTCGGTGGTTGGTTTTGATTGAATGTATTATTCAAGGAAGTATAATTGAAATTGCTGTTTTGTAATCTCACTGGATTAAATCTCATTAAGTGTAATTTTTTGGGGGCACCTGAAATGAACACGATAATAAGTTAAAAAAAGGTGGCAACATTCTTTTTTTTATTGCAAACATAAGAAGTATTGGCAAAGCCACTATGGCTGACTTGTCAAGCTGGTGTGATGGTTAAATGTTTCTTTTTATTATCTCTTATTGCAAGGATGCAAAATAAAAATATAATGTGCCACCAACTAAAAGTTGTCTGCCATGCTCTTGCAGTAAAAAGTTACATTTAAGAAAACATTAATTCATGTTACTGTTTTCCTAGTGATCATTTTTAAATGGCCTTTTCACTTGTGACATCCATTTTATAATTATTATTTGTGAAGGAGGCAAGAGTAAACGACCATAAAAAAAACCTGCAAATCTCTGGCAGCTGCGATGTTTCAGTGTTGTTGCTCGGATATGAATTTACCTTGAAAAAATTAAAAGGCAAGAGGAGATTGGCAAAATGGGAACAATTTGGTTTAATTAAAAGCAGCGGCTGGGAGAGCATCAACAGAGTTATCTCTGAAGACAGCCTCAATGTACAGAAGTTTTGGCCAATAGTATATGCAGTTCGTGAGGTACAATAAAACAGTTACACATTCTTCAAAAGCATGTAAATCCAGCCCGGTCATAAACCATAAATACTACTATCTGATAAGGGGGACACAGGTGGCTCTCCACCTCGGAGAGAGGTAGTGTGGTCCAGTGTGTGTGTCCAGATGTCCGGAATTGGGAGCGCATGGTCACTGCATTTGGTGTGCATGCTGTGTCCTGATTGGCTGAGTGTTTTATTGGGTCCAATCTCCTCAGACCTGTTTGTGGTGTAACTGCCTATCTATGGGAACGATCACAATTTTCCCTGTTTGCACATTTGTCTTTGTGCGAAGTGTAACCCCATCTGTGACCTATCAATTGGTAGGCTTGGGTTTGGGTCACAGGGCCTGTGTGACCATATATCTTTGACTCTGGGCTGATGGGTAGGTCATATTGGGTGAATTCAACAACAATGAAACAAGTTTGTTATTACATTTACATATAACATGGCGGTCATTGATATCATATATTTAATGACATTCTCATTACTATGCTTACATGTGTCATAGCGTACATCAACGTTGGTTTACTGGTATTGACATTATGTGTTCATAGATTATGGATTACAGTGATATTGCATTTACAGGTGTTGACATTGGTATGCATGCATATATCATTGTGTACATTGACATCTCATTCATTTATATTAACAGTGTCTTTTTATAACCCCTACATAAATAATTTATCTATAAAATGAAATGCCATCTAACTGGGCATCAGAAGTGCAGACACACTAAATAAATAGCCAATATCTGAAGGATGCATGAACCAGTTTTGTTAATGAAGAGAAATGGAACCGGTTTTGGGCAGATGTAAACAATGTGCAAAGGCTTTGTGCAGTCACGCAAAATGAAGGGAGTAGTGGGGAAAGTGTGCTGGCCCACAGTCCCTTGCTGTATGCTATGGTGATCAATAGCCCCTCTGTGCTTGTGTGATTGTTTTTGGAAAAAGTCCTGATCCTCAAAACAAACAGATTTAAGACAAAAAACAAATGAACCCCGGAAGAATGCTTTCCAGTTCGGTAGCACATTTAAATGCTCCTTAAGAGGCAGAGCCCCCCCCAAAAAATACGTAGTGTTATTACCGACTGGGTAAGAATTTGAAACTCTGTAATAAGGTGTAAAGATTGATAAGACTGTGGTTTACTTGCTGCTGATAATAATAGTGCAGTGGAAAAAAACAAAACTACAAGTCCCAGCATTCCTAGCACCCTAGAGTTTACTGGACCTTTTTGGACCTCTTTGGAACACTTTGCTTCTTATATTGCATCTGGTGAAAGTAGTGCTGGGTCAAGGCACTAAATAAGTGGGCTCTGCCAGTAACAAGAGATATCGAGATATTCTGCCTTTTAAACTTCTGACGCTCCGGCTCTCTCTGGTTTCTAAGACAACGACTTTGCTCGATTAAAAGATTGAAGATTACTGACTTTGAGGTGAGAGTACTTCGCCTTGTAATCTGATTATGGGCAAACAATTGACGGTTAGGACCAGGGCGATAAAAAAAAGTCAACAATTGAAATCTGAAAAAGCCAAACTGACAGGATCAGCAGCAGAGAGGGAGAACTCTTCAGCTGAAAACTAGGAGAGCTCTGGAGAGGGTGAAAATAATCTTCTAAGTGAGAGCACGATACAGGTTCAGCAGCAAGATCTCGGTACCTGTACTACTAGTGAGGGGAATAAGGGGAAAGAGCCAATGGAGGTATTAGAACTACCGGTGGTCAGGGTGGATACAGCCCAGTCAAGCTCAGTTGTTAAATCTCCAGGAATGGTGCAAGAGGCGAACTCTATATTCTTATATGATCCACTGGCCTCCAAAGATGCCCTGGTAATTTCTACTTCTAAAGATGCTTTGGTAATTTCTACTCCTAAAGTCGCTAAACAATTTCCGTTATTTGAGCGAAAGGGCACAGGACAGGTCACTAATGTTAATACGAATATAGTTGGGACCAGGGCGATTTCAACAGAAGCTCCAACCCCAACCCCTTTAAATCCGATAGATTCAGCAACATCTGTTAGCAATGTGGTCAGTCTAACAGACTCTCCGCCTACAGATACAAAAGCTGTTTCCTTGAATAAGAATGCAGTCTCAACCACGACTGTTCCCTCTGCTGGATTTTCAATCATGTCGCAATCTAAATCAGATTTGAAGGATGATGCGATAGCATATGCAGTGTCTCAGAGCCCGATTTTGGAGATGGATACTAAGATTACTGGGGACTCGCAATTCTCAGTAAAAGGTATGTTAAATATGATACTAGGAGAAATAAGAGAAATGAAGCAATTTCAAAAGGCAGAATTGGTAGTAATCAGTAACCGTTTGGATAAAATTGAAGATTCAATGGCTTCTTTCACAAATAGATTTCAAGAATCTGAAACTAGAATTTCAGGGTTGGAGGACAATATGACCACGATGCAAAAGGAGGTATCCACTATTTCTAAATCCTCAAAAGCTTTTGAAATCAAATTGGATGAGTTAGAGAACTATAATAGAAGGTCAAACCTTCGAGTGGTAGGCGTGCCAGAAAATATCGAAGGATCAGACATGGTGCAATGGATTACTTCCTTCTTTTCGCGAGAGGTAATCCCTGAGTTTAAGGGAGATCTAACAATTACACGTGCACACCGAGTTCCTGCTCGTCCATTTCTTAACTCTCCTTTTCCTCGGACAATTATTGTTAACTTTGCTGATGTAAGGGTCAAAAAGACAATTCTATCACAAGCCTTTAAGCAAAGACAATTTCATGCAAATCCAACCACTAAATGTCGGATTTTCTCCGTTATGTCGGCGGCCGCAGCAAGACGGAGAAAAGACTTTGTACAAATTTTGCAATTATTTAAAGAAAAAGGTGTCCGAGCTAATATTGAGTTATATATATATGTCTATGGGGGGGCTTAGAGTGATTTCTTTCAACGTTAACGGGCTGAATAATAAAAAAAAATGCGTGCAATTGAGCACTGGGTTAAGTCAGAACGACCAGCTGTCGTATTGCTTCAAGAAACTCATATATCTGCGGCTAAAATAAACTCTTTTTCTATGTTTAAAACCTGGTCGGAATATAGAGGTTTTTCATGTGCCCAAGAGTCTAAAAGTGGGGTTGCTATCTTTCTTAATCAGAATCTAGACGTAGAAATTGTTCAGTATGAAGATGGGGGGCAGGACGGTGGTGTTGGGTTACGTGCCTAATAAAAGGTAGGAAAAGACCTATTACATTCGTTAGCTTGTATGCCCCCGTGGAAGATTGTGCCCCAATCTATGACGAGTTATTTCAATCCTTATTGTTAGTCAGGGGGGACATAGTGACAGGTGGTGACTTCAATATCCTTATAGACATAAAATTAGACTCCACTAGCAGGCCAAGAAAACAATCTAAACCAAAATCAAGAAGATCCATTATGCAGAATATATCTTAATTGGATCTTTGTGATCCGTGGCGTGTTAAATTTCCACAGAAAAAAGAATTTACGTGTTGGTCTGGGAGATATAAATCATCATCGCGATTAGATTTCTTTCTAGCTTCAAGACTACTAACATTTTCCTATCAAAAATGTTTTCATAATGGTTTTTCAGACCACGCAATGCTGCTAATTGAATTTGAAGTAGGTGAAGAGATGAAATCATCTAAAAGATGGATATTTAATAAAATACACTTGCAGGATAGTAACTGGGTCTCTTTTTTAAAATTAGAAATCTCTGAGTTTATAGCTCGCAATTTACAGACAGCCCCACTTCATATTGTTTGGGACTCTTTAAAAGCTTTTATTCGTGGGATTATAATTAGTAAAGATGCAGAAGAATGGCGTACTATCAAACAAACTAAGATCTCACTCTACCAAAAAATTCTCTCACTTACTCTGCGGCGTCAAGTTAATCCCACGAGTGATGTGCAAAAAGAATTAAATGAGACTAAACGTGAACTTAATACGCTCCTTTTTTCTCAGAGTGAACAGCAATTCTTAATAAAATCTCAGAGGGTTTATGAGGAGAGTAATTTCTCCGGGAAGCTCCTTGCCTGGCAGGCAAAAGAGCAAGCCGCTGCAAAATTAATCCATTCTTTAAAATGCCCTGTCACTCAAGTTGAAGTTTCGCAGACGGATGCTATTGGCACTATTATGTTGTCCCACTATAAACAGATATATAGTCAGCAGCAAATTATAGACCACTCTAAGCTCTCAAATTTTTTAACCAGGCATAATATGCCCTCCCTAGCACAGATAGATACTGATTCAATGCAACGGTTATTTACCAAATCAGAACTAGAATTAGTGGTTAAAAATTTACCAATTGGTAAAGCATGTGGTCCGGATGGCTTTCCGGCTGAATTTTTTCAGAGTTTTTTTTCTACGCTTTCTGATTTATTATTGCAATTATTCAACCATATGTTAATGGGTGGTCAAGTTTCGGGTACTTTTGGGGAGGGGACCGTTGTTAGTTTTCCTAAGAAAGGTAAAGATTCAAAAGATCCTAACTCGTACCGGCCTATTACATTACTCAATACCGGTTATAAGATCCTTACGAAATTACTAGCAATACGTTTTAATTCAATTGCAACAGATCTTTTTCACCCAGATCTGAATGGTTTTGTGGCAGGCCGGCAGTTAGCAACCAATACTAATTTTCTTACAGAAGCGTTAGATTATTTTCAAGTTAAAAAAGTCCCGGCTTTAATTCTATTATTAGACGCAGAGAAGGCTTTTGATTTAGTAGTTTGGTCAACTTTATTTGCTATTTTAAAACACTTTGGTATCCCTTCACAAATTATTAGTTTAATCCAAAATTTATACACGGGTGCCAGAGCAAATATAGTTATGAATTCGGTTATGGTTGGCACAGTTTCGGTCCAACGGGGCACCAGACAGGGTTTCCCCTTATCCCCTATTCTTTTTGCTTTTTTTATTGAACCGCTAGCTATAGCTATTCGTGAATCTGTAAATATCCCTCCACCTATTACATCTATGGCAAAAATTAAACTCTATGCCGATGATATCATGTTGATAACTAAGACGGATATCCAATCTCAAATAGCTGTTTTGCAGCTTTTTGAAGAATTCGAGGCCTTAGGAGGATACCAAATTAACAAAAAAAAAACTGACATTTTAGTATGTGGCGGAGGAGAGGTGGTTTTACATGCAGACTTTTCTGGTTGTATCAATTTAAGACCAAAACGATATTTAGGGGTTATGTTTTCCACCTTGGTATCTGAGTTATTTATGTTGAATTTTGACCCACTCGTCCGAAAAGTTCAATCTCTATTTACTAGATGGGGTTCACTACCACTTACTATTATGGGACGGGTGGCACTGATAAAGATGTCTGTATTACCACTATTTAATTTTTTATTTTCAGCTATTCCATGCTTTCTACCCAGTAGCCATTTTTCCAAAGTAGAATCCTTATTTTCAAATTTCATATGGGCTAAAAAACGCCCTAGGATAGCAATAAAGATACTTTACGTAGATACTGAACTGGGAGGTCTATCTCTTCCCAATCTCAGAGATTATTATAGTGCATATTTTGCTCAGTATTTAGAACGATTTAAATCAGAATCCAAATTTTTTTATTAATTTTTTCTTTGACAAAATTAGTCAAGAGGCTCAAACCCCAGTTCCTTTGCACATCCCTAAATCGCCAAAACTTACTCGATATAAAATAATGTATTGGCTCTTTAAACGTCGTGACGCTCTCCTAAAAAAATACTCTCTTCCACAGTTCAATTCTAGAACTCCTCTAAGGAATGCTCTCATTTTTATGAGAATTAGAATTGGATCTGATATTGTTTGTCAATGGGAGCGGGCTGGGTTTCGTACTTTATTTGACTTTATAAGAGAAGGGACTTGGCTGTCACCAAGAGAAATGCAACAATTAATCCCAGGGAAGTTTGTTATTTAACTCATATGTTTCGATTTTTAAAGTTCTGGGACAAGTGGAAGTAAGAATGATTGATTCTCCTTGTCAGCTGTGGGATGATCTATTTTTGATTTCTCAGAATAAGAAACCAGGAGCATGGAAACGCTATTTAGCTCAATACACTGATTTAGATCTTAGTATAAGAGCCATTAAAAATGGCAAGAACAAGAAAATCATGCTCTTACTATGAATACCTGGAAGTGTATAAACAAATTGAATTTTAGCGTTCTTCGTGGATCTAATTGGAGGAGAATGATTTTTTTTTACTAAATGGCTTCTTTATCGAACTCCTGCTGTCATCTCAAAAATGTTTACGAATGCTAGTGCTGTCTGCTTTCGATGTAAGCAATACAGTCCCGCTAATTGGTCCCACATTACAGCTCAGTGTATTAAAATTGTCCCTTTTTGGAATGAGATATTCGAATATTTACAAAAGTTTTCTGGGATTCAGATTGATTACAACGTTAAATTAATACTCTATTGATATGATAGTGATCTCGGCTTGCTTGGACAGTCGGTTAAATTATTATTTATTGTAATGGCAGTTGCGAGGTCCTTGGTTCCACAGAATTGGAAATTATCCCAAGCTCCTTCGTTTAATATCTGGCTTCAGAAAATGAGAAATGTTAGAACAAGCGAATTTCGCTATGCAAAGCGAATTGGGGGGATAAGGAAATTTGATAAAATTTGGAAATCATTTTTTGAGTAATTTTGGAAATTGTACTATGTAAATTGATTTTGTATTCTTTGGATGTCAATATATGCATTTTCTTTACTAGTTCAAACTTGATACAAGAACTTCAATAATAAAATGTGCTAAAAAATAAAAAAAGTCAATATCCAGGACAGCGGCCACCAGAAAATAACAAATCCAGCGTGCACACACACCATCACACGCACAGACATGCACAAGCACACACTCTCATATGCACACTGACACACACATAGCCAGAAACATCCAAGAACACAAGCACACATAAAATCCCATGTACTAATACAAAAACACCCAAATACATGCACGCGCAAACACCATCACATGCACAGACATGCACAAGCACACACAAATGCGTTCACTCTCATACACGCAGACATGCACAAAACACAACCAAACATACAGAAACTATCAAAAACACAAGCACGCATACAATCACAAGCTCCAGATCAAAAATACCCAAGGACGTACACACAAATACATGCACACACACACACACCATCACACGCACAAACATGCACAAGCACACACAACCACTCCTCTCCCTGCCCTGTGAGAAGTACAGCCCGACCCAGTCCGCATCTTTACATAGCCACCAATGAAAAATAGCATGATAATATTTTTATTATCATTTTATTTTTCCTGTGGGCGACGTTCCTCCTCCTTAGCGGAGGAGCTACCCCTGATGGTGGCTTAAGCCAGCTGCCTGATAGCAAATAAGTCAGGTGGACTCTGCATTCCTCTTTATCCGTAGCCAGAGTTTACATGGCCATGCAAATTAGCCTAGTGCAGCATGCGTCAATTTTAATGGCTTTTATTCTTACTCCTGTAATACATAGACAACCCGTCACCCTATCATAACCACTAAAAAAAAACTTTTCAAGGCTTATTTTTGTCGGTTTTGGTCTGTTCCAGTTTTATATTATATTTTCCTCGCTGTGATATAGTTTGGTTATTATCTCTCCGTATCTAACCGAAGGTTTGTGGAGTTGAACGCGTTCTCATAGTTGAATGCAAATTCAAAATGCTTATTAGGGAGTTTGACTTTTCAGAAGTCAAAGCCTCCTCTTCTAGGCATCTTCTTTCTGATTTTGATATGCAGAGCGATACTCGCAGCGCGCGTTTGAGTTGCTTCTTCATATTTCTAGATAATAACCAGGCATTGATCTGTTGCTAATCTGATGTAACCTTTTGTGTGTATTGATCACAGCCATTTACTCCAGGGAGGGAAATCAAAGCCTGTTTTGGTTGAACAGTTCATCACTTCAGGCTGAACTTGAGTCGCTGTGATTGTTGATGGATGCTGGTATGGTACAGTAGTGACAGGCACCTCGACTTCAGTATCCCTAACTGTGCACAGCAAGGCGCAGCTTTGCTCCTCCTTCCAAGAAATTCACGAAGTACTGGGAAAACGCATGGCATTCTCAAAGGTCGTCCATCTGAAGGATGGGACAGTAATATACATCCAAGTGTAAATTGTTACATGCGAGTGAGTAGATAAAAAATGTTTGAAAAATAACGCGATCCTATTGGAATATAATTAAATTGAGATGTCACAATGAAAGCAAATTATTACAAGTTGTAAGTGTGAAAGAGAAATTAAAGTTTAAGAAAAAAACTTTACTCAAAGGTTTGCTGCCTCAGCATCAATTTGTGCAGTGCACTTTTTATGTTTCCTATGTCCTCTTTTTTGTTAGATTGGATTAATGTATATGTTCACATTAAATGCGGATGTATATATGTCTGTATATGAATATTAAACCATTACACGCACTCATTACGCCTGCTCACACAGCGGAGAGCAGACAATGACCTTGTTATTTTCAAGTTGATGGAAAGATGGACTCTGCAAAACCCCATCTTTCAGCCAACTTGAAAGAACTCAGGGAGCTATCCGTTTGCTGTGCATTGGGTGAGCATACGTGAGTGTGATCATGTGCAAGAATGTCCTGCCATGAAATATGCTTACTTCACCATGGTGTGACTGAAAACAAAGCCATGACCTTGTACCAATCAGTAATGTTTTTATTTTACAACGTATGTTATAATGAAGTGTAATTCTTGATGTGGTCTGTAGCTGAGCTTCAGGCTCAAAAGCATGAACCATTTTGGTAGCTGGTGTAAGCACCAAAGGGATCTTCAAAGACTTATTTAAAAGGGAAAATATACTTTCTGCAACCATTTTACCAGGGCTTATCCGTGCTGAATTCGACCGGGTGTTGCAGGTGGGGCCACTGGCGCTCAATTTTGGGGAGTGGGACTTATTTTTCTTCATCAGACTTTGGCCCAGAACAAGAGATAAAGATGCAAAAAGGGAACAGAAAGTGGAGGAAAAAGGTGAGGAAACAAAGCGAGAAAGCAAGGATGGGAAAAAATTGCAAAAGTAAGCTAGAGGGCCAGGACTGTATGATGGTGGATGAAAGAGGCATGAGATGGAATTAAGATTAGACAGCCTAGGTTTTTGACTGCTCTGAGCAGCTTGAAAGCGTGACTGAGAAAAACTGTGGTCACCGGACGCTATTCTTTTTTTAAAAAGCACCGGGAGTTATCAACCCTTATAAAACTATTTCAATATTTATTACCAATCCACATACAGCTTCAGTAAAGGTATGGGCTATTCTGCCGGCTAGAACATTTGTTCTCATATTCGCACTGGCAATAGTTATTGCGTGAGAATTGTGGGCTGTAGATAGATTAAATATGCTGCAATAGTTTGAAAGTGTACTCTTTTAGCTAATGTGTTCTTGTATAGACTTCATCACATATGCATTAAGTAAATAAAGAGCTGGATCATTCATTTTGCTTTATTTTTCAGTGGTACCACCAAACATTGCAGAACTGAAGAATTTGGAAGTATTGAATTTTTTCAATAACCAGATTGAAGAGTTGCCGACCCAGATTAGCAGTCTACAGAAGCTCAAACATCTAAATTTAGGGTATGTGTTTTAATGATTGAGTATGAACAGCACATCCGTGTTAAGTTGAAGATCCCCTGTATCCTCACACTCATTCAAAGAAATCCTTTGAGTTAAATCCTCCATACGTTAGAGCAGCAATAGGAGTTTAACAATTATACTCCATTTAGTTATGTATTGAGAGAATCAAACTGTTTGGACTACAGACATAAAATCACAAGCATATATTGTGATCAGCACTTAAGTGCAATGTGTGTGGAACTTCAGAGGTAGGCCTTCCAGTGGTATCGGATTAAATTATTCATGGTCTACCACCTGACATTTTAACATATGCCACGTCATTTTTCTCATACTCATGCTATAAAAATGTGACTTCTCGGAGGAGGTTACAACCTTTACATACATGTGGGGGATTCTTAGCTGCAGTGGGATAGCTGCTCATCTCTGCAGCTGCCAAGTTTTCAAATGACATTTAATTTGTGATACATTGAGACAGTCCTGGCTTTTTATCCTTCTTTGTGTTCTAGTTTTGAATGACAAATAATAGCTGTGCCTAAGCTTGCAAACCACTTTTGGCTAAAAAGCCAACACTGGCTTGAGTTGTCACACATGTCCTGGGGCCACTTAGCAGCTTCAGAGAGGAGTGCCTATTCCACCTCCCTGAAGTAAAAGGTGCGAGCTCTCTAAATGGTGATTGTGTGTAACATAATATTTAATGTTTCTCTGGACCCTCACCAACATGTATTGCTTCTAAGATTGGGTGCCCCTTCCCTGTGGTAAATAAATAATGAATTACCGGTACTATTTTTGAATACATTAATAAAACAGATAGCTCAATAAATAAGAGGCAAGATCCGATGTATCTGATTCGAACGGGCTTTATTCAGGCATAAGGGAAGGGACAGGATCGGGACAGCCTGAAATAGAATGGCATAGAAGGCAGCTGCAACGTTTCATCAACAGTACAAGGTATATATAGTAAAACATCGCAATTACATTACATACAGTAGGCCTAACAAGTGACAAGCATAAGATAAGAACACATGGGCGTGAAAAGAAGGCGTGCACGTAGACATGTGATGAAAACGTCACAGAAGTGTCATAAAGTGGGTGGATACATAGAGAGGGCTACCTGAGCAGCTGGAACCTTTAACCTAGTGGTGCGCGAAAACGGGCCATGACGTGTTACCGGGGAGAACTGGGGGCTATGACTTCTGCACTAGATGAGGAGACGAAAGTCTGCGATGTCAGGACGACATGTACCTATAGCATATCTGGTATCTGGTGTTTGGAGTACATGTTGATAGAATCTAAAAGTTATCAGGGCAAAGGCTACTTGACACTAAGGCTGGTGCATGCATATATTCTACATGTATTGCGTGTGTTATGAATCTTCCATGAATATAAATACAGTAATTCTCTTGCATGGAGACAGAAAGACTAGACTATAGCTGAAGCTGTTTATGCGGTTCGTTAGCTTAGGAATGTGAAGACGGAGAGCTGAACTGATAACTAGAGGCATAACATATTCTTGGCAGACAGGCAGGCAGAGCCAGGCCGGGCACCGCGCTGCGCGGCAGGAAGTAAGTGAAGGGTCAGGAATGCAGGTGGGGGCTGCATCGCTCCTCGGAGTGGGTTCAGGAGACTGGAGCTTGAATCTGGTGTCCGGGCCCTTTTGAGGCCTAGAAACGGGGACAATTCAATGAATTAACGTGAAAACGTGGGCAACATAGGCCTAATACTCGTTGCTTTCACAGGAACTGGAAACTGGCATACTAACGTTGGACACAACTATAATTGCGTCTTTAATCGATCATAGGGGGATATATGCATATCGATCATATATATATATCATAGGATGGGGAACACATAGGCACATATGACAAGGCAAAATTCAATTTTCCTCATTCCCTCCTTGTGCCCTACGTTTCCATCAGGAAACATCAATATTCATGATACCATCTATCTGTTCATAGAGCATCATTTGCTCGTCTCGAATTGTCTTGGAACGGGACTTAGGACTAGGAATACAAGAGGTAGCGCACAAGCCGCAAATCGCAGGGCCACATTGTAAACAGAGGCAGCAACTGAACATGATCATTACTGCTATACCCAGGAATGACAATACTTTCCATCCCCAGGCAGATATGATACTCCAGAGCCAACCGGACCATGTCCAGGTGCCTGGATTCTGGTGTAACTGATGGGCAATTTTATGAAGTCTGGTTATAGCTGAATAAACAGACGGTGCGTTATTAGGAATGAAAATGCAGCAACTAGATCCGATGACTCTACAAGCTCCTCCCCTATCGGACAGTATGACGTCAAGGACGAGACGATTTTGGAGCACGACAAATCTCATAGCAGATTGCTCTTCAGTTAAGTTACCTAGAGCGGAAGTAGTCTCATTCACTACTGCTTCAAGGGTTCTGGTTAGCCTACGTATTAACTTACTATTCTGGACAGGACCTATGAAGAAAAAGAAACCTTTATTGAAGTCTTGATACTGTTCTAAGGCAGTTTCAGTTTGATCGATAATTGGGGACTCGATCTCCCTTCTATGTCTAACGTGTACTAGATGTGTATTTCTGTGATAATCGGATGGGGCTAGAAAAACGGGTGGCAGTAGGAAGGCAATGTAACATGTTCCATCCCAATCGAGGGGCAGACGTACATATGCGGTCTGGCCACATACAAAATAAGAATGACGTGAGGCTTTGAAAATAGATTTCCCACTGTCACTATACTCGACCACAGTAGTACAATCACTATGACCTACATGTGCGGAACCATTCTTTCTGACACAGAATTCGCCTTTCACTGGTAGAACTGAAATAGCAGGCAAATCCGGAGTAGTCTCGGACTGAACATTCAAAACCATGAAATTCGAGGAATAATTTCCTAGATCATATACTTCATTTTCTAGATCTAACCCTGTTCTATGGGAAAGACCTTCCTTGTCTGGGAAACATGTCTGATTCAGGAAGGACATATCGTTTGAGGATGACGTTAACGTGGACCATGCTCCACACGAACCATTATGTGAAAATGGATAGGGAAAGAGTGGCAGAACTCCCTTCGGTGTCTGGAAAGGGGGGAGTCGACCACACACCCAACAATTAGTGGCATTGCTGGTCTGGTGTGAATAGTGTAACATTCGGATAAACGTATTATTGCGCATGGCAAGACGATAGGATAACTCGTGAGGAGGCAGGTCACTAAAATTGTGCTCTACTGTAACATTAGAAAACATATGTACATGTGAATTAATAGGAAAACATAAATGTAAGGCATAACTTATGCAGGTAACCATAAGACTCAGAAATAGCATAAAAAATAAAGTAACAATACATCTACTTCGAAGATTCTTTTGATAACGTATTCTCTTAGAGTTTTGACTAACTCTCTCACTGTGTGGGTCTATCTCATACATGTCAGGAACCTGTCTAACCGTTTCACCCGAGAGGGACTTAGACAATTAAACTGGCTGACTTACTAGACCGAAGCTTATCTTTATACTCCTGCTGCGGAGTTTTCTCTAACAGGGGAAGTTTAGATTCAGTGTCTGGGCAGTCCTTGAGAACGGGGCAGTCCTTGAAAACAGTCTTTGGTTTGAGTCCATGGAATCTCTTTACATGACTGGAGTGCAACCACCCTTTTCTTCCTTCAATCTTCACGGCGGTCCTTGTTGTTAGTAGGACAAGTCGGGGCTCCTTCCAGCGGGGCTCCAGCGGACTTGAACGATCAAAATTACGAATCAAAACGAGGTCGCCTGGTATGACCTCATGCGGTTTCACTTCGGTGTTGTCTGGAAAAGCAGCGGCAACCTGTGAACGACAAGAGTGTAGTGCAGACATCAAGGAGGCCAGGTAATCTGTCAGCATATTACTGTCAACATCAGTTATTGTACGTGGTCTAGGTGTACCCCACATGTTTGGGGGACGACCGAACACTACCTCGAAAGGGGACAGACCTGAACGGGAGTGAGCGACCATTCTCATATAGAAAAGGGCGACTGGCAGTGCTACTATCCAATCTACGCCTTTCTCTGCGCATACTTTGGCAATGCGGATTTTCAGAGTCTGATTATGTCTCTCTACGAGACCGGCTGCTTCAGGATGTCGTACACAATGGAACTTCCACTGGTACCCTAACAGAAGGGATACTTGTTTCATGAGTTCGGATGAGAATGGCTGGCCGTTATCTGAATACACGACCCTAGGCAATCCATAGCGGGGGAAAAACTCACGAACCAACTGCCTGGCAGTGGTCGCAGCTGTGTAATCTGGGACTGGATATGCTTCTGTCCACCTGGACAAAGCGCATACAACTACGAGGACATACTTGAAACCTCGACATCGCTCCATCTGAATATAATCCATCTGGAGGACTTCAAAAGGGTGGTCAGGAGGATGGAATCCACCTTGTTCCACCGGGACACCTTTACCTGGATTGAACTGACAACAGATCATGCAGGTACGCACTTTCTGCTTGGCTGCTGCTCTTAAATGCTTGTTAAACCAAAGGTTCTGAATACTGTCTAACATGGCCTTTTCTCCTAAGTGTGCTGGACTATGTGCGGTGTTAATAATAACTTGAACCATAGAGTCGGGGAGAAACCATGTGGCTTTTCCCTTCGTCAACCATCCTTGATCTGTCTGGACCCCTCCTTGTTCGGACCATTTCTTGATTTCATCGGGAGTAGCATGTAACTGTATATCTAGTACATCTTGTGTAGGGTCCTTAACTGTCATACAAGTAGTCTGATCGGGAATGTCTGTCTGTGTCGTGTTAACTGGAATGTCTGAAGTCTGAGCTGTAAGCTTGGCTGTTCGATCTGCCAGGTCGTTACCCTGGGAAATGATGTCAGTGACTTTCGTATGTGCCTTGCACTTCATGATAGCGATAGCTGTCGGTAAATGTATTGCATCTAACAGAGCTTGAATGAGGGGGCCATGCTGAATCTTGGTTCCATGAGAAGTCATAAAACCTCTTTCTTGCCAGAGCACTCCAAAATTGTGTACGACTCCGAATGAATAACGTGAATCCGTGTATATGTTTACTTTCAGGTTCTTCGCTCGTATGCAGGCTTGGGTCAGAGCGACGAGCTCTGCTGCTTGAGCAGACAGGGTGTCAATACGATGTGTTTCTATAACTTCAGTTTCAGTAGTCACTGCATACGCGGCTACTAGTTCTCCTGTACTTATTCTCATACATGAACCATCCACATAAAGTGTTAGGTCGGGATTAGGTAATGCAATGTCTGTCAAGTCTTGTCTTGGCTTTGTCATGGTGTTAACGACTTCCACACAGTCATGTGTGGCAGGATTTGGGGTAACTGACGGTAACAGTGTAGCTGGATTTAAAATGTTGCAGCGTCTGATTTCTATATGTGGCTGAAACAGTGTCAGTTCATAACCTGTTAAACGTGCAATAGTCAAGTGCTGAGTCTGTGTTCGGTTTAAAAGAACTTCCACGGAGTGTGGAACTTGTACGGTCAGGGAATGTCCTAACACTATGGAATCACTTTGTCTGATAGGTAGAGCTGTGGCTGCAACTGACTTGAGGCACGCAGGCAGCGCCTGGGCCACTGGATCTAATGTGCTAGAAAAATAAGCACAGGGCTTGTATTGTCCTGCTTGATCTTGTGTGAGAACAGATAATGCAGTACCATCACGTTCAGTGACAAAAAGTGTAAAAGGCTTATTGTAGTTCGGTGTTGCTAGAACAGGTGCTTGGCATAAAACTTTTTTTTACTCATTGAAAACAAGTGTGTGTTCCTGGGTCCAAGGGAGGACAGTCGATACGGCTGCCTCCTGTGTCGTTAACTGTATCAGTGGCTTAGCTAGAAACGCATACTGAGGAATCCATTGTCTGCAATAAGAAGTGAGGCCGATAAAAGCTCGTACCTCCTTCTGAGTCTTGGGCTGTGGAAGATGTGCTATTAACTGGATACGGTCAGGTGTCAACTGCCTACCCCTCTTGGACAGTAAGTGTCCTAGGTAGACCACTTGCTGGGCACAGAATTGCAATTTAGACGGGGACACCTTGTGCCCCATCTCGGCCAAGAAATACAAGACTGTAAGTGACGCACGCTCGCAGTCACGTTCAGAACGGGCTGTGATCAATAGATCATCGACATACTGGAGCAGAGCAGTGTCAGTTGGCATGTGAATATTGTCTAGTTGTCTTTTAAGCGCTTGACTGTAAATACTAGGACTTTCTGTGAAACCTTGAGGAGCTCGTGTAAATTTATAGCTCCTTCCATTTAAACAGAATCCGAAAAGGAATTGGCTGTCTGGATGAATGGGGACACTAAAGAATGCGTTCTTGAGATCAGTAACAGTGAAGAACGTAGCTTCAGAATCAATGGCAGTTAATAGGGAAGAAATATCTGGGACTACTGGGTACTGGGGTATGATACATTTATTAAGTTCTCGAAGGTCAATCACTAATCGATAAACTGGAGGTGCATTGGGATCAGTACGTTTCAGAATCGGAATGATAGGAGAATTACATACATTGGAGTCAGTTTCTACAACTACTCCTTGAGCAATAAGCTTGTCAATAATTTTGGATAAGGCTGCTACAGCCTCAGGTGGTAATTTGTACTGTCGGATTCGTGGTAATACAACACCTTGTTTCAGAGTAACACGATGGGGTGTGATGTGCATACAGCCTACATCAGTTGGACCTTGCGCCCATAAATGCTGTGGTACATTCAATAATCGTGGATCAAAATCACGTAATACATAATGACCTTTAAAATCTCGCAGAAACAGTCGCACCCCTTCTGGGGAGCAGCATATAACTGCTCCTAATTCTTTCAGAGTCTTGATACCAAGTAAGTTCTCTGGACAGGATTTCGTTAGTAACAAGTCTGTAGTTCGGGACAATGGACCAACTTCTAGGGAAACTGGTTTCGATATTTCATTAACAATAGGCTTTCCTGAAAATCCAAGGGAAACATTTCTAGAGCCTGAGAGTGGAGCCCCTGGAACCTCGTCATGACTGATGGTAGTCCTACTTGCCCCTGTATCAATCAGAAACTTTCTGTCTTTCCCTAATACTTGACTATGTACATAGGGACCCTCTTGATCTACAGGAACCTCGATGAGAGGCAAGCCAACCTCCCTCTCTAGGCTGTTTCATGAATACGGCTGATAATCTGGATACTCTGACTGTGCGTACTGGTACATCTGCTGTGTAACGTGCTGTGTGGCAGCTATAGGCTGCGGTACTGTAACTGTCTGTTGTGCGTTCTGCGGTGGCTGGGAAGTCTGTGAAACTTGTTCTTGTCTAGGCGGACGTAGTCTCTCTTTTGTCTTACCAGTAGCTATGTTGTGTTTCAGAACTGCACATTCGTTTATATAATGACCTGGCTGTTTACAGTAATTGCATGTCCCTTTAACGGGAGCTGCAGGATGACTAGCTTGATTCGTACCCCTCTTCTGACTGTCTTGCGGAACAGACTGTGCAACTAGTACTTTCATTTTTGTGTCTTTCATACGCCTCCTTTCATGTTCCTGCTCCTCCCTAATTCTGTTCTGGTGATACTGTAACATCTGGAGCATCTGTGACGGAGTATTAGCTTGCCAGGTACTTTCGACTTTCAGTACTCGATTTTTAACTTGTGGACTTGAATTCTCGACTAGCTTGGTAACAAAAAGATGTGGATAAGATTCACTACTTGTTTTCAGACCACTATTAATAATGAAACATTTCTCAAATCTAGAATAAAAATCACTAGTGTCTTCATCTTGTTTCTGTTTACAGGCTGAGATGGCATCCCAGTCTTGCTTTTTCGTGGCTAGTAATCTTGGCAAGACTTGTATCAGTAACTCGGGCAATGCTTTAGCTTTATCCCCAAGACCGGTACCTGGAACTCGTGTATTGTCTTCAGTCGCTAATGCGGTCCAATCTATCTTTTTCTCTCCCACCTCCCATTCTTTTTTTTCAAGTTTTTCATATATGCCCGCAGGCAACAGGACCTTTAACATTTTAATGATATCAGGATACGTGTATTCTCCCATACGGAGCATGTCCTTTAATTCACGGTGGAACCCTGCTGGATCTTTATCGTGACAGGGTATTAACTTTTTCATTTCCAGAAGTTCTATTTTCGTGATAGGGGTGTAAACAAACACTCGTTCTAGACCACCCCCCTCTCCCTTAACTGGATGTACTTCTCGTAACGGATTCTGTCTATCTATGTAGAATGATTTCCTTACTGGGGGTGGAACAGGAACAAAATGTGGATTCAAGAACGTTCTGTATTTGTGGCGCTGTTCTAAAATGACACTAATTAAATCGGTACCTAGACCTTTCCATCTGTATTGGAGTAACTCGTTCAGCACATCATGTAAAGGACCTGGATCAGAATGCTGACCCTCATACAATGTAATGAGGTGTTGGATCATATACGTACCCACCAGACGCTGCTCGGCTGGGGGCAGTTTCAGAAACATTTGGGCCACTATTTCATCTGGAAACGTGGTGGAATCACTAGTCCATCGTACTGCTGATCGGGCTAGTTCTTGTTCATGCATGGTACTAGGCTCACTATAACCTATTCGTGATTTCAGAATTTGGTCGGTGGCCTGGAATACTTGTTCAAGAGAACACTGTTCTGGTACGGGAGGAGGAAAAACTTTCTTGTAATCTAGACATGAATGTCGGTCGGAAAGTCTAGTTCTACCTACATACGCTATTCTGGAGGGATTCTCGCTGTCTACCTCTTCACTGGAAGAGTCATTCTCTTTCTCGGTTGCTCTTTTTGCTTCCTCCTTCTGGTGTATACTTATAATTTCCTTACGAATTTTCTTGTACATACTTTCTATACTACCTAGTGTCTTGTGTTTTCCCTCGGCTATATTGTCACTCCACCTAGTTAGGCCTTTCATCTCGTCTTGATCTTTATCAGGATAATCTTGTTCTCTTATTAAACAGTTAATCAAGAACTGTAAAATCATATGTTGAATCTCGGCTTTTCTGTGTGCCATAGCTTCGTGAATACTTCCTGGATTCTCTCCTGTACGGACAAAACGATATATTCTGTCTAGATGATCCTTCATGTCGGGCAGGGTGACCAAAAAGTTGGCAACCCGTCTTAAACGTACTGAATATAATACCATGTGATCTTCGCCTGGGACTGGATCATATATACAGTCGGTAAGAAGTCTCTTGAGGTCTGCGTATGTAGCCACCTTTGGCGTACGCTGTAACGCTGCGTCTCGCGGCGTCAGTCGTCTTACTTGAGGCGGGGTGATAGGAGCACCTCCCCCCGCACCTCCTGAACTGGAATCGTCAGTTAATACTGTACGTGTTGGCAGAGTGACTGGCAAAACGGGTACACCTAATGTGGGCTGGTCCGGGGGCACTGGCACATTAACTTGACCCCCGGGACCAGTGGCTGGAGGAACAGGAATTACATTATTTACAGGATGCTGAGCGTGAGCAGGCGGAATATGATTTGCATATTCTGGGACTGTGTCGTCCAAGTAGGACGAAAGAAAAATTTCAGCTGCAGTCGGTTTATGACGTAGCTTAATCGGGACCAATGGTGGCGGTAAATTACAGGGTGCTTCCGGGGTTGCCTTCGGCAAGCCCTCGGCAAGAAGAGGATACATACCTTTAATAAGGGCATTTCTCTGTCTGTCTGACTGTTCTGCTCTAACTCGTTCACCTTCTTCAATTAATTCCCTTTCTTGGGCTTTTTCTGAGGATTCCCTACTTAATTCTGCTTTTCTGAATTCTTTTTCGGTTCTTTTATGAGATTCTTTGCGCCATAACTCGATGGCATCTTTCTGGGACTGTCTGGCTTTCTTTTTCCATAATGCTTCTTCTACTCGTATGATGCACTCGGCATCCCATGTACCTGATATAGGCCATCTATATTTCTCTTCAAGATGTTTGGTGTAATCCACCCATAAGTCTAGATATAATATGGCATTTAAACCATGCTTGTGATACATAAAATGTCCAGGACTGTCCCTAGGAGGGACAGGAACTGATTCTTCGAGTAACCCTTTTCTGGTTCTGATCTGACGTAATTTCGAGAACAGAGGCATAATCGGGTCGTACTTAAACTAAACACAATACAGAATAATCACAGTAATGAAATGGCAAACAAATCACTCATACCACGACATAGAAATACATTAATAACAGTTCGAACAGAATTCTACCTGATACACTGAAAACATAACACTTGAATTTCTCGAGAACGGACTTACTAGAATTACTGGATGCACTGCTAAAACAGTACAGAACATACCGGTCTCATAAAGAGACACGTCATACCGTATCCACCTAGGTGAATACTTCGGACTGGATCTGTGTACCCAAACCCATCGGACCAGGAACAAACTAATGAACCTGTCTAGATACTTCCCCCGCAACGGTACTCACCGGGAAGCAGAAACTGAAGGCCTCGGACTGGACTGGACTGCTACGACGTCGGACTACGAACTTCGGACTTCAGGAACAGGTGGGCCTCCGCATACCTCGGACCTTGCTCTCTCGGCTTGGGCTCTGGTCGGGACGAACCGCATTCCACACCGCCTCGTCTGGATGCCGGACCGCAGTTTCCATCTCCTCCGTGGGCCTGAGGGAGACTTGAAGCAGAAATATCTGCACGTGCACGGTAGAGTTCCGTCACGGCTGTAGAAGGGTCAGGGGGCCTGCGTTACATCGCCGGCGCGTGGGGAAAGGGCACGTCCCTGTTCGGGCGCCATTATGTGGTAAATAAATAATTAATTACCGGTACTATTTTTGAATACATTAATAAAACAGATAGCTCAATAAATAAGAGGCAAGATCCGATGTATCTGAGTCGAACGGGCTTTATTCAGGCATAAGGGAAGGGACAGGATCGGGACAGCCTGAAATAGAATGGCATAGAAGGCAGCTGCAACGTTTCATCAACAGTACAAGGTATATATAGTAAAACATCGCAATTACATTACATACAGTAGGCGTAACAAGTGACAAGCATAAGATAAGAACACATGGGCGTGAAAAGAAGGCGTGCACGTAGACATGTGATGAAAACGTCACAGAAGTGTCATAAAGTGGGTGGATACATAGAGGGGGCTACCTGAGCAGCTGGAACCTTTAACCTAGTGGTGCGCGAAAACGGGCCATGACGTGTTACCGGGGAGAACTGGGGGCTATGACTTCTGCACTAGATGAGGAGACGAAAGTCTGCGATGTCAGGACGACATGTACCTATAGCATATCTGGTATCTGGTGTTTGGAGTACATGTTGATAGAATCTAAAAGTTATCAGGGCAAAGGCTACTTGACACTAAGGCTGGTGCATGCATATATTCTACATGTATTGCGTGTGTTATGAATCTTCCATGAATATAAATACAGTAATTCTCTTGCATGGAGACAGAAAGACTAGACTATAGCTGAAGCTGTTTATGCGGTTCGTTAGCTTAGGAATGTGAAGACGGAGAGCTGAACTGATAACTAGAGGCATAACATATTCTTGGCAGACAGGCAGGCAGAGCCAGGCCGGGCACCGCGCTGCGCGGCAGGAAGTAAGTGAAGGGTCAGGGATGCAGGTGGGGGCTGCATCGCTCCTCGGAGTGGGTTCAGGAGACTGGAGCTTGAATCTGGTGTCCGGGCCCTTTTGAGGCCTAGAAACGGGGACAATTCAATGAATTAACGTGAAAACGTGGGCAACATAGGCCTAATACTCGTTGCTTTCACAGGAACTGGAAACTGGCATACTAACGTTGGACACAACTATAATTGCGTCTTTAATCGATCATAGGGGGATATATGCATATCGATCATATATATATATCATAGGATGGGGAACACGTAGGCACATATGACAAGGCAAAATTCAATTTTCCTCACCTTCCCAAAGGAGCGATCCTTGCTTGGTCACTTTCTTTCTTATGTAGGTCCCTTACTTGCCAGGGGGATTGCAATACGTGCTTTGTATGAAGAGACATTTGATTTGGTTCTCACATCGTAACGCTTTGCTTCGACTTAGCCACCAATGCTGGTAAGATACCGCTTTTCCTATAAAACCACCTTTCATATTCAGATGTATTGAGGTGACACCGTCTTGGATTGTGTCCATCACAGTGAATATTCTAACTAAGAAGTGAATTTGTCACCCATCAGTATTTCACTCTAATGCAGTGACGTAGCTAAGGGGGGAAGGAGGAGGGGGCAGACCGCCCCGGGTGGCACTTTTTTTAGGGGGGAGTGGCAAGGGCAAGGTAAGTCTTCTATTCTTTTTATTTTATTCGTCCTTATTGTCTGTCACCCCCCACTTGTCATATGTCGCCCTCCCCGCTCGTCGTCTGTCACCCTCCCCCCGCTCACCGTTGTCTGTCGCCCACCCCATCCCCCACTCTTACCTGCACCGGCCGTCCCTGAGCGACAAACCCTGGGATTGCCCCAGGCAGCAAAAGCTCTAGCTATGCCACTGCTCTAATGTTAAATACCATCGTTGTCTTTACCAGTGTAATCATGAAATGTCCATTCAAAGGAAAGCAAGAAAAACCAGCGTGCATGTATTACAAACTGATCTTCTGGGACATTTCATCTTGGAAGAAAATGAAATCAATCTGTTTAGGATTGGAAAAATGTTCTCCGACCTCGCCGTTCGCACTATGCACGTTCTACCGGAACATGTAGGCAGGATTACCGGACTGTAACTGAGTTCTGCCAATACTAAGGGTAGAACTCGCTGCACTGTTTTGCCGGGGGACTGACCTTTATTTGCTTGCAAGGAGAATGCATTGATTAGGAAACTATTTGTTCTAGCTGAAGTGTGTCTGAGAGGTTCAAGTTTAATTTAGCATTTTCTCCTTCCCCTTTGAGATCAACGCCTAAGTCCATCTCATATTGAACGTTCACATCTGGAAGAAAGCGGCCAACTTTGCAATAGTTGTGTTAAAAGATGCATTCAACTGTGGATTAACAGTGTTCAAACATTCTACAGATCTTATCAGCTGGCACATTAGGATATTTTTGTGGGGTGATCTAAAAGGACAACTGTTACTGTTTGGCGCTGAAACACTGAAGTAAATTAAAATATGTTTTAATTTAGAGGTACTGCTACATGCCAGCAGTGATAGCATAAAGCTGCTGGCATTTTTTTTTAAATCCTCTTATAGCTGCCTCCGTTGCACAGGTTGTAATTTTCAGCACCTTTACAGAGTTACACTTCAGCGGACATTTTTTTTGCTTCTGAGACCATGTTAAGGGGAATATAAAAGTATGCCAAAAGAAGCCACGAGGCATAAAACTGCTGCACAAAGAAGTCAATTTGAGCATAAGAAACATGATGGCAACTGGGACTTTTGTATAACAATTTACATGATGTAATTTAGTTTGCACCTGTATCTGAAGTCGTTGATGCTTACCAAATATGCTTCATTACTGTTGCTGCTGCTTTTGAAACATATGTAACAGAAAGGGACTCATGATGGCTGCCCAAGCAGCAGGCTAAATTGTGTTTTGCCAAGTTCCGTGATGTGACTCTGTGGGACACTTCAGACCTTGGAAAGGGATTTCTCAGCCCCTGCAGACTAACCTGAATTAACGGAACTCCACCCCCCACCGCTGTTTGTGCCAGGTGGTACTTGTGCTAACAGCTGCGAAGAAGGGGCGGGCAAAAATGCTACAAGCGCTTGCTTCAGTCCCAATGAATGGGTCCCACGTGGGCCTAGGGCTGGCCCATCCTTCTCCCGCGTGGCCCGGAGGGGGCTGGGCTTGGCCACCCCTCTTGGGGTTTCCTTTTATGATACCAAAGGTTTTTCAATATCCTTTCACTGTCTCTTAAGTTCATAAGTTCACTCTGCCCTATCTTTCCTGCACCATTGACTCTAAAATGTTTTGACATTTACAGAGCTCTTCCTTAGGGTGACCCATCAGTCAATGTGAACTTTGCACCCACGCTCAGTGTTCTTTTTCTCTGTTTGTGGGTTTTAATAAACCCTCAAGTTTTGGCTATGTTGGTGAACTGTAATGGGGTTTCTTGTATATCAAGGTGTTTTTTTTTTACAGGTCTAGTTTGCCCCTCTTTGTTCTGCCCCCCTCTCTTTTTTATAGATTACTTAACTAGACTACTTTCAATAACCTGGCTGATCATTAAAGGCCCTTTCCCCCCCACTACATTGGTTTTTGTTTTACCCTTCATTAGGGCTGTGGACCCCTCCTACTCACATAGAACTGTTACAGATTGGGAAACGCAAGGCACTGGACCTCGTGTAGGGCACTGCAAAGCATAGTAAGCGATCTAAACATCCTAACAATTGTACCCTAAATGAAATAGACCTCTTTAATAGAAGAGGTGAAATCCATTGTAGGTGCGGTTCCTGCACCCTAAGGCGATTTAGCTGGTAACTCCAAAAAATAACCACAAACCCTTTCAGGTTATTTTAAAGGAAAAATGACTAGAAAAACTACTGCCTTGGATGCCCTCTCTATCTACTGATGTAGACTCAGCGTGCACGAGAGAGCACAACACCCCACAGCATCAAAGCTTACCTTCCACCGTAGAGGCCTTACCTTGCAGTAATCGCTACTTGCCCTTGGTAGGGGAGCAAGCAACCCCGCAATTCCCTGTGGGCCTATATGTGCAATAACTTTGCCACATCCACTCTCTGGAGATACAGCTATCATTACATCGCAAATTAAGGGCGGAGGTGGAGAAATTAAAGTTTCTGAATATAAGTTTATATGGTTTGATGAACAAATTAGAAATGGCTAAGGATGCCAATAATACCAAAGCCTCAGATGCCACCCGGGAAGCCAGGTCTTTCAACTAATCATCTAGGCCCACTTAAATCCTCACACCTTAGAATCACCTAAAGTCATTTTTGCCAGGCGAGATAAAGACCTTGCTCGGAGGCCCAGGAGGACTGAGCCTTCAAGAGGTCACAGGCCTGTGAGACATTTAGGCATCCCCCAACACCCGAAGCATGATAGCGCCAGCTAATGTGTTGAGCCTTTAGGCAGCACTTTTGCCAATGGGCTTCTGAGCAATGTAAAACATCCGCCCACATCTTGTACAAGTGGAAGATGCTTCCCTCGTGCCAGTTAAATTTTCAAGGTCCGTGTCCAGACTCCCATTTCATTTGAGGCAAGAAAGGAGGCATTCCTTAATAAACCAAGCCATTCACTGGATTAGATACATGAGGGGATGCTGCTTAGTTATTCGCCATGACATCCTCAGCACTAAAAATACTCCTCTAGAGGTCAGAAGCTTAAGAGCATCAAGTTACTCCTCAGAAATGGGGAAATGGTTGATAGTTTGGGGACTCTTGATATTAGGTCCTCCCATTTCCCATAACTCAAATATTTGGCTCAAATACCAGCAGGTGTATTTTCGCTCCCACGAGTGCTTTGTGCATCCCGTTAGGGCCTGCCCCCAGAGGGTCTCCAGCACGCAAAGTTGATTTAATCTCTTCCAGACCCCAGAACCCATTTAGTAGCTTCCTGCCCAATTCCAACAGCTCTAGATATAAGATTGCTGATGGAGCTTCTAAGCCATCAACCTTTCCTAGCCTGTCCTACAGAGACATCCCATAACACAAATTGTACTCTAGCGAATGTTCAATAACATACTCATTTTTGATATTCGTTATTTATTAGCGCACCTTTATCCACCCAAGACTCCCTGGCTCACTCTAGTCCTCCCAAAATGACTTCAACAGCGAGTAAACACACACTAATAACACTTGTTTCTTGGAATGTGGCTGGTCTTGAGTCCAAAACAGCCCTACCTGACTGTAATTAATTCATCAATCAGTATGACATTTGCCTGTTCCATGAATCATGGTGTACTGACCCTATTTTCAAACCACGTTATCTACATTTTTATGTTGCAGGAAAACCTAGCTTGTTTGGGAGACCCTCAGGAGCGCTAACAATCTGGTTCAGAGCCTCTTTAACTTGCAAAGTCTGCTAACTCGATATCGACTGCCTGCAGTCCTAGAATTTCATGTAACAAATAACAAATCATCTAGTGTAGAACATTTTAATATCTATGCTACAGGTCTAAGGGTGGTCTAGCATCGCAAACCATACAATTCCTCGAGAATTACCTGGAAAGGTGCTAGTGCAAGTCCCATCTCATTCAGTCTCTGAACTTTAATACCACCTTTGAGCCCCTGGACAGATACGATGATAAACTATCTTTTGAAGAGGATGAGATATGGTGTATACCCCAGTTGATCTAAATTCCCATAAAAAGGTGGACCCAGGCTGCTCTGCAGATGAAGGCTCTATCTCTAGAACTAGGAGCCAGGGCTACAAATGGCTGGACAAAATCAGACACAAAGGGTGCCTACACGTTCAACAAATCACACCATATGAGCTGTATCTACTATATTTTAGTCAATCCAAGGCTCTGGGCACTTGATGAAATGGTTATCACCTAAAGAATGGTGAGTGACCATAACCCACTGTGCCTTAGCATGACTGCTCTTTGCTTTTCACACCCATCACACCCATCTATTTTTACTGGGGACCTAGTACCCTCTAATGACATGCGCCATCATAATTTGCACCAAATAGCTGCTCACCCAGACATCTTACCGGCCATTAGTTCAAATCTTAAAGAAATATTATCTAAGTTCAACTCTTGCTCTAACAGGGTAGCTGACTTAACATCACTAAGCGACATACACATCAACTTTTTTGAGCACATCTTGTCATATTTTTCTCCTCCTGTGTACCACACTTAAAAATGAGCATATCATCCTAGTACTTGGTTTAATAAGGACTGTAGACTCACTAGAAGAGTCCTGGCACTGGTTATAAAAACAAAGGACAACACCTGTATATGTTCCTCTAGAAAGGTCTAGAAGTTGAGCTTGACCAAAGCTAAAAGAGATTGGGATGACCAGATGTGGCAGGACTTAAAAGAAGCATGGTCAGTTAACGACTCTTCCAGATTTTGGTCCTTAGTTACTTGGGGTGGCAACGGTTCTGCACCCCCACCTACAAATTACATATCCCCACTAGATTGGTCTGACATTTCACAAATTTGTATTCCGAAAAATCCTAGCCTGTATCAAGGGACTGTCCCTTCCAATGGAACCCCGTAGACACCCAGCCTCAATCTTTGAGCATTGTGATATTACCACCTCTCTAAATGCTATTTCTAGCGGCAGGGCTTCCTGGGCCTGATGGGATACCAGCAGACATATTTATCTACGACAAAGATAACTGGAGAAAATATATTCTTGCTCTTGCCAATGCTATTGTAAAGGGTGCCCGATTCCGGATTCATGCAATGGTGTTGAAGTTATACTGATCTTCAAACAGGGGGATAGAAGGTTCCCAGCCAACTACTGACCAATTAGTTTGATAGATTGCTTTCAAAAGATTTTCTGCTGCCTAGTATTGATTCAAATGCAGGATTGGATGGATGAAAAAGATATATTGACACTTTTCAAAGCAGAATTTTGAAAGAAAACCAGCACTATTGATCAAGTCTTTCAGTTTCTGCTCCTATATTGGAAGACCATACTCATCGGCAGAGGCAACTTGTAAGTGGCCTTTGTCGACCTTAAATCAGCTTTTGATCTAGTCCCTTGACTGAAGCTATTACAGGTGCATTGTGATATGGGCATTCCGTTTGATATGTTATCATTAGTTATTCATTTGCATGGAAGTAATTATGCCGTAATTCAATGGGTCAAGCAGGGCCAGTTAACTGATCAAATCCCAGTTAGCAAAAGAATACGCCAGGGTTGTGTTTTAGCTCCCACATTGTTTTCTTTATTTTTAAACAATATAATCCCCTTCCTCTCCCAGTACCTTACCGATGCCCCCACTCTAGCCAAAGTAAAGACACCTGTCCTCCTTCTTGCTGCCCCAGAAGCTTGGAGATGAATGCAGCAAAAACTAAATACATGCCATTCAATCAGCACAAAACAAACGAAGGGAGGCTAACATTAGGGGACATGACTCTTCAGAAGGTGGACTCATTTGATTACCTGGGTATAAAATTGTCTTCTACAATGTCTTGGAAGTTCCATGAAATGAATGTAAAACACAAGCAAAACACAGGCGCTGTTCTATAAGAGCATCTCCCATCCTTCCGTAAATCCCTAGCTCCTATTCTTCAGATGTATGAAGCCAAAGCTGGGAGTTGTGCCCTGTATTGTGTGCAACTCTGGGTTTTTTCCAATAGCAATGGGTTGTCAGATCAGAGAACACGTTTCTAAGAATTTATCCCACCTGCCACTTCGTACCACATTATATCCAAGGCTGCTCAACATGGCCAGGAAAGCAATAGAAATCAAAGCCAAATTTCACCCACTTCTATTCTGGAGGAGGATATAGTCTACACCCAAGCTTGCTTACTATGCTTCTGCTCAGCAGGACGTCATACAAGCAGACATTTTTAATAATATCACCTAGCTTCCAAACAGTAAAATGCTGCTGATTTCTTTGGGAATGATTGAGCTATGGGATACTCCATCCCGTGTTCCCATTCCTGCCAAAGAGCTGCTAAAAAAAGAATACTTGTCCTGGATAGTGCAGAACAATGCCCTAAGGCTGCTAGAACTCGCTGTCAGGGGACTTGATTTTAAATGCACTTGTGTCCTCGGGCAATATTGGGACAAGGAAGCTTTATTTTTAATTCAGGCTTGATGCCTTGCCTTAGAAAACATTCACTATTAAATAGGCCGCCACTGACTGTTTTGTGCCTAGCTTGTAATATCACAGATGAATCTGTTGCCTATATCCTATTCGGTAATGCACCGTTACATCGCAACTTTTACAACAGGAGGCTTTTACAACGGAACTTTTACAACGCAGGATCCATTACATCGGATGCCATTACAACGCATGGCATTACATAGCAGATGCTATTACAACGCATGGCATTACATCGTAAGTATAGGTAAGTATTTTTCTTTTTTTTTAATTGTATTAATATTAATTATAATTAAATATATTTATTTATGTTTTTTAATATTATTAATTTATTATTTATTATATTAATTAAAGTAATTTTTAAAATAAGTACAGGTGTACAGGGGTGTTTTTAGGTTTCAGGGTAGGGTTTGGGTTTTGGGATACAGGGGTGTTTTTAGCTTTCAGGGTAGGGTTTGGGGTACAGGGGTGTTTTTAGGTTTCAGGGTAGGGTTTGGGTTTTGGGGTACAGGGGTGTTTTTAGGTTTCAGGGTAGGGTTTGGGTTTTGGGGTACAGGGGTGTTTTTAGGTTTCAGGGTAGGGTTTGGGTTTTGGGGTACAGGGGTGTTTTTAGGTTTCAGGGTAGGGTTTGGGCTTTGGGATACAGGGGTGTTTTTAGGTTTCAGGGTAGGGTTTGGGTTTTGGGGTACAGGGGTGTTTTTAGGTTTCAGGGTAGGGTTTGGGTTTTGGGGTACAGGGGTGTTTTTAGGTTTCAGGGTAAGGTTTGGGTTTTGGGATACAGGGGTGTTTTTAGGTTTCAGGGTAGGGTTTGGGTTTTGGGGTACAGGGGTGTTTTTAGGTTTCAGGGTAGGGTTTGGGGTACAGGGGTGTTTTTAGGTTTCAGGGTAGGGTTTGGGTTTTGGGGTACAGGGGTGTTTTTAGGTTTCAGGGTAGGGTTTGGGTTTTGGGATACAGGGGTGTTTTTTAGGTTTCAGGGTAGGGTTTGGGTTTTGGGGTACAGGGGTGTTTTTAGGTTTCAGGGTAGGGTTTGGGTTTTGGGATACAGGGGTGTTTTTAGGTTTCAGGGTAGGGTTTGGGTTTTGGGGTACAGGGGTGTTTTTAGGTTTCAGGGTAGGGTTTGGGTTTTGGGATACAGGGGTGTTTTAGGGTTCAGGGTTGGGTTTGTGCTTAGGGCTAATTAAATTATATTTACCATTTATAAATGAATTAAAATATATTTATTAAATTAAATTAATTATATTATATTAATTACATTTTTTAATTAAATTAATTAAATTAAATAAAATATTTTAATTAATTTATTTTAATTATAATGTTTAAAAATATTTAAATTAAATTAATTTCATTATATTAATTAATTAAAATTAATTACAATTTTTATTAAAATTAAATTAAATAAATAGATTTAAATTTATTAAATTAATTACTATTTTAAAATGTATTTTAATTAAATTAATTAAATTACATTAATTAAATTAACTTAATTACATTTTTTTAAAAAAGATATACTTACCTATACTTACGATGTAATGCCATGCGTTGTAATAGCATCTGCTATGTAATGCCATGCGTTGTAATGGCATCCGATGTAATGGATCCTGCGTTGTAAAAATTCCAATGTAACGGAATGCGTTGTAAAAAACCGCGTTGTAGTGACACCAATCCGTTTTATTCACATGTCCGGCTTACAATGGAACTCGACAGACATGGTTAATACCGCTTTGCATGCAGTTGGGCACACAAAGCCATAGCACCACTCTTAAAATTCTAAGATCCAGTTCCTACCCCCTATATTCGGCTTATAAGGAAAAGGGTGTTACCCCCATAAGAATCACGGGCGAGCTCTCTCTGAAACAGCTTACCTATTATAAGGCACTTTGCACTTTACACTCTCTATGCTGCTTTTGTTGCTATTTCTTGTGTTTTTATCCTTAGCTGCTCCCTCAATGCCCATCCTTTTTCATGAACCATCTCGCTGCTTTTTAACCATATATGGCTGCATTACAAACCAAGAAATGTATTATCAATTAATGATTTTATACGATTGTGTGTTAGTTTTATTGTTTCTTAGCCATTTACATATACACTCTTTCTGCTGCTTTTGTTGCTATTTCTTGTGTTTTTATCATAAGCTGCTGCCTCAATGCCCATCCTGTTTCATGAACCGTCTCGCTCCTCTGTAACCAGAAATGGCTGTATTGCAAACCAAGAAGTGTTTATCAATTAATGATTTTATACGATAGTTTGATAGTTTTATTGTTTCTTAGCCATTTATATACGCATTTTATACTATGTATCTGCAGTTGCATACTTTATGCCATTCATGCTGAGTTAAAGTTATTTTTCACCTGACTCTGGCTGTAGATAGTTTTGTTGCTCTGAGAGAGAGTCCCTGAGATAAGAGCCTGCTTGGAGGCTACAGAAGCCATTGAACTTTAGTTGACTTGAAAGAGGTCCCATCTGAAGCTCTGGTTGCCAGGGGAAGGCTAAGAATAAGCCACACACTCACGTGGAGGCACTTAGAGCTGGTTAATTGTCCTTCCTCTTCTTTGGAAAATGGTCCTGTCAGGAGTGAGAGTAGACAGAAGGTGTAAGGTGTGCAACCAGGAAGTGGCAGCAGAGGAGATGATGCACAAGTGAATCTCCAGGCATGGAGGTAAGTGACTATGACACAAGACAGCTGAGGCTGGGACTCCTTCCATTCCCCGACAGATGTTCTGAGGGGAGCAGCTAGAGACAATGGTACAGAAGGCCTCCAAGTGGCTTCTTGATATTGGTGAATGAGTGGAGCCCAGTGACTCTTTCTTCTCAGTTTTGCTTCCTGGTGGTGGTGGGAAACATGAAAAGCACAACTGAATCTGCCCCTCCTGTGCCCAAAGGGGTGGTTGAGAAATGTAGCAGGCCTCTCCTCTGAAGGAATACTTTCATCCACATGCCTCACATCACAAAGGAGGGGTGAAGAGGTGCTGTACAGGTGAATAAATAGTGGGCAGGCCAGTCCACGTGTGAAAAAGGCTTTGATGGCTCCTTGAACAGATTGCATAGAAAGATGGACGATATAGAGAACAGGCTCAGATCACTATAGGGCAGAACAGATAACATGATGGCAGGAGTTAGTTATTGGACGCTTCCACAACCGGTCAGCAGAAATAGATGAATGAGTAACCAACTGTGCAGTGCAATTACGATATATTGATTGGGTCACAGAACACAGATTGCAAAAGAGAACTGTGAGTGGTAGTTTTTCAAATTCCTACAGAAGGAATATATTAATAAGTGATACCTGATAGGCTGTTAAACGAGGTGTGGTCAGTATAATGCTGAGGAATTCTGACGGTGCTGATGATTGTGATTGTGCTTTGTCAAGGGGTGGCTGGTACGGTTAGGAGGAAGGGAACAGATGAGACGCACACAAGCACACATACACTTACACTCACAGCCATGCCTTCACACAGACGCACACATATACACATCCATTCACAACACTCATTACAAAACATTTATAAATACACGTACACACCAAACATTAGTTAAAAACACACACACTTACCTGCAGCTTTGCCTTGGGGGTTCCAGGAGGCTTGGGACTGCTGCCTTCCCTCTTTGGTTGACCTAGGGTCAGCCACTGAGGGCAGGCAACAGTGCCAATGTCATCACAGAGTGTGATAGGGTCAGTGAGACTGCTGACCACACCCTACTCTGTGATGAAGTATCACTGATTGATACTCGACCCTGGGTGCTTCAGGGCTTAAAACGGAAGCACCCAGGTGCAAGGCAATCAGTAATGCTACCCATCCTCAATGAGGACAGGGCCTCGGGGACCTTAGCTGAGCTGAGGAGGTTATGCCCACTGGACCTGTGGCTTCCTCGGCCCAGCAAATTTCAGCTCAGGCAGCCAGGAGCCTGCGCTTTTAGTGCATGTCTGGCTCAGTGGCGTCACTAGGGGGGTGCGAGGGGTGTGGACCGCACCGGGTGACACCCTCACATGGGGGTGACACCATCTGGTTGCGCCCCCCCCCAGCAGGCCTCTGTACATGGCACCCCCTGCACCGCACCCGAAGGCCTCGGAGTGACTCGATCCGCTTTAAAAACAACAGCGAACCGAGATATTTTCTCACCTATTCGAATTAAAATGTTCTCATTAGTTAAAGTTTGAAAAGTGTAGTAATGAGGGGCCCCCGCCATTTATATGGAAAAAGACACGGTGCTAAAGAGGGGGGGCCGGGGAGGGGGGGGGTATTAACCGCTTGGAAATTAGCTTTTACTTTAGCTGTTTCATATCGTAAAATTCTCACGTCTACAAACTCGCTGGTGCCTTGTACACAGATTTCTTTTTGCATCTTGAAAAGCTTTAAAAGAGAAACCACATGAAAGCGGCAGAGAGTGTAAAAGGGGGGGGGGTCCTGCCCCCCCCCGGGTTTAATGTGCGAGAGAGAGGGAGCTAGAGGGAGTAAGAAGACAGAGAGAGAGAGAGTTAGCGTGAGAAAGACAGAGAGAGAGGGAGCTAGAGTGAGAAAGACCGAGAGAGAGGGAGCTAGAGGGAGTAAGACAGAGAGAGGGAGACAGAGGTAGCTAGAGGAAGTAAGACAGAGAGAGAGAGAGGGAGCTAGACAGAGAGAGGGAGCTAGAAGGAGTACGATAGAGAGAGAGGGAGCAAGACAGAGAGAGAGGGAGCAAGACCGAGAGAGAGGGAGCTAGAGGGAATAAGAGAGAGGGAGCTAGAGGGAGCAAGACAGAGATAGAGGGAGCTAGAGGGAGTAAGACAGAGAGAGAGGGAGACAGAGGGAGTAAGACAGAGAGAGAGAGGGAGCTAGACAGAGACAGAGGGAGCTAGAGGGAGTAAGACAGAGAGAGAGGGAGCTCGAGGGAGCTAGACAGAGAGAGGGAGCTAGAGGGAGTAAGACAGAGAGAGAGGGAGCTAGAGGGAGCTAGACAGAGAGAGGGAGCTAGAGGGAGTAAGACAGAGAGAGAGGGAGTCAGAGGGAGCTAGAGGGAGCAAGGCACAGAGAGAGGGAGCTAATGGAGTAAGATAGAGAGAGAGGGAGCTAAAGGGAGTAAGACAGAGAGAGAGGGAGCTAGAGGGAGTAAGAGAGAGAGAGGGAGCTAGAGGGAGGTAGACAGAGAGAGGAGCTAGAGGAAGTACGACAGAGAGAGAGGGAGCTAGAGGGAGTAAGACAGAGAGAGAGGGAGCTAGAGGAAGTAAGACCGAGAGGGAGACAGAGGGAGCTAGAGGGAGCAAGAGAGAGGGAGCTACAGGGAGTAAGACAGAGAGAGAGGGAGCTAGAGAGAGTAAGACAGCGAGAGAGGGAGCTAGACGGGAGAGAGGGAGCTAGAGGGAGTAAGATAGAGAGACAGGGAGCTACAGGGAGCTAGAGCGAGCAAGACAGAGAGAGAGGGAGCTAGCGGGAGTAAGAGAGAGAGAAGGAGCTAGAGGGAGCAAGACAGGGAGAGGGAGGTAGACAGAGAGAGGGAGCTAGAGGGATTAAGATAGAGAGAGAGGGAGCAAGACAGAGGGAGCTAGAGGGAGTAAGAGAGAGAGAGGGAGCTAGAGGGAGCTAGACAAAGAGAGGGAGCTAGAGGGAGTAAGACAGAGAGAGAGGGAGCTAAAGGGAATAAGACAGAGAGAGGGAGACAGAGGGAGCCAGAGGGAGCAAGACAGAGAGAGAGAGGGAGCTAGACAGAGAGAGGGAGTAAGACAGAGAGAGAGTGAGCTAGAGGGCTCTTGACAGAGAGAGGGAGCTAGAGGGAGTAAGAGAGAGAGGGAGCTAGAGGGAGCAAGACAGAGTGAGAGGGAGCTAGAGGGAGTAAGACAGAGAGCTAGAGGGAGCAAGACAGAGAGAGAGGGGGCTAGAGGGAGTAAGAGAGAGGGGGCTAGAGGGAGTAAGACAGAGAGAGAGGAAGCTAGAGGGAGTAAGACCGAGAGAGGGAGCTAGAGGGAGAAAGACCGAGAGAGAGGGAGCTAGAGGGAGTAAGAGAGAGAGAGGGAGCTAGAGGGAGTAAGAGAGAGAGCGGGAGCTAGAGGGAGTAAGAGAGAGAGTGGGAGCTAGAGAGAGTAAGACAGAGAGAGAGTGAGCTAGAAGGAGTAAGAGAGGAAGAGAGGGAGCTAGAGGGAGCAAGACAGAGAGAGGGAGCTAGACGGAGTAAGACAGAGAGAGAGGGAGCTAGAGGGAGTAAGGCAGAGAGAGAGGGAGCTAGAGGGAGGAAGACAGAGAGAGAGGGAGAAAGAGGGAGCTAGAGGGAGTAAGACAGAGAGAGGGAGCTAGACAGAGAGAGGGAGCTAGAGGGAGTAAGACAGTACCTAGCACCGTACATTTCCGACAGAGGTGGTCCATGCGGTAAGTCATGAGGGGGTGACACCATGAGTTACCCGCACCGGGTGACACCAACCCCAGCGACGCCACTGATAGTAAGCAGTTGTTTCAAGAAAGCAATTTAATTAACTGGCAAGCTACTAGGTTTAAAAAATGTATTTTATTTATTTTCTTACTGCCTGTTCTGTAATTCTCTGCTGTGGAGCAGTGGCGTCACTAGGGGGGTGCGAGGGGTGCGGACCGCACCGGGTGACACCCTCACATGGGGGTGACACCATCTGGTTGCGCGCCCCCCCCCAACAGGCCTCTGTACATGGCACCCCCTGCACCGCACCCGAAGGCCTCGGAGAGACTCGATCCGCTTTAAAAACAACAGCGAACCGAGATATTTTCTCACCTATTCGAATTAAAATGTTCTCATTAGTTAAAGTTTGAAAAGTGTAGTAATGAGGGGCCCCCGCCATTTATATGGAAAAAGACACGGTGCTAAAGAGGGGGGGGAGCGGGGAGGGGGGGGGGTATTAACCGCTTGGAAATTAGCTTTTACTTTAGCTGTTTCATATCGTAAAATTCTCACGTCTACAAACTCGCTGGTGCCTTGTACACAGATTTTTTTTTGCATCTTGAAAAGATTTAAAAGAGAAACCACATGAAAGCGGCAGAGAGTGTAAAAGGGGGGGGGGTTCTGCCCCCCCCCCTCGGGTTTATTGTGCGAGAGAGAGGAGCTAGAGGGAGTAAGAAGACAGAGAGAGAGAGAGTTAGCGTGAGAAAGACAGAGAGAGAGGGAGCTAGAGTGAGAAAGACAGAGAGAGAGGGAGCTAGAGGGAGTAAGACATAGAGAGGAAGACAGAGGTAGCTAGAGGAAGTAAGACAGAGAGAGAGAGAGGGAGCTAGACAGAGAGAGGGAGCTAGAGGGAGTAAGACAGAGAGAGGGAGACAGAGGTAGCTAGAGGAAGTAAGACAGAGAGAGAGAGAGGGAGCAAGACAGAGAGAGAGGGAGCAAGACAGAGAGAGAGGGAGCTAGAGGGTATAAGAGAGAGGGAGCTAGAGGGAGCAAGACAGAGAGAGAGGGCACTAGAGGGAGTAAGACAGAGATAGAGGGAGCTAGAGGGAGTAAGACAGAGAGAGAGTGAGCTCGAGGGAGCTAGACAGAGAGAGGGAGCTAGAGGGAGTAAGACAGAGAGAGAGGGAGTCAGAGGGAGCAAGAGGGAGCAAGACAGAGAGAGAGGGAGCTAGACAGAGAAAGGGAGCTAAGGGAGTAAGAGAGAGAGAGGGAGCTAGAGGGAGGTAGACAGAGAGAGGAGCTACAGGGAGTACGACAGAGAGAGAGGGAGCTAGAGGGAGTAAGACAGAGAGAGAGGGAGCTAGAGGGAGTAAGACCGAGAGAGAGGGAGACAGAGGGAGTTAGAGGGAGCAAGAGAGAGGGAGCTAGAGGGAGCTAGAGGGAGTAAGAGAGAGAGAGGGAGCTAGAGGGAGGTAGACAGAGAGAGGAGCTACAGGGAGTACGACAGAGAGAGAGGGAGCTAGAGGGAGTAAGACAGAGAGAGAGGGAGCTAGAGGGAGTAAGACCGAGAGAGAGGGAGACAGAGGGAGTTAGAGGGAGCAAGAGAGAGGGAGCTAGAGGGAGCTAGACAGAGAGAGGGAGCTAGAGGGAGTAAGACAGAGAGAGAGGGAGCTAGAGAGAGTAAGACAGCGAGAGAGGGAGCTAGACGGGAGAGAGGGAGCTAGAGGGAGTAAGATAGAGAGACAGGGAGCTACAGGGAGCTAGAGTGAGCAAGACAGAGAGAGAGGGAGCTAGCGGGAGTAAGAGAGAGAGAAGGAGCTAGAGGGAGCAAGACAGAGAGAGGGAGCTAGACAGAGAGAGGGAGCTAGAGGGATTAAGATAGAGAGAGAGGGAGCAAGACAGAGGGAGAAGGAGCTAGAGGGAGTAAGAGAGAGAGAGGGAGCTAGAGGGAGCTAGACAGAGAGAAGGAGCTAGAGGGAGTAAGACAGAGAGAGAGGGAGCTAAAGGGAGTAAGACAGAGAGGGGGAGACAGAGGGAGCCAGAGGGAGCAAGACAGAGAGTGAGGGAGCTAGACAGAGAGAGGGAGTAAGACAGAGAGAGAGTGAGCTAGAGGGCTCTTGACAGAGAGAGGGAGCTAGAGGGAGTAAGAGAGAGAGGGAGCTAGAGGGAGCAAGACAGAGTGAGAGGGAGCTAGAGGGAGTAAGACAGAGAGCTAGAGGTAGCAAGACAGAGAGAGAGGGGGCTAGAGGGTGTAAGAGAGAGAGAGGGGGCTAGAGGGAGTAAGAGAGGGGGCTAGAGGGAGTAAGACAGAGGGGGCTAGAGGGAGTAAGACAGAGAGAGAGGAAGCTAGAGGGAGTAAGGCAGAGAGAGGGAGCTAGAGGGAGAAAGACCGAGAGAGAGGGAGCTAGAGGGAGTAAGAGAGAGAGAGGGAGCTAGAGGGAGTAAGAGAGAGAGCGGGCGCTAGAGGGAGTAAGAGAGAGAGTGGGAGCTAGAGAGAGTAAGACAGAGAGAGGGAGCTAGAGGGAGTAAGACAGAGAGGGTGCAAGAGGGAGTAAGACAGAGAGAGAGGGAGCTAGAAGGAGTAAGAGAGGGAGAGAGGGAGCTAGAGGGAGAAAGACCGAGAGAGAGGGAGCTAGAGGGAGTAAGAGAGAGAGGGAGCTAGAGGGAGTAAGAGAGGGAGCGGGAGCTAGAGAGAGTAAGACAGAGAGAGGGAGCTAGAGGGAGTAAGACAGAGAGAGAGGGAGCAAGAGGGAGTAAGACAGAGAGAGAGGGAGCTAGAAGGAGTAAGAGAGGGAGAGAGGGAGCTAGAGGGAGGAAGACAGAGAGAGAGGGAGACAGAGGGAGCTAGAGGGAGTATGACAGAGAGAGGGAGCTAGACAGAGAGAGGGAGCTAGAGGGAGTAAGACAGTACCTAGCACCGTAAATTTCCGACAGAGGTGGTCCATGCGGTAAGTCATGAGGGGGTGACACCATGAGTTACCCGCACCGGGTGACACCAACCCCAGTGACGCCACTGGTCTGGCTCCTGGCTGCCTGGCCTGAAAGTGAACAGTGTCTGTCAGGCTGACCTTAGTTCTGCTTGACAGACACTGTTCGTGAGTGGCAAAAGTTGGGGGGGCGTGGCCCCTCAGCCCCAATGGACCGGCCGTGGCTGGCTTTGTCTCTGACGACAGCAGATTTGACAGCAGCACAAGCCGCAGGGTATTCTTCCTGTTCTTGCTGCTCTCCTGCAGGTTTGTGGCAAAGCTGGGCTCTCTAGGCATGCTTTATCTGTGTGAGTGGTGAGGAGTGTTTATGCACTAGTCATGATTGCATACCATGAACCTATGCAAAATCTGGGCGAGATCTCTCACTCCTAAGAGGAACATTAGCCATTTGAGTTTCTCAGTTAGTCTTAATCTTTTCTGTGAATAACAGCAACATTATTGTATTTTTTATTTGCTGTTATGTGCTGAGTCTCCTGTATATGCAAGTGTAGGTAATTTATGCTTTTGGCCCTGGCACCTGACCTAAACTTCCACGAAGCAGCCTTATTATAATCCTCGAGTTGTCACTTTTATTTCCGGAGTAAATCTGGACAGGGATGCTGCCGCTGGAGACAAGGCAACCGCAAAACAAATCAGCTCTATGACATCAAGCAAAATATATCAGGGTGTGGGGGGGGGGTACAGATAATATCCTCACCGAACAGATTTTTATGTGGGAAGAATATTTTAAAAGGTAGCACCTTACCGTACCTGCTTTCGAGACCCAAAAGCAGAATGAAGTTCCAGAGTGGATATTTACCAGCCTAAACTGAAGGGTTAACATATTCAGGGGCTACAATTGGAAGATGCGCTTCTGTGCATTTACAGCAATTTTCATTTCATTTTTATATCCAATGCATTAACCCGAAATAGGTGTTTCAGCTGAACCAAGCCACAGATCTTGGTTTTGCAATATCTTTGCTGTGGGCGTCGACGGCCACCATTTGGTGTGTACTGATGCTGTCACAAGCAGCTGAAATTGTTACATTTTAAGAACTGAATCTGGGAATCTTCTTTTCATTAGATAATTCGCTGGAATGGATATCTATTAAAGGGTACATTGTTCTTGAATTGCAGAGTGGGAAAGATGTTTTGACAAAGATTTTAAAAAAATCTAATGCATCCTTACTGCTTGTGTATGGTTTCATACTGATTGATGGGAAAGTCTTTAAAGATTAAAAGAATGAAATGCAGTATCCGCTGTATAGCCAGACAGGTAGGTATCCTATGTGTGTAGGGGATTTTTGGTCTGTCGCAGTAAAGGCCTGCTGTGTTAACAACCCTCTTTCATTTGCAGTCAGGTCAGGGAATTAGTTTTGTGCTTAATACAAGCCCAGAGCAAGCAGAAATATGTATTCCAATGCCTATGAAAACAAATGTGTCCTAATATTTTTTTATTTAATGCAAGAGTGCTAATGAACACACGTTTATTACTTTAGTGCAAAAGCTCCCCCCCCCCCCATTTATTAGGAACAATCAGAATAAGTGATGTGAGAAAACTCTTCTTACTGTCCCACAGAATGCTTTTTACAATGAATTGACAGGAGGAAAGCAACTATGCTAATAGTCACCAGTCTTGGTTCTGGTTAAAAGTCTTTGTTTATAATACCACATGACTAAACTGCATGGAATAAACAATAAATGCAGATATGCAGTGAGTAATATACCATTACTGAGGGACATGAGGGGTACCATGACTGATGTGTTGCTTAACATTTTAATCTATAGCCATCCGCATGTGTACTCTTGTACTCGGGTTGCCTAGCGTTTGTTCCCACCCTCCTCCACATTGCTTCTTCTCCAGCAGTCTGCCTGCCACTTCAAAAACAAAAATAATGCTTTATTTGATATTTTCTTTTTAGTTTCCATTCCAACTCAGATTGGTAACTAAAAGAATAAGAAAGCACAAGCATCACTTTGTAGGCGTGGGAGGTGTGTGCCTACCAAATGAGGGAGGCTTTCCAGGTGACTGAGGCGTCCGGTTAAGCATAGTGGTGAACTGCGGAAACTTGGATTCCCGACGTTTAAAGTTAAATTGGATTAATCCCTCATATACGATTTTGTTACGGATGAAGACCACCCATTAGCCCGTGTTGGAGGGCTCTCCACTAAATTGAGTGGGAGGTCATTGTTCCTGAAAATATAGACACCCATATGGTGTGCATTTTCCCGTACCCCGGTCCTGTGAAGATTTGGTACATTAATGTGTATACCCTGTCCTGACGAGGTCTAAGAAGAAAAGGCTGAAACGTGGTCACGTCGACACTTCTAAGGAGGAGTGGCGATAACTAGAATCTTTTGCATATTTGTAGGGTGCCTCATTAGAATTAGGTCTATTGATTTATTTGCCTTAGGTGTGTCACCCTGACTACCTCCAAGTGGTTTACCCTGAAGTGTAAGGCGGACACTAGTGAGAACTATTTTTGTAAGGGTCATTGTGTTGTTGTATATGTATATATATAAAAATTGTTGGTATTTGTTGTTGTACAGAATGTTGTGATACATGTCATTACTGGATGTATTTAATTGATTAGGTGCCTCTGCGCATGTGTGTTATGAAAATGTTTTGATATATTTCTTAAAAGTATGAATTTTTGAGAGAGTAATTAAATGTGCTCTACTCGTAAATTGTGCTGCATTCATTCCTTTTATACCAATTTCTTTGTATAAATTGCCTACCAAATGAGGCCACCGGCTGCATCAAAGCCTTTTGCTTGTTGTTACTTCAGTCACACTGCACAGCATTGCACATGCCATACAGCATGGCTAAAAACTATTGGCAAAGCCAATGGGTCTCAAAGGCGGTACATATTGGCTTTGCTATTTCTTGTTAGACTTATTATTGAGCCAAAAATATTTCTGTTACCACTGAATCTTAACATTTCACCTTTTTTGTCATTAACGTGTCAAGTGCTAATAGAGGAGGGGTAGAGCAGGTGTGAAAAAGAGCCAAGTAAGAAGTTGGGACCAGTACAAGAATGCATCAAACAGTGGTACTCACAGACTCCCTCTTGTGAAAATTGGAATAGTGGTAAATGAGGGGATGGGCAGAAGTCTGTCGTACATCATGTGTCTTCTCATTCAGGGCCGGACTGTGATCCCGAAGCAGCCCTATCAATTTTGTTGGGTCAGCCCACACCCTTGGGGAGAGGGGCCGGGGGTCAAGCAGGAAGCACTTTTGCTTAACAAAATCGGCCCCCAACACTGCTCCTTTTGTCACTGGGTGCCGTGATTGCCGCATCACTGCAAAACCGCCACCCGGTAACAAAATTGCCCCCACCCTCCAATATTGACTGCCACCCGTCCAGCCTCCTGAGCAAATGCCTGATGCCCGCTACGGCCAGTCCTGCTTTGCTCACATTGCCTTTCAAGAGGAGGGTAAGCTAAAGTACTTAGAAGAAAACAGAAGGTACTGGTATGGGCAGCATTGGAAAGGTTTGAAAGGAATTGGGTGATAACCTTAGTGCGAAAAACCTTCGGAGGAGATGTGGACTGAAGAGGGAAGGGCCGAGAGTGTTGAGAGTGGGTAACACTAAGTTATGGTATGGCCAAAAGTTCAAATAAGTGGAAGGAGCAGAGTTAGACTGAAAGCATCTGCAGGGGTGGATGGATAAATTGTGGGCAATTGGGTCGGTGTATTTAGAAGCAAATTGGAGTAAAAGTGTGTCCAGTGGCAATGTCCTTAGCCTTCTATCTATCATTGCATTGGAGGCAGACAAAGATGGGCAGCCACAGGGAAACCCTACTGCAAAATATGAACCCTAACAGCTGCCAGAGCGTTACAAGCAAAGTTCTTGCAGAGAGATAGAAAGTGTGACATTTATCTGTGACGAAGCTTCAATGGTGAAAAGAGATGGAACAAATGTTCACTGAATAACGGGTTTACACGTGACTCTGCTTATCCGAAAGTAAGATCTGGGTTTTCGTTTTCTAAATAGAAGTTTTGGGCCCAATCTCTGTAAAGTTAAATATACAACCTGCATTCGAACGCATACAGTGCAAATTCAACTGGGTGAGTTGTGTTTTATTTTGTTAGCCGTTCGCTTGCTTTGTTCTTGCAGACTTTATTTGCGAGTAACACATTGATGATTCATCCTTCTACGCCGTTTTAAATTCACATTTAAAAAAGTCCCATTGTTTGGATTATAGCGTCCATTTGACGGGATTCTAGAATGCTGCAGAATGTATAGAGTACGGAGATGCCCTTGGTTGTATTGTAAACACTTGTCTCTTTGTTTAACAGCATGAACAGGTTGAGCACATTGCCCAGAGGATTTGGCTCTTTACCAGCTCTTGAGGTGCTCGACCTGACTTATAACAACTTGAATGAAAATGCCCTGCCTGGAAACTTCTTCTACCTCAGTAAGCAATATTTACGTGTATTTGTCGTCTGACGTGGCTTCACTTTTGGAATATGAACTTCTTTTGCTGTACAGCCTTCTAGCTCACGACTTGAGCAAAACTGACATTTTTTTTTGTTATGCCTCTTTTGAGTGGAGTTCTGAAATGTTCCACCTTTACATCTCCTGCTTCTGCCTGTTTCCCTTCCTATTGGAATTGTTTGATATTGACATACGTATCAGCCAATAACAATATATTGAGGGATACAAGAGGCCAGCTGGGTACAGAGGCACTGGGATAGGGGGGTGGGGGAAGCATTATACCATTGATGCAGTAGAGGTTCAGCTTGGTTATATGATTAAAAAAGCCCACGCATGATTAATTATATGCAAGCTTTGTTAAATACTTAATGTGTTCTAATAAAAAAGTGAATAAAAGCATGAGAGTACCCACCCTATAGCCCCTATTGCAGAGCATACATCAGGTTATGGCCCAGCAGCGGAAGCAAGTGAGCGAGTGCCTCCCACATCCACTGTAAGGCAACAGTGCCAAACCCATAGATTGGTAAATCTCACAGTCCTACCACAGATGGCATTGACCTCTCCATGCAAGGGTTTTACCTCTGCATCAGCTGAAAGCGCCTTGCTGGAATAAACAGGTGAATCCACATTTTAATACATGTTATATTGTGAAAAGCAAAGAAGACGAGCTAGTCAAATAGACTCCCCCCTAAAGGACAATGACACAGTGGAGAAAACGGCTATTAGGATGGTTGTTTCAGCCCACGTAGTCATTTATCTGGGGAGATTTCACTAAATTGCTGCCACATGCACAGGTAATCTACAGAAAATCTCGAGTATGGGAAGAGTGCCCAGCATGTGCTTAACGTATTTGTTCATGTACCCTAGTTGGCAACTACTGCCTTGCACCAGCTTCTCTACACCCCGGTCAACCAGCCGTATGTGGTGGCCTAGGAGGGATAAGCTACATCAGCCGTGGCTCCTAATGTGCATGAGAAGTGGGGCAGCCACACACAAACTCAGACCTGTCCACATACACTCATGTACACCCATTCACAAGCATGCACACATACACCCAACATTCACCATCACGCACACGCACACGTCTATTCAGACTGCACACGCAGATGCGCATCCATTCGTACGCACACACACACTTCCAACATTCCGCAAGCACGTGCTGGGCTGAGGCGGTGACATCTGGTGGCAAAAGGGAGAATTAGAAAGCCACCAGTGGTTCCTGGGGCTTCTGGTAAGGAAGAGATAGACTGAAGATCCCTCCTTCTCCTCTTATTGGTTGACCTTGTGCTGGATCAATCAGTTAGAAGAGGACCTTCTGGGAGGCCTCACAGAGTGGGGTGTGGGGTGTGGGTCAGTGGGACTTGCCGATCTCCCACCCTCCCCATCACCTAACTCTGTGATGGAGCGTCATTGATAGTCAGTCAGCCCTGGGCACTTCAGGGCTTAAACCTTAAGCACCCAGGTCTGATTCTGTCAGTGATGCTCCCCCTAATCGTGTGGGGTCGGCCTCACAGGGCTTTGCTGTGCTGCTGGGGTCACGTCATCAGGGCTGTGAAATCTTCAACGCAGCAAAGCTTGGCTCAGGCTCCCAGGTGCTTGTGCAATAGCAGAGGCAAAGCGCCCGGCTGCCTGACCCTGATACAGTGAGTGTCTTTCAGGATGATCGATGCTCAGCCTGACAGACACTCAACATGCTTTGGAAAAGGGAGGTGGACAGAGCCCCGGAGACCTTAATGACGGACTGCCCCTGGGCCGCAGACTGAGAACCGAACAAATAGGCTTCAGTCCCTGACCCAAGCATTTCTATCCACAGGCTAATTGTTGTGAAACGATACCATTAAGGACGTGAGTATGTGCAAATGGTATAAGACTGAGCAACATGTTGGGTGGACTTTGTACATGTTAAGAAGTAGGCGTGAGCCCCAGGTGCCCCTGAATGTGAGCTGGATAAAGGCATGAAAAGACAAGTCAGCTTTGTCTCAAGGAAGAGACTTTAGTTGACTTTCTTCAGGACACCGTTATACAAAATGTAGATAACCTATTTTAACCTAATCTGTATTTTAGCTGTAAAGCTTGATGTGTTGTGTGCAAAAAATAGGATAGTCTTAAATATCGCTAACGTTTTCCATAAAATCATGGGTTTCTAGATTTTTGTTTTTGGATTTGTAAGCATGTTGTATTTCTCGTGCCCAAACCTAGTCAAAAGGCAGCAAAGTGCTATACCTAGTCAAAGACCACCAAAACGTCAACTTCTACTAAAATGGTTAATAAATGAGATTTTCAGTTGGCCTAATGTCACCAAGGACACAATACTCCAGTCCTAGATTTGTATTTAACCACTTAATGCATTTTGTTTTGCATTCTTGGTTCCAGAGAGTCCCACGAATTATATTAAAAGATTCAATGTTACATTTTATTTTGACCTCTTCGATGCCTCTACAATTATTTTGCATACATTTATTTCGTATTATTTTAAATCGCTTTGTCTTATTTTATTTCTGTGTATTAAATGTAATAAATGATTTCTAAGTATTAACACTACCTTGTTTTTACCCTTTAATGTGCGTGTGTGTGTAATTTGTGTGTATGTATGTATAGGTGTGTGTACATGTATATGTATATGTGTGTGTGTATATATATATATATATATATATATATATCTTCAGTATTTTAGCATAATGGTTATAAACCCCCAAGCCTCTGGTTTTGTTCTTGAATATATAATGTATTATGTTTTTTTATGGTTCCGAAAAATTGGTAGTGGGAAATAAAGGGTTCAAAATTATAGGGGTATACCGTATTAAAGCATCAAATTACTAGGGTTTCAAATTTTGAAAGCAAAGATCGGGACTGGAGCATTTTACCTTCGACACCCGGTAACCATATTAATAAACAGCGGTTGGAAACAAAGGGAAGAAAAAACACCTTTGACAGTTGGCATTTAAATCAACTGACAAAAACTTCTACTCTGGGTCACGGTGGAAGTAGTTAATTGCGCCAGTCCTCTGGTCTATAGATATTTCCCACAACACATCCGCGCTACAGTGTGCCGGTAAATCTGAGTTTGACCTGCTTGTTATTATTGTGAGCCCTGGATGTGTCAAAGGCTTTTCACCATGTCGGGGTTATTAATCAGAGCTGACTCTCTGCTATTGATCAGGCCTCAAATGGCCGGTTTATGTGCCACCCTGCTTATATATTGCTGTTTAATTTGCAGCCACCCTGCGCGCGCTCTATCTAAGTGACAACGATTTCGAAACCCTGCCGCCAGATATTGGGAAGCTCACGAAGTTGCAGATAGTAAGTAATTTATCTAAATTCCTGAAAAATCAATGCGCGTTCGTAGCTCTTGTAGAAGTAGAATCGAGGCAATTTAAGAAGTAGTAAGGTTTATTTTGCAGGAATAAAACGCTGGCCCTGCTACCGCCGCTCTCTCATCAGCAGAGGCCTCGTAAATAAATAGAAGGCATCAAGCGGGAGGCGGTGGGGGCATAGAATGCATAAGTGAGAGTTGGTAGGCTGTTGTTGTATTTTATGCGAAAATGGTTTCTGACAACTTTGTGTTTCCAATTAGATCAGCCTCCGGGATAACGACCTTGTATCGCTGCCCAAAGAGACGGGCGAACTCGCGCAGTTGAAGGAACTTCATATACAGGGAAACCGGCTGACCGTGCTCCCCCCGGAGCTAGGTAAGACCCCAGCAGAGCTGCTGTCACACGAACCAGCACATCTTGTTCACGTATGAACAGCACACGTAGGGCGGGCGCGTGGCTTGGAGCACATTACCATGCGCGCGCGACCGCCTTTAGAATTCAATGTGTGGCTCTCCCACGCGCCAAGTTAGAGGGGACGTTTGTAATGATTAAAAATGGATTTCAGATGTTCAGTCATCTTCGCTAACCAAACGTCTCATATGTACGTCATTTCGAAAATCTATACCATGCCCTGTTTATACAATAACATTTCGAGAATATAATTTTAGACAGGCGCGCAATTAATTCAAGGTTGAATTGCAGCCAGTGCAGTGTGTTAGATGTTATCGTTACTTGGAATAACCTGGGACAAGTTGTATGACAATGGACAGTGAAAGTTTGTGGCAGGAGACGACCAAATTAAGCAGCAAGAAAATGCAAACTATGCAGCAAGGAAAGTCAAATTATGCGTCCTAATGCAAAACGTTTGAGGCTGTAATACTTAACAGTAGTGGGGGAGTCGGATTGGATTGCCCTACCGCAGCCACCAGGGAAGGGCTGTTCCCTGGCGGTGTTACGGTGGTCAGGAGGCATCCATATACTTGGTGGAACCACCACGGTCCCGCCAAGCATATTAGGAGTTCCTCCATCAAGAAAACTCTCGCAGAGAGGAAACACAGCGGACCCTATAGGGCCCCTTTGTGCCTCTGCGCCCTGTGATGCATGCTGTGGGCACGACATGTGCCCCCCTGTATGCATGCACCCCAGTTTATGCACGGCATGGACTTATTTGTCCATGCTCTGCAGGAACTGTTTTTGGCTTTCCCATTGAAGTGCCCATTTTCAGGGCATCGCTGTGGAAACTTCAAAAACCCAGCCCACCAGACAGGGGGAAACTCCTAATCTGGCAGGCGGTCTGACCACAGCTTTGGCTAGCGGCAGCGTGGCGGACTCGGCGCACACTACCAAATTCGTGATTAGGCCCTATGTGTGCAAAGGTTTCATCTTATTAGTTTCAGTCTAAGGTATAAATTCAGCAATCAACCACTGAAAGGTGACCTGCCAATGATCTGCAACATGTGTGGCAATGTTTTTAGTAAGTTTTGATCTAGTTGAGCTACAAACGAATTTTTGTTAAAATATGCCAAATATGCAGAAGATTATGGAACATGCGGTAAGTGCAGCAAATCCATACATAATTAAACGTTAAATGCCACGGATGCAGAATCTCCTAATTCCAGTAGCTCGGTGTATGACCAATTCTGAAAATTGGTAATTTTGCCACATGTTCACTTCTTCTAAAATTACCATAATTTGAGTGTTGTGCACTGGTCGTACAGGAAGAAGCAGGGCCTTAAAGAGTAGAACAATAAATAAATACCTTTTCGCAGAAGATGGCCTTTTTTAGTTCTCACCACCTCATATTTTCCCAAAAAATAAAAGTTCTCTCTCTCTTCTCTCTTCTCTTCTCTCTATCTCTCTCTCTCTCTCTCTCTCTCTCTCTCTCTCTCTCTCTCTCTCTCTCTCTCTCTCTCTCTCTCTCTCTCTCTCTATCTCTCTCTCTCTCTATCTCTCTCTCTCTCTATCTCTCTCTCTCTATATCTCTCTCTATCTCTCTCTATATCTCTCTCTATATCTCTCTCTCTCTCTCTCTCTCTCTTTCTATCTCTCTCTCTCCCTCCCCATCTCCATCTATCTCTCTCTCCCTCCCCATCTCTCTCTCTCTCTCTCCCTCACCATTTTTGGTTTGTTTAGAACTATGGCACCATGTGACGAATCTTCACTAAATTTTAAAACAAAAAAAGACTCATCCACCTCGACTTCTTCTTGGAAAGTTTTCGGGTGATCCATCAGGCAAGGGCAAAGAAAAATAGGTTTTCCATAGGAAAAGAAGACATAGCTACAGCTGAAAGGAATTTCATCAAATTTGACAGAAAGCTAGGTCTTGGTCCAGAAAGCATGATTGTGATTAGTGTAAATAAGTGAGTAGTTTTTAAGAAATTAAGGTTCAAAATGTATAGATATTTCATGCTTTGCTGTCCCGTGTTTATTATTATTTTTTTAAAGTGAGTTCCTGCAGTTTTTGAACCTTCTCCACCTTCCCCGGAATGGTGCCCGGACACTCATCGCAATTATGGTTTTAGGGGAGGGGGCATGTGGCCACCCGCCCCTGAGCCTTCTGGAGGCTATATGGACCCCACCCCTTACCGCAAATTATTAATATGTAGAGGAGGACCCCATCCCTCGGGGTTGAACATTACAATAAGGGGAGGGGGACCTGTGGCCCCTTCCCTGAGCCTTCTTGAGGCCATTAAAAAAAAAGGTGATGGGGTAAGCAGCACCCTTCCCCAAACCTCATAGCAACCCTAGGGACCCTGTTCCCCAGGGCCAGTTTTTTTCATGGGAGGGGACATTGGGCTCCCCTCCCCAAGTCATAGATCATCCCCTCTCTGTTCTTTGTCCATTTTTCTACTTGAGCTTTCCTTTCCTTCTCATCTGTTTCTTCATCAGGGTCACTCATATGTACCTGTGGGTTTTCAACAGTATCCTTCCTCTTTGGTCTCAGATCCTCCTCCTCTAGAGATGCTTCCACACCATTCCACCAGACCTTGAGTATCTGGATACCTGGAGAACTTTGATGTATAAAAACCATCAGTGGTCCTTTAGAACATCTAGGCATAGGAGGTCGCAAACCTGTTTGAAACTTCACCACTTCATCAAGCAGGCATCTCACACTTTGTGTATGGGTAGCATGGATCCAGTTAGGCCGTCCACCACATTTAACAGCAGTGATGATAATCAGGATTACCTGGTAGGGTCCTTTCCACCTAGGCTCCAAACAGAATTTCTGAGTGTGCGATTTTTACTAGGACCCAATCACCAGGACATAGGTCATGGCATTGTTCTTGGTTTGGAATGGCAGTAACAGTTTGAACCTGGTGAGAAACAGAATGCACCACATCGGCCAGTCCTTTGCAGTAGGAGAGAATCTTCCAATCTGTGATATTTAGAAGCACATTTGCAGGCACAGGAGGCAGTCTCATTGCATGTCCAATGAGTATTTCATGTGGGACAAGCGGATGTATGACATTACGACGCATGCTTTTACCACGCATGCCTTTACAACGCGTTGCGTCGTAAAGGCACTGCATGGTAAAAGTTGAGTTGTAAAGGATGTTTCCCGGGACAAGCCTGTTATTCAGTCTGAACTTCAGAGACTCATCAACACTAAAGGCAAAGCATTTGGCCATTTTAGAAAAGTGGATGCACATAATTTGGCTAAACAAGGCTTCATTATCTCATTAAACTATTCAACAATTCTTGAAGCTTCTGGTCTGTAGCTACAATGTCATCTCTGATCCACTTGTAGTGCCCCACAAAGGATTCTAAGGATCTCCTTTTTAAGATGAGTCCCTCAGTCTGACTCCAGAGAAACCAGAAATCCAAATTGTGTTTTGAGTTCTCGCAACAGCAGTTTGGCTACAGTGAGATTGTCATTTCTCCATGTTGGGTAGGCTTCCACCCATCGGGAGGAAATTCATTCTTTGGCCAGGATATTTCTGAGCCTGTTACAGTCCAGCATCTCGCTAAAATCCAGTTGCATTCTGTTAAAGGGTCCCCCTGATCTACCGGACTCTGAATCCTTTGCTGACATGTCACACATCTGTGACACAATTCATCAGCTAAAACTCTAAATCAGGAATTGAACCGATTCTGTGTGAACAATCTAACCATGGCATCTCTTCCTATGTGTTCGGGTCCATGAAAATGTCTATTCGTTGAAAATAACCAACAATGAGGCAGCACAGTTTTTTCATCTGCTGAAACCTAAATTTCATTTGTGTTCTTAACACCTCCTTCTCTGACCCGTCCTTGTTGCTTTACTTCTGACACTTTCTCTAGAAATCTTTTGATTTCCTTCTAAGTATCTGCTACAGACAACAGCATAGAAAAAGTAGTGTCTACATCAGATTCATTGCATACTCTCCGTTAAATGCACATGCCACAGTTTCACAATACCAAGCAACCTATTTGAAATATCTGTTTCCTGTGGTCATGTAATAATTTCCACTCCTGTGGGCTATGCATTTAACAACTGCAATTCCTTGTGGCAATTTTCTCGATTATGGATAGGAGATCCGAACTAAGTCATGAATCCCCCCAGTGGCCATAACTGCCCAAAGTAATGGACCACACCGAAGCAATATTGACTGTTCGTAAATATCATCACCCTCAATTGGTCTGAAAGATAACAGCCTCTAATAAGGGCAACCAGTTCTGCTACTTGAGCCGAGGTGACACCTCGAAGCCAGGAGGCTTCTACTATTTTTTGATATGTACAGACCGCATTAGACAGTGTAAGCTGCTCTCAAATTCTCCTCTATCTCTTAAACATGAGCCATCAACAAATATTAAATAATTGCTCCATTAAGGGGTTTATCCTTAATGTCAGTTATTGGCTGTAATATCAAGTTAGTCATGCTCAGCCTCTTACTCATCAAATTCATTTTCTGGCAATGGTAACAATGTAGCATGATCTCACATTTTCAGCAGCAAGAATCAATTGGTTGTACTTTGTAAGTCTGCTGTTTGCCACACATTCTCTCGTATTACTAGTACTTAGTACTAGTACTTATTACAAGTACTACTTAGTACATATTATCTCTTAGTACCAGTTAAATCTTAGTACTAGGAAAATCTCGACTGAATGCGGAGCCATCACCGTAAGAGGATGTCCCATCACTATACTCTCGCTTCTCTCAATACTGGCACCAACTGCTGCACCGCTTTAAGGCAGACCTGCAGCTACATAGGTCAAGGATAGTCGAGAAATATGCTACAGGTCTTCAAGAGTCTTCATGCAATTGAGTGAGCACTGAGAGAGCGCAACCCCCCCCTCACTGCAAAACAAAGTGAACATTTTACAGTAATCAGGCATTCCTAGTGCCGGGGCATGAGAGACTCTCTCACCTCTAGGAACGCTTTAAAATAATCCATTGTCTTATAGGAGCAGATCATGCACATCTTTGTGTGCCAGCTTCAGTAAGGGCATGGCCAGAAGGGAAACATTGGGTATTCACGGTCTACAATAGCCCACCATTCCCAAAACATTTGGACTTTTCTCTGCATTTTAGGTAGATTCATTTTCAAAATAGAAGTACTCTTGTGACACCTTCCTTCGCGTCTCAATGAGAAATCTTGGGTATAGGACTTCTTTTTCACATGCATCTTGCTCAGGGACACCTTTTATTTGTTCTCAGCTAAATGATGTAGCAGAGCAATCTGATTCTGTTTACAGGCTTCTTGTGTACTTGGCACCACAAGCAGGTCATCAAGAACGGAATTCTAGTGCATTTGTAATGACTCAATATTCTTTTTCAAGATTTGAAAGAAGATCGATGGGCTCTCTGTCTACCCTTGTGGAACTCCGCACCATGCCAACATTCTATTTTTGAACTGGAAAGAAAACGAATATTAACTATCCTCTTGTAATAGAATTGAGAAGAAAGCTTGGTGAAGATCAACTACAGTGAACCCTTCAGCATCACAGGGTATCTGAAGCAATATTGTTGCTGGATTCTTGTACCAGGGACACCATGGAATGGCTATACTGTTAATTTGTCAGAAGACCTGCCCTATTCTATACTTGCTATTTAACTTTTGTAAGCCTGTGATAGGCAAGTTGCATGGATTTAAAAAACATTTATCTCATATTCCTTGTCAGAGCATTGATGGAATCACTGGAGTGATTCCAGCCGCTGCCTCAAGTGTGAGATTGTATGGTGGCATTCTTGGAAACTCAGCATTAGGTTTAACCATTATTCAGACAGGTTCTACATCTTTAATGTCTTTACCTGAGAAATCCCACACTTTGGGTTTCACAGTATCTCATAAAACTGGAGGTAAGTACTCTACTGTTCTCACATGGAACAGTCCAACTGCTGTCCCTTGTATGGCCATCCTAAATTCAACATCCTCATCATGTGTTTGGATCTAGACAGCATTCAGTGTACAATATATTGTGCAGTTTGATTTGCACAAGAGAGGCACCCATTACAGGTTTACAGGTCTTGAATTACACATAACAAACTGGTCATCCTCTTGAAATTAGTCTATTTTTACAGGGACTTTCTTAGAGACCGGGCTAGTTATTTGTTTATTTGTAACACCTACAACTTGGATATTCGTTGCTGAGAAGGGTAGGTCAGGAACATCAGCTGTTCTAACATTGGAATGGGTAGCACCAGTGTTGATTAAAAATGACACTTGGTGGCAATTCACTTCCCCTTCTACAAATCGCCCACTCTGGGCTACATCTAAGACTGAGCCAAGTACACAATCTTCCTCCCCTCACAGCCACCATCATTATGAATTGTTGGAGTCAAAGTTCTTATTCTCGAAAATGGGGAATTTTTTGAAATGGGATTTTGATTTTGAAAAGAATTCTGGTTTGCTCTTGTAACTTGATTCGCTTTATGTCTAGTGTTGCACGTCTGTGGAGGCATTGGAGCTTGCTGGACTTGCATTATTGGGGCTTGTGACTGATTTGGAATTTGCATTTGCCGAACCATTGACTTTCTGCATTTGAGTCTGATTAACATTCTGCAGTTGTCCATCACCAACTACCCTACTAGGATTCTGTTCACACCCCTCTTTCAATGCCTAGTTCTGTTACAATATTGATAGGGAGTCGATTTCTTCAGCGCCGCAATATCTACACCTGAATTTGGATCACTAGAAAATCTCGACCTCTACCTTGTGGAACACCAGTTCTTCCTTGTATCACCTGACCTCCCCTCTGGTAATCAACACCTTGCATTCCACCATCATTTCCCAAATTTGTTTGATTATGAAACACTTTCTCTGCCATCTTCATTTGGGCAAACATAAATCTCTCCTTAGGTCTTTTCTGCTTCATGCATTGCTAATCATTGTAGTACTTGGTATATCTCAGGATTGCATCTAATGGTTTAGTGTGCCAGCAAATAAAATTTTTATGTATGTGCTTACTGATCTCTGGGTGCAGTGCAAAAACAAACTGTAACACAAAGCTTTCCAAATCTCGCTTTTCAGGATTTTCTTGACCACCGTTCGGTTTAAACACCTGTTACAGACTTATAGTAGGCAAGCACTGGTTCCTTCTCTTCCTTCAAGAAAGTGATCACCTTTTCATACTTTCTCTTCACCATAGGAGATGGTCCACAAGTCCAGGGATCCCTCAGGGGTTCTGTAAGTGGCCATTGAATAGCTATCTTACACTCCGCTTATAAATCACACAGTACCACAATGTCCACAAAACATTATAAATCTTAGCAAACCTTTTAGCCTGAGTGTTCCATTGTGAAGGATTCTCTCTGATGTTCAAGAAATTGTTCGTAAATGACCTATGATCATCCCGACTCCATGGCACTTGAACACACTCTCCACCTGGTATCTCCCACATAGGGAATGTCAGAGCCTTATTTTCATCTGGTGGTGCTGGAGGCGGTTTACCACTTATCTCTACATTGTCTGTTTCCTTCTTTTTCTTTCCCTGTTACTTTGCCCCACCTGTGTTCTAACCTGTTAAAATCACTCCATTTACGAAATGTATTTAACTACTTCAGCAATATGTAATTTAATTCCTGAAGATCGCATAGTGACAATCTCTTCATTACCTAGTTGTTCCATGAAACTTTTCTTTAAAGGAAGGCTCTTGGAGATGGCCAACCTCATGTTTCCATGTCAATTTTGTTAATTTCTCATGTGTCGTAGCTGCATGCCTAATAGGCTCTCAACTCCGATATATCAGCTAATTTTCCTGATATTGACTCAGGTGAGAGATGTCGAAACATTCCTTAATAATTTCTTCCAATACCCACCTTTAATTTTTTTATATGTTTTAGGGTCTAGTTCGTTCTTGACTTGTAGATGGTGACTCCGTTGCTCCTATCCCTCTACTCTCTGGTGCCTCTTCAAACCATGGGGGCAAAATCTCCTTATCAAATGGTCCTATTCCTCCTTGAGTAACTGGATTCTTGAAATTAAGTTTTCTCCCTTCTTTCAGAGGTGGAACAAATTGTGGTGGGCTCCAGGCGACAATCTGTGAATTTTGCAACGTTGGGATAAACCCTCTTGTAGTTACTCAACCTACAGGTCCTGGATCAGCAACATTTGTGGCAATGGATACTGTTGTAGAAACAACTAGAATAGCTAATGTCTGAGCTGATATGACTTGTGACATTGGTTCAGGAACAGTCACAATAGAAGTAGAAACAACCGGGGCAACTACAGTAGAAGCTGTCTCAATAGGTGCGGCTGCAACTGAAATGATTGGAAGTGAACCCCAATCTAAACCACATGCGGATCAACAGGGACTGTGGCAACAGTACTACTAGATGTTGTAGCACCATCTAGATCTGGAGACAGAGGAACATAAGGTGGTGGACATGATGATAGCATAGCATCCAAAAGACCACCCCCAGATTCACTATCAGTACTAGATTTTTCTGCAGCATTGTTACCTTCATTTCCCTGTTTTCTCTCTTGTTAATGCAGGATACAATCTAGATGTCTCGACTATTAATTTTGTCCACCTATGCTGTTCCTCCCATTTAGCATCAGCGTATGGACACAGTGCTCTCTTTGCTCTCGTCTGATATTTTTCTTTCTCCTTTGCGTGTGCTGCACATTCCAAAGCATTTAAGGCTTTATACTGTACAGGTCCAGGAGGAAGTTTCATGTCATATAATATTCCCCTCAAATTCTCAATAACCCTAAGGTCAACTGTGCCATGTTGTGGAAATCTTAATGCTCCTCCTTATGCCATTGATGAAGCCACTGACACATGTGAAGGCCTATCTTTGTTTCCATGTAATGACCTGGCATACCTTCCGGTGGAGCTGCCTCACCCTCATGGATAGGATTTCACACATCACCCCTCATTAAGTCTCTTAGGGCCCTGTAACACTTCATGATTCCAACAATTTAACAGTGGAAATTCTGTTAAATATTGTCAATGTTATGTATGAATTACAATTCCATACAGATTAATATTCGCATCCAATATCCGCACAATCCTTTCTCATTGGACCTATCACAATGCAAGACCTGATGACACACCAACCAATCCCAACACGAAAGTTCGTACCAGTGGACCTATCCCAGTGTAGTACTCTCCAAAGCAGTTCTTGCTGCTCCTTTACACTCTTCTCATACCTCTAATATTTCTAAACTCTAAACAAGCACAGTAAACAAATAACTTTTCTGCTCCACTAAAGAATTCAAAGTAATCACTCACACAAGAAATCGTTGGAAGGAATACTCGCCAACTTCGACACGAGCACACACAGATGAAATCTCAACCAGCGCAAATCACCCTGACTAATGTAGTTTCCACTTTTGCACAATAGGGTCTGCTAGTGCCAATCACTATTAGTACAATCACAACAGTCAGTTATGGATCCCCATCTCAAGTGAGATATCGATGATACCTCACAATATGATACCACAATACTTAGCAGACAAGAAAAAACACAATATTTTCTTATCTACCCCAGGATCTTGGACTGCGACGAGCCACATAAAAACGTCATTTTCTCAACATCACACGCGTTTACAAATTTACAAAATTAAATCGTATATATCACTAGAACGAAAGACACACAACTTCAACACAACACAATTAGGGCAACATAGACAATTGCGACGCACATTCCTATTAATACTCCCGCCTCCACCACTTCATACGCCTTCAGAACCACTATGACTCCTTAAATCTTCAAAGTTGGGCCCTAGACCTTAAGGAAATGAGCAATTCTAAACTGGAATAAGTTTAATCAGTCTAGATTTTCCAGCGGTTTTTCTTCTGTCCCTCCCGACTCAATCAACCTATTCTTGACAATCTAGGCCCCTTTCTTCCACAGACATGTCCTCCAGTTTTCAATGTGCCTCATCCCCTAAATGTTTTCATGCAGCCCCTACGTCATTCCTCTTACTCTTACTCGTAGTACACATTAACACTCTGTTGGGGAAGGTATGATATGTGGCAGCCATTTTATTGCACCTAGGAGGCATTTGAGGGCAGCTAAATATAACTTAATGTCCTAACCTTAAGGCTGCATGTTCTAGTGGCAGCATGAGGTGAGGTATCATGTATAAAACTCCCCATCTCTTGTTGTTCTTTGAAGTCACTGCAGCTGGGCCTCAGTTTAAGGGTTATGCATTGATGCCTGAGCAAGTATGAAAATGGGCGTCTTTGAACAATTTATATGCAGCTTCTTTAAATGCGTGCTGGTATTGATGGCGTGGGAAAGTGTGCCTTTCATATAAGGAGCTCACTGTGCGCTTGAAATTAAATCAAACTCTTGGATCATATGCCTAGAGAGCTACCTAGAATATACAGCAACACTGAGCAATAACTACATTTTCGCAGTCTCTGGACGAAAAAATAGAGGTCAAGGTGTGTTTTTTTAGAGTGAGTAGTTGTTTGACAGCTTTACCTCACTTGAACTGGTACACATTCAGTTGTTTTTTCTAATGAACAGTTTTAAGGTTAACACTCTTTTGGTATGGAATCTGTGCATTTGTCTTGAGATTGGTCCATTAAACTAAGATGACAACCATATATCTGTGATTATCAATGTTACTTCCTTTATGGAATCAGTTGTTGACTGACTGTACACCTTTTTGGCTGGACATCCCACTTTAACATATTTCTGTCTTTTTTCATGTTCTTTGCGATTGTTAAATGCTTGTACCATCCCTAGATGAAAATCGCAGAGAAGGGGGTGGGTGGGGGGGAGGTTTGGGTGCTTCGTGTCAATTGTTTTATTTTAGCCAGTTGTCTACAATGGCTAATTTTATTTTCAGGATTTGTGTTTTAATTATAAATAATGTATGAAGGTGTTTGGAGTACCTGGGAATGCTACACATTGTAGCAACATACAACTGAATTGTCACCAGCCACTCCAAGTTGAGGTGCCCACACATGGACTCTTCTTTATGCACTAGGCAGTATAGAATGCTATTCAAAAGATCTGTCATTCAAAATGTGTGCCAATCACATCAAATGACTAGTATCCTTACTTTCATTTCACTGGGACGCAACTCCACATGAGCCCCATACAAGCCTGAACCATTGGTTTTTTTCAAAGGAAAACATGCAAGTGCATTCGAAGCATGCATTTTCATATGTACCATTGAATTAGCACTATGCTGCAAGCTCAGGGGTGCCTACACAACTTTAGACCTTGTTTAGGGAATTGAAAGAAATGTGCATCCCTAAAAGTCCACTCTCTCATTGTATTTTCATACATTTTCATACTTAGGCTATCTAGGAGGTGCTCCATTTGATGGTTTCAATGGTAAGACCATATATCCTAGATTACTTAATGCTTTAGGTGCCCCATGCAGCAAGAAACATAATTGTGTGTAAAATGAAGAATATCAATGTACCTCTCTTGGAAATATTGTACTCACACGGACTGCATTTGAATTATATATTTCCATTTTTTAGTGCATTGCAAACTATTTTTCAACTTTAGAACTTTATTCAAACTTTTTTCAAAGTTTAGACGTGCAGGGTCACCGCATGAGCATGTCAACTTATGGGAAATATGTTTTGTTTAAAAAAAGATTAAAACACAGAAGGGAATCAGACCAGTTTCTACATCTTTTTAAACGAAGCTGTTTTGCCAGCCCACACACCATATTTTGCACAGTGGTAATATTCAGCAGAGTTTGTTCTCTACATTATGAGCCAGTTGGTTTATTGAATAATTATGACACATGTTTTCTTATTATATCACAAGAAATTACGCTTGTACCTAACCTATTGCTGAACACCCCATTTAAGATTTCTACAACAAAGATTCAAATGATCATGTTTTTGAAGGATTCAAAAGAAGTTTATGTTCTCGTGGCATTAAACATGTTTCTAACAGACTACAGGGTTGGAGCATGTTAGTCATTAAAAATACTATTGCGCGCCTCAGAGAAAACAACTTCACATATATGCCAAACCACCTGTGATGAATGGTACTATTTATTTTTATTTTATTTAACTGCAATGGTCCAATGTGAATGTTTTATTAGACACCAGAAGCAGTATATACATATGTTCAGTGATCTGTTGTACACACACACACACACTCATTCTCACACTCACCCTCACCCTCACACTCTCTCCCCCTCCCCGACTGATGCAAGTGTACCTATGTCCCAAATGAAAAATACAGTTGAAAAAAGAGTACATACATAACCCAAATGTATTTTGGGAGAGTTAAATAGTGACCTCCTCCATTAAAGGGTAGGACCAATTATTAGGTTAAGTGTTTTTATTGTAAAAGAAGAATCACCATGGCGATTCTTTAGTGTAAAATCGTTAAAAAACTGAATTTGTAATTAGTCTCTTAAACACATCAGGAAACCCCCAATAAATCCCTGCCTCCATTACCACAGCACATCCTTTTCCTTTTGTTCCACCACAAAACCCATTTCGAAATGTTTCTTTTACAGGGGAATGCCACCTACTAGGTTCCTTCTTCCTAAAATAAGTAGTCACATGTTGATTTTAAACTCGACCTTAATATGTAATGTGCTATGTTATGTATTCTACCAGACTCACAACATTTATTTGTTGCGTTTTTAATTTCTTGTGCTTTTTCTGAAACTGTCTGATTTTTTATCTTTTTTTACCAGCAGAAGACTGCAGATATTTTTGTGACGATTTTTTCCCCGCTACTAAGTATTAGAGCACCAGGAGAGACTTTTATTTGTTTAATACAAGTTCTCACCTTGAAGAAGATCTCTGGACTGTGTACAGAAATATATAATTGACTCCTTAAAGTTTCCAAACAGCTCACTTTTATGGTAACCGGCTAAGTGCATTGCTTCCCTGGCACAAAAATAGAAGTCCGCAATCTAAAGTGATTAGATGACAAAATGACAAGGAACCACATGTAGATAAATTAAAACACTACTAGAATGTATTTTTTTCTGTATGCTGTCAAAAATTACATTTCCATTTAATCTAATACTTCTAGCATTAAAAAGAAGCAGAATGCTTAATTAAAAATGTCTGCTATGCAAGAGAAATTTGAACTGTAATAAATGTTTTGAGTGTATTGGTTCCTTTTTCGGAGATTACAAAAGTAACCAATCCCTTGGTTAAGGTGACTCATCAGTCTCTTGCCTAGCAGTCATGGATGGGTTTGCGACACTTAAAGCTTCTCTCATACTTTATCGCTGGCAGTCTTAGTTATTGTGAACTGGCCCAGGTACACTCCTGGTGAGACCTGCCATAGAGCCACTCCGGGCACACATTGGTACATTATCTTACACCTCTGGAATGTCCCCTCTTATCCTTCCATTCAGGATTGATAACGCCTCAATGAGAGTATGATAAAATTCCAACTCCTCTGCTGTTAAGCCTGTGTTCAACCAATTTAGGCCCTGGGGATTTGCGGTTGTCCTCTCACTTATTTCCTAAAACCATTGCCGGTGAGGTAGCACATAGTTTTGCCAAATGGTTTTCATGGTTTCAGCACTAAGGGGAGATTCACAATTCACAAGTACAAAAGCATCTACTTCAGCCTTAAGATTGTTTCTACAGTAATGGGTTGATATTTTTCAGGGTCGGGCTGGCCTATAGTGCAATCGGGCAGTGCCTAATGGGCTGGTCTAATAGGCCGGCGTGTGGGCCGGTATTTTGGCTGACTGTGGGCCTGTTTTATGGTCTGAGGGCCAGATTTACTGCTGGTTTCTCTGCTATTACCACAAACATTACCTGCAGGAAGCGCAAATGCATATTCTCTCCTTCTTAGCAAAACACATATACAGTGTGTCTTTACAAGTTCATAACTGGCTCTATTTGTAAACGTAGGCCCCCATTTTAGTTATCCGATTCGCTAATGGGAGTCATTTTTATTTTGGTGCCTGGGACTATGTTCTTTTCCAGATGATACTTTGTAGAAAAAAGAACCAGTTTATCAGCAGCTGCTTTAACTGAGGCGCTCTTTGGACAGCCTGGACAAGACTGAATAGCTGGCAAGGAGTACACGGTATGCCCATCCATTACAGTGTCCTCTGTGGGCTGTGTTTTCTCTAAGTGTGACATCAAATGTAGCCAATTAAATGACTTCTATCAGAATTAGCCAAATACAAAGAGTAATCAATGACAGCTCAGGATAGTCGGTTGTGGGTGCTTCACTCTGTCTAATTGATGTCACTCTGAACCTATCGGTGAAAAACATATCTGTAATCCTCTGTTACCCGTCTGTAATTCTACATATAGTCAATATGAACCTCAGAGATGGGTGTGTTCTGTGGGCTTTGGAATCTACATAAATTACCATTGTTTTGACAGAGAGCGGTTCCATCTTCAGGAGTTAAATACCAATATTTTGTGAATGAAAAAATGGCAGAAATAAGATCTTACTGAGCTGTCTGGGGAATGTTGCCATAGGCGGCTGACTAATACGTTTGTATTTTTCTTGGAAGAGGTGAGAAATTCGTGCTCATTGTACCAACCGCCTGAAAAACCTACTTTCGAAAATGATGGGGCCGGTCATATATAAGCGATAAAGCGGCACTGGCATTTTTCTAGCGTTTTAAAAGGTTATATGTGGCAAAAGGAGACGATAAATCATGATTCACTGCAACAACAATGCTGCACTCTGTAATATAAATCACCCAGGAAACACTATATCTGTCACTGTGTGTATTCTCACCATTTAACAATTGGAATGGTGTCTGGAAAGAAGGCTAAATAAAAACAGCAGGCCAACATAAAGTGGCAGGTGCAATTAGCAAGATCAATGTTCAGTTTTGCAGATGCATTGTTTCATCATCCCAGGGCAGATGATATGAAAAGTGTGGCAGAAGCAGGGACGTACCTGGTTTCTGCAAAAAAGCTGAAGCAATAACCATTTCCACAGGAAGGTAGAACTGCACATCATGGTGAAATATGCATTTATTTTTTATGCGCAAATGCGCCAATGCCTCGTTTATCTTTTAACTTCAGGTTTACAAAATATAATAATTAAGATATATTTTTCTAATCTGGCTTGTCTGTTTAAAGTTCCAAGCTGCTCAATTACCTACAAGCGCTTTCCACTTGAAGGTTTTGGTTGAAACAATTGCTTTGCAAAAACAATGCATTTCCCAAGAAAGTGATGTTCAATCTGATGTATCACCTTTAAAAAATTGGCTTGAAAATTGAAAGGTAAAACCTGACAGGTTAAAAAATGACTGAGTAGTACAAACGGTTTTATCCTCTCAAGCAATTTACACTTATATGACACATGAGAACACAGATTTCAAAATAATGGGTTTTTGCTCACATCTCCAGTAGAAAGACGGAGGTGAAAGTCAACATTCCTTCCACAAGTCAAACTTAAGATATGGGCCGAAATTCAAATCCCTTCCCAATTTTCATTGGGACAGTATCATTTTTTATGAGTTTTCCTATACGTGCGCTATGGTTTGTGAGAATAGACCCAAATCACCAACGGACAAAAAGCTTTGACATTGGGCTCACCGCTTGTGTTCAAGTTGGTGGACTAGTTCTTTCTCTTGTTAATTGATGGACGCAGGTGTGCTTTGCTATTTTGTATTTTTTTAAGTACACAACAACAGCAGGGCTCTCCAAATCCGTTTTAGATTTGACATATAATGGCACTTGCATCATTCATGGAGAAAAAGTTATATTCTATACTTGGTGTAGAGGGCTGTGGTTCAGCCTCCTTCATCCATTGGCTTTTTAATTTTTTGTAATTTATATAGTGCAAACTCGGCCTAAAGGTATCTGAGTGCTTTACATGAGCGCCAGTTGGATTACAGACGGACACATTAAGGCTCAGGGAAATTAAGTGATTTGCCCAGAATCACAGCATGTTGAGAGTCCCTGCTGAGACTCAAACCCAGTTCCCCAGCTTCAAGGTCGATCGCTCTAACCATTAGACCAGATCTTAGGAACCTTTAGCCACTGGCTCGAGACATTGGCACATCTTGGATCAACTTACAGTACTTTAGTATTGCCTCCAACTCGAGTGACCTCTCCACAACATCTGTGAGAAGAGCACTGGACCTGCAGGCTGGGGCACAAGTGGTGGTCCACCAGTGGTTCCTGAGGTGTCAGAAAATTAAAGAGGGTATCAAGAGTGCAAAGTACATGCATGCGTTGTACAAGCGGATTGCCGCAGTGATTTATCGTGTGCCCTGCCTTTCAGCTGATAATTTAGTTTCTTGCAATAAGCTCACTCTGCCTAAAAGTCCATTTATTAGGGCAGGGTTTGCTAATATTCTATTAAACTTTATTAACATTAACAATATCTCAACAATATGAATCTTGACATAGAACCGGACAGTTCCATTCTCACCGCACCTTTCACAACTCACCAACTTTCAAATCTCCAGATTGTCCATATCCTTTGCTTCGATCTTCCCCCTTTCACTCACTGACCTAGTTCTATATACCCAGTCACTCATTCACTTGCCCTACAGACATCCTCCCTTGAAGATACTTCCCATGCTCATCAAATTCCGTGCACTGTCAGCAGTTACCTGTGCTCCCTCCACCACCCGAGTGGTGGATATGCCCGCATGTGACTCATCCCACTTCCAAAATACCAGCTGTACCTTACACCCTACACCCTGCTCAAAACTGGCAACATAGGAATCAACCACCACCAGTAGCTTCCTACAACATGTAGGGTGGGCGGGAGGACCTAAACATTGTCTCCCTATCCCGTTGGTGCTTTGCGTCAGGAAGAGGTTGGATACGCCTTTCCTCACGCCTATATAGTACACTCATCAACCCGCCCCTTCCCCCTCTTTTAACCTATCCCCACCCTGTCCTAAGCACTCCGGGGGAAGACTGGTCTGCGACATTCACTGCCCCAGGAGCCAACATATGGCAACTTGAAAATGTTAGTACTGGCACAAAAGTAAACACTAGTTTCAGATACACAATGTTTTGCTGCCCACAGTTTACACAACCTCTAACAAATAGTATGGCTTGCTGATATCTGGTGTCTTAAAATTGTTATTTGGTAGAAACTGAGGTTTTCTTTGTTTAATTTTTTAAGAAAAAAGTACTTACCTGGGAACGTCTTGCTGCCGTCTCTTCCCATCCTCCTCATTTTCCTTCTTACTGTCTCCAGTCCCGGCAGGAGGAAGCACCTGGGCTCACAGGCTCCCCAAAGCCAATCACAATAATGCTGCAATGCCGCGTTGTGATTGGTCTGAGTGCTGTGCTTCAGCACTCAGATGGGCACAGGGAGCCTGTGCATGTTCCACGCCAGGCTGTGCATTACAGCCTGGTGAGGAACTTGCAAAATGTGGATAAAATGTTTGGCCGGGGAAACAGTCATACACAATTTTAGAAGTGCAAACCACTCCTCCCCTGCTCTGGCCAACCCCGCCCGAAACCGAGCCACTGACTGCAATAGGAACAATAAAATGATAACAATATGTTATTGTCATTTTATTTTTCCTTTTGAGCAGTGGGGTGACGCACTTCCACCTCAGTGGAGGAGCCACCACTGTCCATTTCCAGAAAAGCAAAGCTTCTTTCAGAGTTCTTAGATGTACATTTTATGACACTAGCTTCTGCCAAAACTTACATCTGTAATAGAGACAGAATGTAAACATTAAGTGCTCTACAGCCTCTGTTTTTTTCAGTATGAACACTTATCTGAAAGATGCTGCCCTCGATCCTAACAGTTATAGCAGCGCAGCAAGTAGGCCTATACAGTTCTAAGAAGATATATAAGTGACAGGCAATAATTTCACCTGAAACCTTAGTCCTCAATCTTTTCTGTCTCCCTTTCTCATATCTGTTTTTAATGATTGCAGTTCATTACTTTGAAATAATATTAGGTATCAGCTGGTATTGAACTAAGTTCAGGGCAAAAAAGAGTATACTTGAAATCAAACATCAAAGAACTGGCACTGCTGGGCACTCATCAACTTTTTATATAGGCTTGGTATGAGGAGATATTCTTATCTTCACCCAAACTCAGATGCTCATTTATGCACTCTGACAAAATCCCCTGTGCCTAATTGATTAATATTTTAAAACAACAAGAGAATGAGAAACCAGTAGTCAGTCAAATCACTCGGCAAACAGCACTCTAACTGAGTGTTTCTATACCACAAAGAAAAAGTGTGGAGAAATGAGAAAGTATCTCATGTGCGCACCACCGGAGGAGCTACTGGCAGGTTCTCACCAGCTTGCCCACGTAATTGTCATCATCGATAACTTTCTCATATGAAAAAAGTGTGTGTCCAGTGCGAAAAAGGTGCAGAGACAAAACATAGAGAAAAGACCCCGTGAAAAGTGAGACACAAGAAGTCTCTAGTAAAATTAACCTAAACTCACACACATACTTGAAACTTTTAATCCAAAATGTGAGTCTGCCCACTATTAAAAACACGGCATGCTGTGCACCACTTCAAGGACGGCCAACATGTTTCATTGCCTATTATACAGTAACTGCAAATTCGTCAGGGCAACCGAGGTCAGCAATCACCTCCCTGGACATCTAGATATAAATCAAGAGTGACTAGTGAGAGCCATGGGCCCACATACCAGCTCTCACTTAGTCATAGAGTTGTGTATTACTTATACTTTTGTTCCCCTTGCAGTCAGCATGTTAGTTGCTTATAGGTTCATTGCTTTCCGTCAACCTCCGCGCAGTAATTCGTCCCGGCATCTCACCATCCATGGCTCTCTACCTTTAATCCCCTATTCTATTATTATCCACATATCTTTACCCTAGATGGGCTCATTATAAGGTACCTGGATTCCGCAATAATCTTACCAATGACCTTGTTCCAATACATTCCCTCTTTTTTCATTTGCATGTTCATCTTTTTTGCACCTTTAACCACAGATATGCCAAAATACAAAAATGTTTGTGATAACACACATTTCTGTCTACACCACACCCCTTGGCAGATAGAGAAACTTGTAACCTTTCCATTCATCCTGTATTGTACTGACACAAAACTAGCTGGGTGCAGGTATTTAAGGGCATTCAGCAAATATTTAGCAAATAGATTTGTCGTTCCATTTCCTTAGTGTAGGCCACAGATTTCCCTGCCTGCCTATCAATTGCTGTCTTCAAATCAATGAAGAGGTTCTATTGATGCCCCTCACAAGCTGCACAGATTTCATTAAACTTAATGGCAGTTGAAAAATATGCTCTGTAATGCCCACCACTCTTGTTAATCCGATTTGCAAGATTTTATTGTTTCCTTTTATTTAGCCGTTTAAGTCTTTTGAATTTCCCATAGCTCTTGGACAAGAAGTCGGTCAGGGAGCAGATGTGGTAATTATCGTGTATTTTCATTTCCCTCCTTTCCCTTCTTTTCTTTTTATGAATTAATTACGACCCACCCCCATGAATCTAGGACTGTTGTAGACCTTAGCACAAAATGGATTATTCTCACTAAATAAGAGATACACTTGGCCATTTTAACATTATAAAAGCCATCTGGAAAGTGCTTGATTTCCTCTTATGGATAAGCCAATGCTGTAGCAAATAATCAGACTAGAAAATAAATTCAAATAATTTGTGGTACTGGGCATAATCTCTTGTTGGCTACAATGTTGACTGAAAATATTGCACGAGGCACAGTCGTGCAACCCTTTCCCTAGCCATATACCTGTATTTTCTGGAAGCACTTTTATCTGTAATTTTATATGGCGATGTCATCAGTGATGTCACTGACCATGTCATGAGTGATGTAATATGTGAGGCCATACATCTGAGCCTAACTGTAACGACCCTGTAACCTTTGTTTTTTTCAGTGAATTTCTAAGGTTCTTAAAAATGCTGTTTCCTAACTATAATGTCCCTGTAACCTTTGGTTTTTAAAGTGAATTTCTACATGTTTTCATATGATGGAGTAAGGGGGCGGGTCCTCCGATCAACTCTCAGAAATTACACTACAAGGGACTTACTAGAGGTAACAGGAGGGCTTCTTGGGTCCCAAGGACCCTCTGCGTCATAGAGGACTTTATCACCCAACCAGTAGGGCATCAGGAGGCACGTTAGCAGTGGAGAAAGGGTGTGTGGTCTCCAAAGACCTCTCAGCAATCCTGCTGTGTGAAACTTCTTGGAGGTCACAGGTGGGGCAGTTGACCCCAAAAACCCTCAGCATCCAAGGGGACTTCATCCTCCAGTCAGTTCATCACCAGGCGGTACGTTTGCAGAGTGGAGGAGAAAGGGGACATGGTCTCCGACAACCTCTCAGCAATCACAGTGTGAAGAACTTACTACATGTAACATGACGGGTAACTGGACCCTCAAGAACCAATTGAACGTCATTCCCCAACTAGTAGTATGCCAGGGGGTGCATTTGCACAGTGGTGGTGGGACTCCAGCGACTTGCCGTCTGGCTTTTCTTTTTTTTCTTTTTAATACTTATTATGTGAAGGGGCCGCATGGCCCCCCTTCGCTGGGCCGATTCGGGCCCTGGTGACCCCATCCTCCAGGGCCAAGCCATCTTTTAATGAGGACGGGGCACCCCTCCCGGGGCCTATTTCAGCCCCAGGAACCCCATTTCCTGGGGCCCTGGCTTTTTTCTTTTTAAATTAAATATAGAGGGGCTAAGTAACCCCCCCTCCGGGGCCAATTTCAGCCCTGGGACCCCATTTCCCGGGCCTGGCCTTTTATTTATATATTGTATTAAAACTGTAAGCGGAGGGGTTCCATGCGGCCTCCTACCAGGCTGTTTTAGGTCCCGAAAAAACCAAACTCTGTGGCCCAACCTCTATTCTGGGTGCCCTGGTCTCACCCAGGGGACCCAGTTACTTTTGTTGGGGCCGCGGGGAAAGCCTTAAGGTTTGTGTGGTCCCTGCCGGCTCCCCGCCTCCTGTAGGAGCCTCATTGCTTAGACAGAGAGGGAGCTGCTGAACATTCAGCTCCTTCTCTGTCAAGGCAAGTTTGCTCCGCTTCCAGCAAGTGAGAGCATATTTAATGCTCTTGCTTGCTGGAAGTGAAGCCAAGTTTGCGATGGCTTGTCGAGAGTGGTAAAGCTACCTCCAAGCATAGCAAATGACTATGTCCCAGGGATAGGCACCCCAACACATTGCAGGAGGCGGCCTGGGGTGGTCCCCATGGCCATTTATGGCTACAGGAGGGGGCTACTCGGCCACCACTCCATTCTTCCATTTTGCCCTGTGGAGTTGGCAGCTTTTTGCAAATGCCCCCGGGACCTGGCCCACCCAGGGGCTAATTATTAAGGTAGCGTGGGAGACCACATTTCTTCTTTTCAAAATGTTTTTGGTGGGATCCCAAGAGACCTAGAAGGCAAGGGTATTTCTGCCCTGTCCCCTTTTCTATTTTTGTTGTTTTTTCTGGGACTCTGCTAAAGCAGGGTCCCAAGATGGCTGCCAACACTTTCTGGTTTGAAGTATTGGCAGATCTCAACACAAGGTCGGAAGGGGTCGCAAATCCTCTGCGTCCCTACACATACAACTGGAAATTTCCTTATTACTCTGCAGCTACTGAATGGATATACACCAAATCACAAAAAGGCACTTCCCTGGACCACCATCTACCTTCCCGCCAAATTTGGTATAGTTTTTTTCAACAGTCCAGGCGGTAGCAGTGTCTAATGTTCCTATGAAAATGAACAATGGGAAAACGCGTTTTGGGACCCCTCTTTTTTTTCTCAGCCCCTGTTTGATGGATCACCCTGAAACTTTCAAGACAGCAGCTGAACTGAGCATTCAAACTAGTTATGAAAATGTTACGAGGATTTTTCAAACGACACCAAAGTTATTGGTAAATGAAAAATCACTCTTATGGAAACTACATCCTAACTTTAACTACCTACTATCAATCTCCAGTAAATCATTTTTACATTTGCATATTTAGAACCAAGTTAAAAAACAACGAAGCATAATGTAGTGGGCATTACATATTGATTTTTCAGTAAAGCAATTACGAGGGGAGGGGCTGATGTAGCATCAACAATCTATTCAGAACTCTGAGATGAAATGTGGAATAAACTAATGCCCTTGACAGATACCAGGGACAATTGGGCTATTAAGCAATGGCAATGCATTCAACCAGACAGCTACACACAATTATATTTCCCAAACACCAGTAAAGCAAAATATATATTTTATTCAATAGAACATTTCTAATTTCCACCTAAAACAGTTTTTGCTTGCATTACAGCGAAGAATATGTAACAAAGGCAGGATACACATTTTGCCCCTGGAAGCCTGGTCAGTAACACAATCCCACATTCAAATTGGGCTCATGGCATTCAGCAACATTAATGATGTGTATTAAATTAATTGTGGTGCTCCATGAGATGAAGAGTTTTGTGTCTTCTTGGCACAAACAATAACTACGAAGAGGGAGGGTATTTTTTGGTAAATTACTAATTAAACAAATGTTAAATTTCTGGTGCCAAATTACAGAACCTATTTAAGTGGAGCTGTTACATGTCCATTGTGATGAGTAAGGCAGTGCTTGGTGCAACCACCTTTTACCACTTTGTTAGGAAAGCAGATTTCTGAGATGTTAATGTGTAATAAGAATGTTTGTGCATATTTGTTGTGTTGCATTTTTTATGGTGCTCATTTGTTTTGTACTGCATTTGTGCATTGCATTATTTTTGTGTTGTATTGTGGTGGTTATATTGTGTTCTCTCCTGCCTTTTTTCGTTTTGTTGTCTGGTTAAGTTTTGTTATGTGTTAAGATATTGTGTCGAGATTTTTACATCATAAGTGTCTACAAATATTGCTGCATTTCCAGGGAGAAGCAACAGATTTCTTTAACTACATTTTAAAATATTACATCGCTGTTTTTAATTTTCCAATGCGACCCTAACCATGAATATACCAATCTCAATTTGCAGAATCTATTAATAGCTTTCATGAATTTTGCATAAAACCTCTGGATTCGGGGGTAACTTTCCATTTTCGTTATGAGATTCTGTCCATTTGTTTGTAGATTTCTCTTGGGATGCTATCAGTACTCATGAGGAGTTTGACTCTTAGGTTTTTTTCCTTGACTTTCCAAATTACTGAGATTTATGATTCTGTATTTCTGCATTTGGGCCTTCATTGCGAATTATGTATCTTTTTCTCTGTACTGCATTGAGCAATAATTCTGTAATCAATATATTCTTGCCTTAGTTTTGATCTAGAACTGTTATTTTTGCCTCCATATTTTATCTTTTTTTAGTCAGCTAAATTGTGAGTGTTTGGTGAGGACTGTATTATCTTACCGCAAGATAAACATGAAACCTCTGAGCCGATCCGATTGTATAAAAATCGGTGTGTTCAACATATTGGGGTTCAGGTGATTAGTAGGGTTCGCCTCCCACACTACTTATTTTAGGGAAAAACAGCACAAATCGATTGTGTTTTATTGTTTAGGGTTGAAAAGTAACCAGCGTGGCTATGAGACTGCGAGTTAAAAGTAGAATGCATTGCCTTGCTAGTGTTGTCTGACTGAAGGTCATTGGTTCAAAAAAGCACAATTCTATTTGGGGCCACAAACATAAATAGGAAACTAAAATGATAAGTTTATGTAAGGCAAAATGGCCGAATGAGCGGAGGCCCTTAAGCTGTATACCAATATAAAGTTTAAACTTTGCAGTGGGTAGTAACAACAGTCATCACAGTTTACTCATATATATATATATATATTATTTTTAAGAGGTTAATATAGCACAGGTTCGACCCAAAGGTATCAGAGTGCTTTACATGTGCACCAGTTAAGTTACAGACGGACACATTTATTTTTGGCAGGCACAGGGAGATTAAGTGTTTTGCCAGAATTAGAGGATGTTTAGGGTCCCTGCCAAGATTCTTACCTGGTTCCCCTGCTTGGAAGTCGACCACTCTAGCTGTTAGGCCACATCCTCTCCGAATTACTCCATAATCTTCTAAAACCTGTAATACTTCTACGTGTGATGTCAGTTGCCTGCAGATAAGTATAAAACTTGTCTGCTGCTGTTGAATAATGAACACTGCGTGTTCGCCTTGTCCTGTCTTGGACGTTTCGTGTAGTTACGGTATGTGTTGGTATTGTTGTGCTGCCAGACATTAGCACTATTAGCCATGCAATTAAGTCCATCGGAGAGTAAATCGTGCCAAAAAATATTTACCTGTCTTTGAGGTACCACTGTGTAGTAGAGGAGACATATTCCGTTTTTTCCAACCTGATCATTGATTTGAGACTATTCATACACTTTTGACTCTTCTCTGTCACGACATAGCACAATTGTTGAAATAATGTGCTAAGATACTGCTCTGCAGATAGGCCACTGATTTTAGACTTGTTCCCTGAACTCTTCGACTTTTTCACCACAGTCTTTTGGCATATATTGATCGGCAACTGCACTGGGACATTAATTACTTGGTGTTCCGTTTAATCAGAATGCAGCTATTGATTTTCTGTAGTTTCTGTTCATTAATAAACTGTGAATTGAAACTCTCTTCATGTATTCAGATCTGACTGCCCTTCCTTCCCCCCCCCCCCCCCCCGCCCCATGTTTAAGGGCTTTAGATGTCTCTTCGTAATAGTGTATCAAAATAACGTAGCGTCAAAATCTTTGCAATACTGTGCCATAATGATTAGGGTGACCTTTGCTGTGATTTTGAATTCTTAACCTGGTTATCTACAGTGGCTGATCTAAGGGTAGGGACATTAGTTACTTACTTGATTTAGACCAGGGAGACATTCCAGTTCCTCATTTTGTTTGAATTATGTTCATATCACTGTTCTAGGTCTGTTGCTATAGTGATTTTTTTGTGTGCAATTAAGCATCCTTTGGTTTTAGATTAAATGATGAAAACCTGATAAGCACAAGGCCATCCCCATGAAGCTCATAATATATTTTTTATTTTCAAGGAAACCGTTTTCTGTTCTTCTTATACATTATATTGAATACAATGTAGATTATGTCTTATCTACAGACAGCTTTAGATCGTGGACCATATGAAAACCTGCCAGAACACGTATTCACAGCTCACTGCATACCACTGGTTGGCTTTCATGTAAATCATGTGCTTGCTTCTTTTTTAATAGCTTACTTCCTCTTCGTGTGTTTTGTGCCTCAGAAGCAGCGCCCCATTACCATCCTTTTAATGTCATGAATTGTATCGTTCCACTACTCGCATTCAGGGAATTACCGTTTTCATTTTTTATGTCTCGCTGAGTCAGCGCATGCGCTGCTCTGCAAGACATTTTGTAAACTGGTTTTAAAAGTGCTGCTAGCAAAGGCTTGGCCACCAGCTTGTGATTACGCGCACAAGCGTGCGCACCTGGCTCTGCCTCTCCAATGCAGGTTGCTGTGACTCATGCTGGTTTGCTCGCACTCCCCCCTCCCTTCTCCCCCTCTGTTTTCATCACTTTCGTCACCCCCCCCCGCCCTTCTCTTAACCACTGCTTGCATTACCTCCTCCTTTGACCTCCCGCCATTCTCGTCAGCTTTTTAAAATTGCTGTGACTCACAGCTCCTGCCACGCAACTGGTGTACCCATGAAGCTACCTCCTCTCCTCCCCTGGAATACATTAGATTTTCCCACTTACTAACGAATGTTGTTCGCCCCCAAGGCACTCTGGCTGAATTAATATAAGCGAGTCCCCGCTCCACGGCAGCATTTGTTACTTTATACATACATTTTGTTTCTTTACACCATAATACACCATCCATTAACATCACTTCAGAAGCACAGCGCCTGCCCCCGACCGGTGTACCCACATACCTCGACTCACTCCTCCCATGTAATACCATAGATGTTTCACACTTTAACAAATGTTGTGTGCCTGAAATAACTCCGGCTGAATTAACATAAGCAAATCCCCGCCCCATGAAGTATTGCCATGGAAACGAGCAATGACGCGGACGCTGCTTGCGTGCCTTTATCTTGTTGTTTGTTATTTCCACATTACCGATCTTAGACCTACTAGAATTGCTCATTTTTGGTCTCTGAGCCTTTCTCATTAAATACTCTCCTTCGGACAGCATTGTTACATGCCCAGCATATAATATGCCATAAAAATAATTTGCACACTGTGCCACCAAACAGGGAAAAAATCTCAAACAAAGATTAAACATGTTGTGTGCTTTGAAACTCTGCGTTTACGCCGGGCTTGTTTAAAACACCAGCCCTCCTAGGCTCTTCCTCCTTCTCCTCCTCCTCCCTCACTCATAAGGTCCTGCTGCATCCTACTCAGGCTCGAACTCAATCTCTCTCACACAGAAAAAAATGTAACAGATTCCTACCCCCCACCTAGCCCTTCGATAAATTCCTCCTCCCACCACAGTCCCTAAACCTGCAACAGCCAATATCCCACTCAAGGGTCTGTGTTTTTTCAACACCAGTCCTCCCAGGATCTTGCAGCCCCACTCCCCGTCCCACTCCTAAGGTCTTGCTGCGTCCTTCTTCTGCTCAAACCAGGGCTTTAAGTGGGATGAAAAAACTGAGGGGTCTCTCAAAGAGGCGTGGCCAATGTCGTTAAAGGTGTGGCTCAGAAACACCTGCTCTAAAAAATCTGTGCTTCGCTTAGTGTGCCGCCCGAACTATATTTTGCTGTTTCTGTCATTGCATCCAGATATATGATACAACAAGTAAAATCATACCTAGAAGACTATTGGCTTTGTCAATGGTTGTTAGTTGCATAAGATGCATTAAGCAGCAGCTATGGCTTGTACATAATGAGACCCGTCCACTTAAAGTCCTGGTTCAAACTCCAGCTCTGCAGGAGGATTAAAGCTCTCGGGCAGCAACTTTTGCAGTACCAACTAGGACTCTGCTTTATTAGAAGCTGCTTCCTCTACCTGCAGTAATCTAATACAGTAGATTTCCTTATTAAAATCTATGTATTTGTTTTTCCATTCAATATTGCCTGTACTTTTCGTTTTCTTGATTTTCCAAGCAGCTGCGGACTCCGGCCACATCACAGCTCAGAAGTGCACCGCACTGAACCATGCAGCACATCACAATACTTTTCAGCACACCATTTGACACCAACTTACAACACAGCATGTACCAGTACAGTGTACAACGTATACCATAGGAGCACAGCACTTTAAAGCGCACAATATGACACCACACAACAGCATTCCACAAGACGTTACTTTACAGTGGAGCACACACCAGCCAAGAACATCACCTTTGAAAACGGCACATCACATCTAAATAGGAGCGGCAGTCTTCCAAACAGGCACCAAAAGCAACTCACCAACCACATGTTATTGGTCTCCCACTAAGCTGGGTTGGAGCTATGTGGGAGTGTAAGAGGGGCAGCAGGGCAGTAAATTGATATTGCTGAGGCAATGTCAAACTAGCTTGGTTGTGGTCCATTTGAAGTTGTGGCATTGTGATACACTGGCTCTACTATTGTGTCTAACGGGAAGGGACAGAGGAGATCTTAGTTGGATACAGTGTGTTTTGCTTGCTTGCTGTGCCCTGGTGTGTAAGTACCATATACAGGCCAGGTTCCAGATTGCATAGCATGTTAAGCACAATACCCAGACCAATACTTGATCAATAATACTGGGGCACTACTGGCTATGCTCCTGTGCTTTAGTTACTGGAATCTACTCTGGTTGTGGCTTTATGCATGAGGGTTATGTGGCAACAGTCTGTGATTATTTGTTTTACTTACTAGGGAATGTGAATTCCACCTTCCTAGTGCTGCTGCCTTACATTGTGGCCCATTGTGAAAACCTGGCTAGGATATGATGATTACATATGGGACCTCTGTGGACCCTGCCTTCATTAAGTTGCTTCCCATACTTTAGTAATTTGTGTCTGGATTTGGAGCACTAACAAACTACCCTAGCTAGGTATTTTAACCTACTGTGGTGTTTAACTAGGCCTGAATATTGTGTTGCTTTATATGAGAGCGATGTCTTGGTTAAATTGTCATGGAGACAATGTTTTAAATATTCTGTAATAATGCAATAATAAAGGCCTAAGGATAGAAGTAGTATGCTTTCATTCAGCATTTAATCTGGACAGCATCAACACCACAAATCTTCACAGGAAAATCCAATAATTGAGTTCCAACTGTCACTAGAATGTTGGAGAGGATGGAATCTTAAGGGGAATGGAAAAATGGGAGACCGGGAAAGGGGGATCAGGAATATACCACAGTACAATAAAGTGATATAAGTATATTTGTACATAATTCTTTATATGCAGTTGCACTGTGTAAACTGACATAGTAACAGTGATTTTCATCCTCTGGTAAAGGTTTAAGCTGTTTGATTGTAAATTACCTTTGTCTTTTTTTAAATTATATATAGCGCAAACTTGACCTGAATCGGGTATCAGAGCGCTTTACATAGCACCAGTTGCATTACATGAGGACACATTAAAAAAGAATTGTTAGGCACGGGGAGATTAATTGATTTGCCCAGAATCATAGGATGTTCAGCGTCATTGCCGAAACTCGAACCCAGTTCCCCAGATTCGAGGTTGACCACCCTAGCCGTTAGGCCAACTCCTCGCCCATTGTCTACTATACTAAGAGTTTACAGTGGGTTTAGAGATCACCTGCTGGTTGCCTTTATTGACACTCTTATTTCCTTGCTTCTTATTTGATGCTTTCCTTGTCCTGTCGTTTTTTGGAGCATAGCCTCTTTACTTTCCTTTGGATTGGCTGACTAGGCATGCTATAGTATGCTATGCTATAGTAGAGTATTCACTGGAAGCCCCGCCCACTCTCCGCCCATATTTTTAATTGGCTTGTGTCATCGTCCTAAGTAAACCCTGGCTTTTGATACACTATGAAGCTTGTTCATTCCTTCTTGGCTGTGCCTTGTCACCATTTGTTTCCACCCATAAGGACTGGACCTTTTACTTGGCTCGTTACACGGTCTGCTTCATCTAGTAGATGAGCACTATTTTTGTTATTGATACTAATGGGGACAATGGCGCCTTCTTTGTATTTGCAGCGTGGCAGGCGTGCTTTCACTTTGAGGTGAGTACTGTGGAGGACGGCAGCTATTCTTTCAAGTAAAATCGCGCATGGCACACTGCAAGTACAAACAAGCAGCTGTCAAAACAACAAGGGCCCAAAACACCGGAGCACCGACTTCGGAATTGGCGGCTACTTGTTTGTATTTGCAGCGTGCCATGCGCGCTTTCAGTTAAAAGAATAGCTGCAGTCTCTCACAGCTCTCACCTCAAAGTGAAAGCACACATGGTGCGCTGCAAATAAAAACAAACTGCCGCCAATGGCAGTATTCAACAGACTTGGAGCAACAAAAAAGCATTTGCAATGCAATCGGTCTTGCATTTACGTGAGTTTAAGCTATTGGCATTGTAAATGATAATGCCTTTTATTTTTGTTTTAGAAACAAAACAGAAATAAAAAGCATTGTTATTTACAATGTCAATAGTTCAAACTCCCGTAAATGCAAGACCTATTGCATTGCAATTGCTTATTTTTTCTTTTTGGCTAAGCATTCTTTGAGAATGCACATGTTTTCCTCCACCAAATTCCCCACCCTGTACTCCGAGTTGCTCCTGTTTTGTTCTCACCCTTGTGTGCTGCTTTTGTTTTTAGTTGCTCTCATTGCTCCCACCCACACCCGGTTGATTTCCCCCTACCACCCGCAGCTCTGTTACAACCCCACAGTCTTTTATTTATATATATTTTTTGGGGAGGCTGCAGCAACAATTGCTGTAGGCCCCTCAACCTTATAAGACGTGGTTTTGCACTACTTTAATTTCATTTCTTTTTATCTACTGATCCACCTTGGGTTGGGTAATTAAAAACAAATGCTGACCTTGTCATTTCCTTAGCGAGCATTTCGCCCCTGTGATCCATGTGTGCACATATGTTATCAAGTGTATGAAAATGACATAGCTGCAGCAAAGACAATGTCATTGCAACTTTTTGGGGGGGCAGATGTTGCACAGTTTTGCTGATGCTGTACAGCATCACCAAAAAGCATGGGCAAAGCAAACCGGTACCAAAGTCAATCATATCCAGAGGCCCGGCAGCTCCCCCAACATTAAAGGTTTACTAAAACCATGATAATTCAAAACGAGCATTGACAGTCAAAAGGTTGGCATCCAAGGCAGAACCTAATGGGTTCACAAAGCGTTGTTTCCATTCTTGTGGTGTCAAGGGCATCCTTTTCCAGTCTTTTTTTTGTGCTGAGTAAAAGATGCATTGTTCTGTGAATACTGCTCTCTACTGCCCTTTGTGACTTGCCCATACCTGAAAGTGTGGACAGTGGCAGTTACCTCTCGGAATTATGGTTTGTGTTCCAACCTCCTCAGAGCAATCCATGTCGATCCTTTAGAAGCATGTTTATAAGACTTTTGTGAGTTCTGATGAAAGGGAAAGCATGCCCATGAGATCCTGGTGACATTTCTCACCCTCCGCACTGTTGACTTATTTTTTGCTTTTGGGAATTTTGGGGATTTTTGCCATTGCCTTCTTAAGTCCCTGTTGTCCTTTTCTCTGTGCAAGAGAAACATTTTTTTTTCCTCAAACCCGACTGGTGCTACCAAGTGGCTGGAGCCTGGTTGCGATCATCTTGGTCAATATTTTTAGGACTGTTAAGGCCCCGTACATTCCATGTTAGCAATCTAAAGTTACTACTCATAGGGCTCGGAAAAATCATAAATACATACATATACTAAGTACATTATTAGGAACATATCAGGAGTCAACAGCACGGGTCTGTTTGGAACTGTTAAGGCCACATACATTCCAAATTTGGAATTTAAGAGTACCATTCATAAGCCCTGAAGAATCCGAAATGCATAGATTTACAAAGAACATTATTCCAAGTCTTGTGACGTCGTATTGGAACGGAACGCCGTTTGGATGCAGGGAGGCCGTAAAGTTTATTCAAGGTTTTTAAAGAAAGGACAATATATATACTTTTTTATCTGCATTTATTAATCACCTCAGGATCAGCTGGGTGAAGATTGCCCATGACGGCATCTCTATCTTTGGCAACATCCAAATGCGACTGACAAGGAGACCATAGCAGGCCCTTGGAAAAGGTTGTTTTTAGCCTATACCCAGTGCACCTTGATAAAAAATTAACACGATGGCTCCAACCAAGGCTCTTATAGTCTGAAATCTTTTAATATATGACACACATCTGGAGGGATCTCTCTAAAAGCGAAAATAATTTGACCCCTGAGCATTGCAGCAACTCTACGCTTGTATAAAGAAAACTGTCCTGAAGAAGGTGAACATCAAATGAAATCACCGAAACGCCGCGTCAACTTTTGTTTTCTAAAAAAATTGTTTGTGTATTGATTAATTGTTTTTATAAATTTTATGAGTAAATTGTATTTTAATCTTGCATGTGTAATAAATTGTACAAATGATCTTCTGACATATCAAACTTTTGGGTCTAAGTGTATTATTCCGATGATAGCTGACATAATGAATGTTTAGTCAATCCGAATTGTTTTGTGGTTGTGCAATATGCTGGTAGTTTAAACGTTTTACGACATATCAGTGTTCATGTCTGTGGGACAGATTTGATCTTGTTGTTGTGCTTACCCAGTCCCTATTGTGAATAGTAGGGTACCTCCCTCTTTGTATGAACTGAGCAGTCATGGTAGCAATGCCATTCACACAATAGTGCAGTGTCACTCAACCCCTGGTCGGAGAGAGTCACATATCTGCAATAGATCCCAAACATAACCACCTGGGGAGAAAAGGAATGGTTAGAGGTAACAATGCTACATTATACTGAGACAATCAACCAAACCGCAGTATATACAACAGGCTTTCATACCGCTACTGTTCCTCAGTGTCTGAAGGCACCTGAGACTCTCGCCTCGCTTGTTTCAAATGTTTAGCGTGTTCAAGAGCAACCTTTGGATTAGTGAAGATTTTGGAGTCCCCCTCAGGACCAATGTGCAGGCGAGCAGGTTATAACATAGCGTAAGGGGACCCCTTCAGAGTGTAGAAACGTTTTAACTGCTCCAAACTCCCTCCTTGTGGCCTGCACCGCAACCGTGAAATCAGGAAAGAATGAGAGTGCATTGCCCTGGTGCACAATGTTCCCCGGGCCATACGAAGAATCACATCTCGATCCCTATAATTTAACAGTTGAGCTGTGATTGGGCGAGGTGGAGCGCCCGGAACAGGCTGCGCCACGAGGGATCTATGCAGCAGTTCAACTATGAACATAGGGGACAGCTTTTCGGCACCAAAGATATCCTTTATCAAGTTTTCGACGAACAGTTCCATCTTGACTACATACGTGGATGCCTGGAAACCCGATATGCGAATGTTGTTACGTCGGGAATGGGCCTCTAAGTCCTCCTTCTTAGCCTGGATTAAAGAGAGAACCTTCTCCATGTTCAATGCCTTCCCGGCGACCTCACCTAGTCCGTCCTCCATCGCCGACACCCGCTGCTCCACTTCACTCATGCGAACACTGTGTTTCCCGAGTTGCAACAACATATGGTCCAAGCGATGGTTCATTGCAGCCATTGTCCCCTCTATAGACTGTAAACTGCACTGCATGGCCAGTAGTGTTGTTTCGAGGATGGTCCAGCAGCTGGGGCATCAGCCTCCGAGTCCGAGGCCGCTCTCTGCGTGGTCTTAGAGGATTTGCGTGCCTCGAAAGTGAGGCTAGGTTGCGTTTTGTCCATTTGCCCCATAGCAAAATACAGCACGTGTTTGCAGGCCCAACAAGCTCAACTATAGTGATTCTTACAGACCGCTCGATTCCCCAACAGTCAGGGCGAGCTCACAGCAGTCCGATGGGCAGTTCACCAGTGAGCTCCAAGGTATGTATCGTCAGCAGGGCCAGCCCCACAAGCAGCCACAATGCCCACCGCGGGTGCAGAGAGTCGCAGGTCAGTCTGCAACGCCCCAATTTCAGGGCCGCGCGGGAGCCGCCATTTTAGGTGCTGATCGCCGAGATCAGTCTCCCCCTCACAATAAGCGCCTCGGCGATTTCATGTAGCTATACCGGCCCTAATCCGGGTAGGACACTCATGAGAGGGCACGCGCTCGATTTTCAGCACTAAAATGTAGTGTTGAAGGTGGATATTAGGCGGATTGAAGGTTCAGCCGGGCAGAGCCTCTCTAGTGAGAGGCCATCTTGCCTCACGCTCAAGCCCCGCCCCGCAAAAGAAACAATTGATGGACAGACTGCTGGACAATCCAAATATTCACCCCCAGTCACAAGGATCTGGGTTAAATTCATCATTCTTTTGCTCACAACACCCCCCCAGTTTGGACCCAGCAATATGCAAATAAATCAGTCTTGACCCTGTTCCTTGTGGGAACAGTCCAGCCCAAACTTCCAAGCAGGTCCTCCCTGGACCAGAAACAAGCATTCTGAGAGCGGTTTCAGGGCATCACCCTTCATCAGCCAGGATAGCTTGAATCCAGTGGTGTAGCGAGCATGGGACCAACGTCTGGGCATACCCTTCCCACTTAGGGCGACATACGCAAAAAAAACAATTGAGGAAATGCTTGCATACTTTTAGGCAGGCTTCTCCCCTCCACAGAATTCATTATCTTAAGGTGTCATATGACATTTCCCTTGGCACACTAAGCCTCTGAATATATTCTGAGGTTGTGCCCTGCACGTGGTTCTGAGTAACTATAGGAACACGGCTAGTGTGTTATTCCCAGTGCATTCTATCAGCTTTCATCTCTCTGGTTTCTTCTATGGGGAGTGGGTGTTGAAAGGAGCTCTGCTCCAGCAGTGAATGTGTTTTCTCATGATAATTAAGACACTGTTCCATCCCTTGTAGGTTTGATACATGTTGCTTCTGGTTTCACCTCCAAGTAATGGCGGTGAGCCCTTCCTTTGGTCGTTGGCACAAGTGTCCAGAACTCCTCCTTCCTCAATATTTTCTTAAATGGTGATTCATTAGGTTGTTGGTCTGTATTTAAAACCAGGCAACATCTGTCACTTTATGAAATTTACACTCCTGTATCAGTACACCTTGGTACCATAGTGGATTGGAAGGATGAACTGTGGAGTAGCACTCGTCTTTCTTCTCTCTCCCACCCACACACATTACATAACAGTGTCTATATCTGCTCTGTGGTTCAGAATTTAAGACAAAATATGGTGCTCTTCCAAAAGGATGCTAATGACGAGTAAAAATAGATCGACATCTATATGGATACAGATGTGGAGAAATAGCCTCTAAGTCATCAAGTGTCTGCAACACATGTACCATTGGATTAGCAATACCTTTCTGAATGAACGCCGACTGAAGGTCCTACACAAATTCGATGTCTCCCCGGACACATTGAAGAGGGCAAAAAAATGTTTTTAATTGATCTTGGTTTAGGAGGAGTGATTATGCCTCTGCTAAAGTGAACAACCTACGGCTGTACATTTTATAGGAAACCCTCTGACTCCTTAAAAGAAAACTGGTTAAATTAAAAAAGCTCTGTCAAAAATGTATTGCAAAGATGACGAAACTAGGTGCCTACAGGTCCTCATCTACAGAAACATAACCATGTGAAAACATTCTTGAAAGTCCTCCATTGGTTTATTGTTGAGTTGAGGATAACTCAAAATGCACTTTACACAAAATATAAGGCTTACTGGTGCATAGACTGATATAGCAAGCAGAAATAATGTAGGTTCCGTTGCACCGCACCTGGAGACGCTGTGATTGGCAACCTCACGCCAGAACAGTCATCCGCCTTTCAGTGGACAAACATTGGAGAGGATTCCATATGAGTTTAGGGTTTTAGACTGGTGAACTCTGAAGTCGACATGAAGGCAAAACATTATCAGAGGGGCTTAAGGAACCCCAACAATTGGAACTCTTCAGACTGATGAAGAGTTGGATGGGTAGGTCGCTCCCCCACGCCGCACAGCACCACCTGTGTGACCCTGTCCCCCTGCTCTGCTCTGCTCGGCTTTGGCTCCTCAGCCTGAGTTGTGTGCCTCTGTTATTCACATTGCTGATTCTGCTGTTCTGTTTTTGTGCCTTTTGTTTTCTTGATTCTGCTGTTCTGTTTATGTGCCTTTTATTTTCCAGATTCTATTCTGTTTTTGTGCCTTTTGTTTTCATTTTCTCTGTACCCCGTATTCACGCCCGTTTTCCTGCCGCTGCATCCCCTGTGGTGCCACCCCCCTACCTGCCCATTTGTTTCCCGCTTCACAGCTGCTCCTCCCTCCCACCTCCTCTCATAATGGCGGCTGCTGGCGCACCTAAGGCAAACCTAAGGCAAGCCCGTTACCGCCCGTCCGCCCCTGGACCGTGCCCAGCACCAGACCCTCTGGTCTCTGCGAACACTACACCGACCGCCGCCACTACACCGCCAGCACCCTCCACGCACTCAACACCGGACAACAGCACACCTGCTTCCTGGCCACCCGAAGCACACCAAAGGACCCTTCTCCTGCCGGAGCTGCAGCTTCATCAGCCTCCGAGCCGCCAAGCCACCCACCGCGACAGAACGCAACCACCTCAGATGCATACTACTGAACACCCACTCCGCACGCAAACAAGCCATCGAACTCCCCGGACGTCTCCTTCCTGACAGAGACCTGGATGAACGCCTCCTCGACACCCGACATCGCCATAGCCATCCCGGACGGCTACAAGATCACCTGCAGGGACCGGACCAACAGAGTAGGAGGTGGAATTGCCATCATCCGTAAGAACACCCTCAGGGTCTCGACCAGCATCGACGACACCCTCAACACTGCTGAACACCTGCACTTCCAGATCCACATCGACCCCAACAACACCCTCAGAGGAACTCTCATCTACAGACCCCCCGGACCCCGGCCTCAGTTCAGTGACGCCCTTGTCTCCACAGACTACATCCTCCTCAGAGACCTGAACTTCCACCTAGAGAACAACACCACCACCAACTCTACCACTCTGATTGACAACCTCGCCAACCTTGGACTCAGAGAGCTCATCACAACACCCACCCTCTCCGCCGGCCACACGCTAGACCCCATCTTCTCCGCAAACTACCATGTCACCTTCAACTATCACCATGAACTCCACTGGACCGACCATCGCTGCATCCACTTCACCTTCCGGAAACCCACCACGCACCACCGCACTCAACAGATCCTCCGCTGCAGTTGGAGCAAAGTCACAGAAGACCAGCTAAACACCACCCTCGCCCGAAGCCCACCCACGACCCCGACACCGCCGCCCGCAACCTCAGGCGATGGATCAATGACTGCACCAACACTCTCGCCCCGATCAAGAAACCCTCCAACAGACGCACTAATAAGAAAGCCAGCTGGTTCACCGCGGACCTCGAGGCCTCCAAGCAAACCTGCCGAAAACTAGAGAAGAAATGGCACTGCGAACAGACACCGGATAACTACACAGCCCAAAAGAACGCAATCGCAGACACCATCACCTCATCAGATCCACAAATCCTTCTAGGACAGCCTCAACAACAACGCACACAACAGCAAAGAGCTCTTCAATATCGTAAGGAACTCTCCAACCCCAGCTCCAACACTAACGATATCCCACCATCGCAAGACCTGTGCGACTCCCTTGCCACCTTCTTCCATCTCAAGATCGCAGACATCCATGACCGCTTCAACAACCGGACCGCCGCGACAGCCACCGACACCTCAGACCCCACAGCCACCACCCACAGCGATCCCCTGCTAACCTGACCCAACATAAACGATGACGACACCATCAAATCATGAACACCATCTACTCCGGCTCTTCCTCAGACCCATGTCCACACCACATCTTCAACGAAGCTAGCACCACCATCGCACCCCATCTCCGCAAGGCCATCAATATCTCCTTCGGGACCGCAACCTTCCCGGAGAGCTAGAAGCATGCTGAGATCAATGCCTTACTCAAGAAACCCAAGGGGGATCCGAAGGACCTTAAGAACTTCCGGCCCATCTCCCTGCTCCCGTTCCCGGTGAAGGTCATCGAAGACCGTCAACGGACAACTGACCCGCTACCTCGAGGAGAACAACATCCTGGAACCGTCTCAGTTCGGGTTACGCAGCAACCACAGTACTGAAACTGCCCTCATCGCCGCCACCGATGACATCAGGACCCTGCTGGACAACAGCAAAACCGTGGCCCTCATCTTCCTGGACCTAACATCCACCTTCGACACTGTCTGTCACCGCACATGCCTCCACAATGCAGGGATCCGAGACAAGGCTCTGGAATGGACCACCTCCTTCCTCTCTGGCAGAACCCAGAGCGCCTGCCTCCCCCCTTTCCAGTCCATAGCCTCCGAGATCATCTGCGGCGTACCCCAAGGATCATCCCTCAGCCTGACATTATTCAACGTCTACATGGCACCGCTCGCCCACGTCGCCTGACTGCACGACCTCAACATTATCTCTTACGCCGACGACACCCAGCTGATCCTCTCCCTCACCAAGGACACCCTCACCGCCAAAACTAACATCTACGAAGGAATGAAGGCCGTCACTGAGTGGATGAAGAACAGCCGTCTGAAGCTGAACTCAGACAAGACAGAGGTCCTCGTCCTCTGCTCCACCCCCTCAGCCTGGGATGACTCCTGGTGGCCGACCGCACTGGGAGCAGCACCGACACCCACTGACCACGCACGCAACCTGTGGTTCATCCTCGACTCAATACTCTCCATGACCAAGCAAGTCAACGCCGTCTCATCCTCCTGCTTCAACCCCCTCCGCATGCTCAGCAAGATCTACAGGTGGATCCCCACCGGAACAAGAAGAACGGTCACCCAGGCCCTCAGCAGCAGCAGGCTGGACAACGGAAATGCCATCTACGCAGGAGCCTCGGCCAAACGACTGAAACGACTTCAACGTATACAGAACGCCTCTGCACGCCTGATCCTCGACATCCCACGCCACAGCCACATCACACCCCACCTGAGACCTGCACTGGCTTCCCGTCAACAAGAGCATCACCTTCAAGCTCCTCACCCACGCTCACCAGGCACTCCACAACACCGGCATACCTCCACAGACGACTCACCTTCTACACCCCGAACCGCCAGCTCCGCTCCACTGACCTCGCCACTGTCCCCCGCATCCAAAGAGCTACCACCGGCGGCAGATCGTTCTCCCACCTCGCCTCCAAGACCTGGAACACCCTCCCCATTCTTCTAGGGCAGACCCAGAAGCTACTAACCTTCAGGAGGCTACTCGAGACCTGGCTATTCGAGCAGTAGCAGCCCCCCCAGCGCCTTGAGACCTTCTCGGGTGAGTAGTGCGCTTTACAAATGTTCTGATTGATTGATTGGTTGTGATGTACATCTTAGCGATATTCTGTAGGGGTTTCCGATTTGACAAAGGCTGTCTTCCATACACCCCTGAACATTTATTGTCGCTGTCTCCATTGTACTCGTCTGCACTTTGTAATGACCAGTAAACAAGCAAAACTTTACAAAGCTTTAAAAATAAATAGTACATTATAATATTATCTTTAGTTGTGTGTATTTAACGGGACGAGAAAAGCCCGAAGGCTTAAATAGAATAAAATGTGTTGCATCTATTCATTGAAATGTACAGCAGCAGGAATAGAGCATACAAGGCGCCGGCACTCTGGCGAAGCACAAAACAAAGAGAAGACGGTCATGAATTTTTAAAAACATCAACTACAGGGCCTCTACGAGATTACGCTAATTTATTGCATGTTACTCGGAATTAATATTCATGCCATTCGACTCGGTTAATTACCCCAAGTACATTTTATAATGCCATCATGTTCCTCCTGCCGCCTCTCTCATTTCAGAGCTCAGGATTCACCGCCATACAGCAATAAAAACCTGAGCCCTGGAGTAAAAAGAAAAGCTCAAATAAGCCAAGACACTGTTGTTTTTTTTTTACACATTATCTAAGTTTTTGACTTTCCCAAGTCGCTTGATCCCTTCCCTAACCTTTAATAAAATGGGATTTTGGGTACTTCTATCTAAATACGAAATAAAATGAATCTTCCCTTTCTGGACCTTATGAGAATATACATAAATTACACTGTGCCAAACTATGCAGCTCAATCTTCGTATCGTTGCTATAACAATTGGGGTGATAAACTCAAATAGGCTGTAGAAGATATATGTTTATTAATAAGAGCAAGGTCACCTGTGGAAGATGAGGTGCTTAAGTCGCCAGCGAGGACAACATGTAATATTTAATAGTTTTCGGCCAGAGCAATGGGTTTGTTTGCATTCATGTGCTCATGCTTCTCGAGTGAAAAACGATCTGCTTTACAATATACTCATGCTTAGCCTCAACCTCTGTTTGCAAGTCTGTGATATAGGGCCAGGGGAAGGGTAAACGTTTCACATAATGCATAGAAAATGGTGTTCAGCATCAGTGCTCCTGTTTTGATCCATGCATCCAACGCACTCTCCACATGCTGTCTAAATGCATGTTAAGCATTTTAAACAGAATTATTGTAATTATTATTTTTTCGTTACATGAAATTTCAGTTTTGTGAACTAAGGAACCAGGTGCCCTTTTTAGGTCGAGCATGGGCAGCGCTTGCACTTCTCTGCTGCATGCTGGATTGGAGTATGGAATAGAAAACCCACCCACACTCGGGCCATATTTGTCATTGGCTTGTGTCATTGTCCTTCGTAAATGCTGGCATCTGATTCCTTAATAGGCTTGTTAGTCCCTCCTTGGTACCGCCTTGTTTTCATTTGTAATCTCCCAAGAGGACTGAAGCTTTTACTTCGTTGTTACACGGTGCATCTTTTTTAGTCTGTAAGCACGTTTTTGGGTTTCGCCTGCCGAAGGCTGCGCTCTGCGCAGCTCTTCAGCGCAGGTGAAATCCTATGTCGACAATAAGGACTTCTGGAACGTCCCCCGGCTCTCATTGGCTAGCTCCATAAATGGAGGCTAGCCATTGAGTGCCGGATCTGTCCATCAAGGCCGGACCAGATTCGGGGGCGTTCCGGAGATTTTTTCCCAGGGCGGAGTTACGTTTTTTCCCGTTCCCTCCCCTTTCACTGAAAGTGAATTCAGATGCGCTGTCCATTCCCGCCCCCTCCGTGTGCCTTTCCGCCCCCTCGCTGTCCTGTGCACGTTTCCCGCCGTCCGTGTCCTCTCCCGCCCCCTCCCGCCGTCCGTGTCCTCTCCCGCCCCCCTCCCGTCGTTCGTGTCCTCTCCCGCCCCCTCCCGCCGTTCGTGTCCTCTCCCGCCCCCTCCCGCCCCCTCCCGCCGTTCGTGTCCTCTCCCGCCCCCTCCCGCCCCCTCCCGCCGTTCGTGTCCTCTCCCGCCCTCCTCCCGCCGCCCGTGTCCTCTCCCGCCCCCTGTGTCCTCGTAGGTGCTTGTTTGTTATGCAGCTATTTACAAAGACTCAATGTCATCCAGTTCTAACATTATACTGATCTTTTGGTTCATAGTTCTAAAAAAATTCACTTTTTTCGGTATTGTAAAATAGAACACCTGTTGTGGATTGCTGTGCATAAAAAACAGCTGACATCCAAATGAAGAAACCAGCAATGAAAGTCCCTTCCTTTCCACAGACAGTATTTTTAATCTTTCCCTCATGAAACCTTCTTTGACCTTTGACACTTAAACAGCACAATAACAGTTCAGAATCTACAGGGTAGTCTTAAGGAACAATGGATACCCTAACCCAGCAAGAGTCACATAAAAGATGTATTTAATAAAAATGAAAGCCAAGAACATACGCATGGGGGGGGTGGGGCGTTAACCTAACATGCAGAGAACGAAAGCATTGTGACTGGCATGCTAAAGACTGGTGCATACTACACGCCACTTTTAAATCACACAGGGCTGGTTGGGAAGAGCACACACGACTGGACAGGCAGAATGACAGTCCCCATTCTCCCGCGGGTCGCCCACCACGATATTGCCTAAAATTCACTCCCTTAAGTAAAAAAAAAAAGCGCGCGCCGATTATAAGCAAAACGGATTTACCAAAGGACTCGAGCACATTTAAAATTCATTCGTTATCAGCAGCGATTTGAAAGCATTAGCCAGCCTTATGCTTCAATGAACGATTGCGACAATTAAGATATGTACACTACACATCGAACGGAAGAAAAAAAAACAATTACATATCACATCAAAATATACTCACAGGACTAACAAACGGAGGCATGGGCTTAATTAGCAAAACAGCGGTTTGCCATTAAAACACCACCGCGAGTCTCTTCAATTGGCTGTACCGTGTGTGGTAGAATATTAAAGGAGACGTTAAGCAATCTTAAAAAAAAAAAAGAGAATAATTTTATCTTTATTGTTCAACTCAACTATCTCACTGCTGCCAACAATGTTTCACGGGTGATTTATAAAGGCACCAAGTCAGCATAAAAATTCACACTGGAAGAGGCAGCTGCAGTCTGCTGGCTGCAGTCACAGCTTGTCGCGCGCGAACAGGACAGAGAGGGCTGGGCCGGTCTGGAACCAAAGTGCTCTGCTGCGTGTGCTCCGAGCATGTCCTGGTGGGTCCTCTGACGGCGCTGAGGAACCGTGCTGTACGGCTGCAACCATCATTTGCTGATAAACCGGGTGCGAGGCTAAAAAATCCTATCCTACTGACAGTCTGGGCATGTCTGCAGTGCACACTATCTTTCCCACTGAAAGTGTAGCTCACTAAGATGCATGCCACGCCCAGTCTGTTGGCTCTGCTCCCTCAGTGAAGGGCCACTGACATCACAGGCCCGGCAAATATTCTGCCCGGGACCAACTGTCCACGTGCGCACCGCACTGTGACGTGCTTAATTATTTCAGCAAAAGAAAACCGCGCGAGCTCAGGAAGCAAAAGGAATACGCGAATACGCGAATACGCGAATACGCGCATACGCGCATAGGCGCAACCAAGGACAGGGGGTTATTGGGAGTATCGTGTTTCACCCCTCAACGTTTGACCAAGTACTCTCTCTCCAGCCTATAGACCCCCTAGCTCCAGTGCACAGTAAACCACAGTTGGTATGTTTACAGTTTACAAGTGTTAACTCACTCCACAGAGTGGACCGTTGTGGTTTAAACTCACCCGTTATGTGAAAACAGCGCCTGTGTATTTTTTATTACCAATTAATGGGATAAGGAGAGAGGAGGTAAGAATGGCCGCGCGACGTTCCATCATTTTTTATGTGTGCTTGTCACAACCTTTGCTTGTACTGGAGCTAATAGCCTTCGGTGTACATTTTGGGTCTGGTGGTTTGACAGCACATCTGTCTGCTGACCTATTGCTACCAGTTAGTTAAAGTTACCATGGAGTGAGCTTCGGCTCCACTCAAAATAGGGTGACCAGATATACAAACTGAAACAAAGATGGCAAAGCCAATACGTTTCGCCTTCTGGATCTATTGGTATTGCCAATGGTTTCAGCCATGTTGCACAGCCCGACTCCAGGATTCTGGATCTGGGAGGGCCATGAAACCGTATGGGTGAGTCATGAAGATGAATGTGGTTGCCTACCGTCACCCAGGAGTAAGAGAGCTGCCTCTGGACATGCAATATGGTCTTGTAGGGGTATGGGTAGCATGCTCTACCTACTGTTGGCGTCATCCTACTAGTTTTACTCCGAATTTCTGGTGCGGCTCTCTGCCTCACTTTCATTTCTCTCTCTGTCTCATACTCTGCTTTCTCCCATTCACTCTGCTCTCCTACCCACCAGTGGGTCACCCCCCCCGCCAACAGCCCACAAAATGAAAAATAAAATGATAATAAACAATCGTCTATTATCATTTTATTTTGGCTGTCGGAGCTGAGGCTTGAGGCGGGCCCAGAGATGACAGGCTGGCAGAGGTGTATTTTGAACTGTAATCAGTGCGCATGACGGTTTGGCCTGCCATCTCAGGACAGCCAAACCATCATGCGCACTGAAGCTCTCTCCAACCCCAGCTGCGTTGCTGGGTTGGAGAGAAGAGACACAGGCTCCCTGTCTACCTGGGGTGCAAATCCATGGCGTTCAGGCCAATCCTGATGCTGCTTTCATGCAGCATCAGGATTGGCCACAGGGGTCTCTGGGAGCCTGTGCCTGTAGTGCATGGAGTCAGCTGGGAGCGTGGATGCATGAAGGATAATTTTTTTAATTTAGCTGTCTGTTCTTGGTTTCCCCTACCCCACGCCCGCAACTTTGCCCAGATACCGGCCACTACTGCTGCCCACCTCACAATCTGCTTCCTCCTACTTCATCCTCTTCTCTCTCCACCTCACCCTCCTCTTTCTCTGCTTCACCCTCTTTTACTTCACCTCATCCTCTGTTCTCCTTGCTGTGACCTTCATTCTTTCTCTTCTTAAACCTACTTTCTCACCCTCATCCTACTTTTCCCTCTCACCTTCCCCTCTCTCTCTCTACCTCACCATCCTCTCACTGTGCATCAGCATCTTCTCGCTCCACCTCCCACCTCACCCTTCTCTCTCGATTTCACCCTTCTTGCTCGACCTTCCTGTACTCCTCTCTGTCTTTCAGATCCACCCCTCTTCTCCTCTTCACTTAACAATCTTTCATTTCTTTCTTACTAGCCTCCCTCTTTTTTCCTCCCCATCCTCCCTCTCCCCCTAACTCTCCTACCTCTCACCAGGCCCGTTCTAGAGGGTGAGTCAGGTTCACTAGGCCCTTCCAATGTAGCTCGTGGCCCAACCAAAGCCCATTCAAAATCAGAAAACCATTGTCTGTTCTAATTCAATCACACAGGCCAGCAGGCTCGCAATCAAACCCTAATTGTGCAACTTTCATCTATAACGCCATTGCCATGGGCCACTTTAAATGCCTGGAAGCTGGTAAGGTCACAGGGATGGCTGCCATTACTGTGCTTATATAAACAGAAGTATCTGAGACACCCACACTATATAGCGAGACAGCAAGCTCTCCTCACAGTAATGAAGAGATCAAAGTAGTTTTATGGCAGAAACAGTGTGAATGATTTTGCCATTGCAAGAAAATTAAGAGAAAATGATCAAGCAAGCAGGATACATATCTTACTAGTGGTTAACTGTATTTTCTTTCTGCTGTGATGTTATTCCTAACTTATGGCCAGGGCAACTGGAATTAAGTGGCGGGGAAAAAACAAATTATGCAACAGGGTTCACTAAATTATGAGGCAAGAAAAGGCAAATTACTTGGCGTAATAGGGTATATTGCGTGATCAATCAATCAATTAATCCGGTATTTATAAAGTGCAAACTAATCACCCCTAAGGGTCTCAAGGCGCTAGGGGCCAACGGGGAGATTAAGTGAGGTCTTGCCCAGAGTTACATGATGCTGAGCTGCCGCCTATCTATTGAGCAGCTTGAAGACCAGGGTCACAAAATCAAGCAACACTCCTACTACAGGACCACCAGCGTCCTGCCAAGCTGGTCGTAGCAGAAGTAATAGCAACCAGTGAACACAGACCAAAAACAGAGAGGCTAATACCTCCTAGGAGGGTTGGGAGAGGAGAGACAGAGTCATCACCAGAGGGGGCCAACAACAGAAAGATGAGGAGTAACTGCATCAAACGAAAGGGAGGAGGGGAGTGAGCATGAGAAAGGTTAAAAAGAAATGTATGGATGAGACAAATGATGGGCAGATAGAAAGAGGAAAGTGGAGCGAGAAAAGAAGGAAGGAAGAGAAGGCGTCTGATTGCAAAAGGCCTACTGTGTGCCTACAACCTGTCCATTGCTTACCACTGGTTGTGTTTTTTGTCAATCTCATTTATTTGCTTCTTATTCGATGACTTTTTTTTGTCTCGGATTGTACTCCGTGAGAGTGCATAGGTTTATCAGCTCTTTTCTTCTGTCCCCAGTGTGATCCCCACAAAATTTCCACCCCCCCCCTATGTTCAATGTTTCTCTCTCAGAGCTGTTGGCAATGTAAATAACAATGCCATTTATTTATAAGTAAAAAAAAAAAGGAATTTCATGAGCAATGCCAATAGCTCTAACTTTTCCAAAGGCGAAACCATTGCATTGTAAATGCTTGTTCTATAATGACTTTCTCCTATTACAGGCACGACATGGTTTCCTGCACAATGGCGGCCGCTTCTTTGAATACGTCTCGCATTTACAAGAGTTTGAGCTATTGGCATTGTAAATGACAATGCCTTTTATTTATGTGTTAATTAGCAATACAGATAAATAAAAGGCATTGTCATTTACAATGCCAATAGCTTAAACTCTCGCAAATGCAAGACCTATTGCATTGCAAATGCTTGTTTTTGTCTACATCAAGTTAATAATCTATACTCTGAAGAGTATGCAAAAGTCATTCCTCAGAGCTTATCATAACCTTTCATACATAATGATTTACCCTGGATTTTCTGGTGAAGTAGTAAACCTTCTAGAGTTCTTTTTTTCCCTTTTACAAGAGGGCACCGAGCTCTTGGGCATTTTTCATACTCTTAGATGTTTGTGTTTTGTTAATACCATATGTTCACATTTATGCTGCCTTGCATGTCAGACCTATTCAAGTTTTTGGTTTCTCAGTTGATTCAGATGTAGGAGTCACAGTCCTAACCATGAATACTGTCATGAAGACTCTTGCATACTAAACATGGATAACCTAAATAGGAGCAGTCATTTGTATTTACATTGCCCCATGTTATGGGGACAACAGATACCATGTAGCTGGACTGGTGCGGTTAATTGGGTCCCAATTTGATAATTGTTCTTTGCACTCAGTCACTGAGGAAAGTACACATCTCCTTTCTTGAGTACAGGGCTGTCATCACTCACAAAAGCATTCATATGGTCACTTGCTTCCTGGCGAGTAGCCCCTCATCCTGCTTTGTCAAAGGAGGCTATGGTCTTCGCTGCTCTGGCAAAGTACAACACATACATTTTAGAGATCTTCGCCGGGCATTTGGGCATCTCTTACCCTTCAACAGAGCTGCTAGTACGGTGGCTTTACTAAAAATATTGGACTTTGCTTAGCGGGCACCATATTTTTGGGCCCACCTCTTTTCAGTTTATTTTCAAGAAACAGTCTCCCGTTTTAAGAGTTGGTTGAAACAAAAAAAAACTGGTTTTAATAAATTAACTACCAAAACGAAAGATTATTTCTTGAAAACAAAACAAGTGGTTCTGATGTGCTTGAAGTTTTTGCTCTTTGCATCAGGTTATTGTTTAACTTTCCTGCCTGGAATCACCATGGCTTTCATGGCTGTCCCAAGAAGAGAATCCTAGTGGTGGTCTCCTCTTCTTAAATAGGACAGGTTGATCATCACTCTGACCTGGCATCCCAGTGTTAGACAGGCCACAATGTCAGCGTTTTTTGCCAGTAGAGACAACGAAGCTCCTCTGCTGTTAACCTAGCACTTCCCCACCTCTGAATAAGGCAGGAGAAATGTGAGTTTGGCAGTTCGAGCCCTGAATGTTTTGGGCATAGCTGATGCTCCATGATATTCAAAATGATTTTTGCAGGGAGTACAGGGATCCCCTGGAAGCTTACACCTCTTGCACAAGGGTTTAATAAAGTGAGGTGTGTTGTGACATTTCCCATATGTGGGTAAGTCCCTTACGCCGTAAGAAAATGTTAACGTTTGTTAAGGGATTTAGTAGATGTCAGTAAAGTAAACATAATTTTACATCAATTATGTCTATTGGTTTACCTGGTCCGAGACATGGACATATTGACAAAGCGCTCCTTTGTTTTCTTGTCTTTCTTTTTCTTATATCGGTGGCCGTAATGTATGATGAACAGCCAATAATTGTTTCACCTCTTAGTAGCGCGGAGGTCGGGGGCTTCTTCAAGGCTATCAACATACTTATAATAAAGTTGGGGTAGATTGGAGTAGTTTGCAGTAGGGTGGTACTATACTATGTAAATTTACATAGAATAGAGGCAGCGTAGCGCTAGATGAGGTAACATTACTTAAGGGACCAATGTGAAGGATTAGTTGTCGAATATCCACATTTTGAGTAGTTTCCAAAATGTGCATTCATTGCCTGTAGACCTCAGAGCCATCAAAAGGGAGTTCCAGAGAGTGGGGGTAATGAAACGGAATGACCTTCCTCCACTTCTAGTTTTTCAGATGCGAGGGACAACAGCCCTGTGTTCATCTAAGGAGCAGAGGGCCCTCATCGGGGTTTAAGGGGTTATGACCTGATCAGAGGTGGTAGGTCCCTGTCCTCAAATGCTCCAAAAGCAATACAAAAACCCTTAAATTTGATTCTCTGGGGGGCGGGTAGCCAATGAATGTCCCTAAGACCTTTTCTCACTAAAAATATCTCAGTATTTGTAGCAAGATGAATGCAGCTTCATTCTGCACGACTTGTCATTTGTTAATTACAGCCTTGGGTACTCCCAGGAAGAGAGAATTGCTGTAGTCCAGGCGAGAGAGGATACATGCCTGGACCGCTCATTTTCTGGATGTCATGGGAAGCCATGGGAGTAATTTTCCGAAGCATTCAGAGAAATCCAAAATAGCAGGCCAAGACTTTGCTGGCCTGAGTCTCCATCATTAGGCTTTTATCCAGCCAAACATTTCAGAGAAGTTTTTGGGGGCGGAGCCAAACCTAAACAGTTTGGCCAGCCCAGGGACCAATGGGGAGAGTGATAGTTCCCCAGAACCATCAACTGAGTTTTATTGTCATTCAGCTTCAGGCAGGATTTACCCATCCAACTGGCCACCGCCTCCTCGCAAGGTCCCAAAATTGGAGAGGAGGGTACCTGATCTGGTGTGAGCTAAAACAACCAGTTGGGTATCATCCGCATATGATACTATGGAGATCCCATTGATTTCACAATTTCTGCAAGTGGCTGTATGTATAAATTAAAAAGTGTTGAGCTTAAGGAGGAGCCCTCTGGGACACCTCAGTGAAGAGGAAAAGTATTGGAGGAGAAGGACTGCTTGTATACCTGGAAGAATCTATCAGAAAGACAGGACCATAGCCAAACCAGGGCACTTCCTGATACTCTAGCCCTGTGAATCCTTTCTAGAAGAACATATTGTTTCATGGTGTCAAGGGTAGCGCTGAGGCCAAGAACGGTAATTGCTGCTATGCCACCTTGATCAAGTCTCATTTTAGCTTCCTCCACCATTGCTAAGAAGTTGGTCTCAGTGCTGTGCCAGAAACCAGTTTGAGTGAGGTGAAGTCTATTGTTGGTTTCAATGAAGTCTGAGAGATGCATGTGAAGGTGTTTTCCCAAAACTTTACTCAGTCCTGGAAGCAAGGATATAGACCGATAATTTGCCCAGAGGTGGGGTCTGAATTTGGTTTCTTTAAAATGGCTTTAACCATTGCATGCTTCCACACCGCCTGAACTATTCCCTTTTCTAAGGACAGATTGGCTATTTCCAAGAGGGTCGGAAACATGAATTCAACACCCAAGGAGAGAATCCTGGGGGTGCAGGATCACAGGGGGAGCCAGATTTAACTTGACAGAATAGTCAACAATCTGTCATAAGATTGGAGGGATTTCCGAGAATGCCTGGATTCTGCCTTCCATGCTTATTTACTGGTTTTTGGGGTCCAAAGCAACCTCAATGTCTTAGAAAGTTTGATAAATGTCAGTTATGTTGTTATTTTTTTTTAAAAAAAGGTGGCAAGATTGTTAGACCTGACATTAGAGGATTCAAGGTCTGGGCCATTAGATCTGGGTTCAAGCAGAGCTTTGGTGATGTTAAACATCTTCCTTGGAGAATTTGCTGCCCCAGTAATTCTGGATTCATAATTATTGACCAGGGCGAATTTTATCTCAGCATGATATGTCCTGACTAGTTCATGGTATTTCACTTTTGATAGTTCATCGTAGTACTTCCTCCAGGTCTTTTCTCTAATTTTACATTTCATTTTTTAGTTCTTGCAGATGAGAGGTGTACTAAGGAGCAAACATATTTCTTTTTAGAGACATGTGTTTTCAGGTGAATTATTTGGTTACTCAACCATTTGGAAATTGTGTTATAAGCTTCTTGTCGATCCAGGCCTAGCTGTGGTACATTTTCACTCAGTGTACACTTCCATTCAGCAAGGTTAAGATTAGACCAGTCACAGTCTGACCGGACTGGGGGTTTTAGGGGTAAGCTTGAAACAAGAATCTCAAGATAAATAGGAATTAAAAGGTGGTCAAACCAGATAATAGGAATGGGGCCTCAAACCTGTAAAGAAAGATAGCTGGAAAAAATGAGATCCAGCAAATCTCCCTTTATGTGAGTGGGGTATTGTACTCTTTGAGTAAATTGGATGGCTGCAAGATTTTGCAGAAATCTGATAACTTGTGAGTCAGTCTACCAGGGCCGTCAATAATAATTCTTGCCAGCTAAGTTAGCAAGGGCCTCAGGGAAGTCCTGTAAAAATGGATCAGCGGGGCTCAGAGGGTGATAGATATGCACTCCTGAACAGGGCGGGGCTAGGAATGCACACCAGCCATGGCAAATGAGTCGGGCAGGCCGCGGGGAGGGGGGTTGTTCATGGAAAACACTGCGGCTTTTGTTACAGGAGGTGGATATTGCAGCTATGCTGCAAAACCGACACCAGGTAATAAAAACGGCCCCCAGGGGTCCAAAACCTGTCACCACCCTTGCGGCCCTGCACGTAAATCACTGGTTGCCGCTACGGCCAGTCTGGCCCTGCTCCTGAATGTGTAAAAGTGGAGGTGAAGGCCAAGCTTTCACAGTTGGGAATGGGGAGGGTTTCGTAAGACATGAAACATCTGTTTTTAGAAGGATCGCAAGTCTTCCACCATTCTTGCCCTCTCTGTCTCTCTGAACAATAAAATAGTCGGTGGGCAAGGACAGTGCTATATATGGTCCTGACTCCTCATGGAGCCAAGTTTAGTTTAGAAACATTGTGTCTGGTTTTTCAACTTACAAAAATGAACACATTTCCAGCTTGTGGCAGGGAAGGGATCTGCAATTAATAAGAAGCATTTTCAATCTGTGCTTGGGAAGGCAAGTGTTATTGAGTTAGGGAGCGACGGACCAGGAGAAAGAACAGCCCTTACATGCTGAGTTTCCTTCATTGAGGTCAACTGAATGCAGACATGTATCACTGGAGGCCCCCCTTAGGGCAACTAGTTCATGGGCATCCTATATAGTCTGGTCTAGGAAGCTAGATACAGGGTTTCTGGCTCCTGGAACTGTTGAGGCGTGCATGGGTGCAGGCCGGCTTGTCTTTGGCACGCCTGCACACCTGGCTTCATAATATAGTGTCTGTTGGTTAGAGCAACTGGAGCGCTAACCAAGATGGCATCTCTATGTGCTCGCTGTCCTCCCCACTTCTATTAATTAAAGTGACTAGAGCGAACAGAGAAGCACTCTAACAGGCGCCGTATCAAAGTGCAAATTAGTATTTAAAACATAAGCAGGCCAGCTAAAAAATGACTTTTTTTAAAAGTAGGCTAAATGACCTTACTTGCCAAACAAATTAACCCCAGCAGCAAAGGAGATCGCGTGACACCTTCAATTTGCGCCCTTGACCCAAGTTTCATAATATAATGCCTGCAACTGGATCGCTAACCATGATGGCGTCTCTGTGTGCTCGATGTCCTGCCCACCCTTAATAAGTAAAGTGACTAGTAGATCAGAGAAGTGCTCTGACAGACGCCGTATCACAGTGCAAATGAGTATATTTAAAACAGAAGGAGATCAACTAAGAGCAGGTTTAAAAAAAAAAGATTATCAAAATGACTCTACCCAAAGAAAACTACCCCTAGAAGCTACAGAGATCACATGTTGTCTCAGATTTGCGCCTGTGCCCCGGTCTACATAACATAGTGCCTTTTGGTTAGAGCAACTGGAGTGCTAACCAAGATGGCGACTCTATGTGCTTGCTGTCCTCCCCACCCCTACTAACTTAAGTGACTAGTACGAACAGAGAAGTGCTCTAACAGGTGCCGTAACACAGTGCAAATGAGTATATTTAAAACATAAGCACACCAGCTAAAAACAGGCTTTTTTAAGTTTGCAAAATGGCTCTACTCTGCTAAAATTACCCCCAACATCAACGGAGATCATGTATTGCGTCATCCTGGGCTTTATAATTTAGTGGTTGTTGGTTAGAGCAGCTGGAGAGCTAACCAAGATGGCTTCTCTCAGTATGCTTGTTGTAATCCCCACTCTCAATAAGTAAAGTGACTAGTGCAAACATAGAAGAGCTCTAACAGGTGCCATATCACAATGCAATTGAGAATATTTAATACATAAGCAGATCAGCTAAAAACAGGTTTCTTATAAAGTATGGGAAAAGGACTATACTCAGTGAAAACTACCCCCAGCAGTAACGGAGATTGTGTGCATCCTCAAGATAAATTGGAGTGGAGAGGGGGTAGGGTAGCTTGGGTTGGGGTAGATTGTAGTGGAGTAGGATTGATTGGGGTAGACTGGACAGGGTTGGGGTAGAGTCCAGTAGAGTGTAGTGGGTTAGATTGAAGTAGATTGGATCAGAGCGGTGTAGATTAGAGTGGAGTGCGGTAGATCGGGTCAGAGTGGAGTGAAGTAGATTGAAGTGGGGTAGATTGGGTTAGATTGAGTGGAATGGGGTAGATTGGGTTAGATTGAGTGGAGTATGGTAGTGTGGAGTAGAGTAGAATGGAATGCATTCGGGTAGCCTGTTGTAGATTGGAGTAGGGTAGACTGTGGTATATTGGAGTGGAGTGGGGTAGACTGATTGGAAAGGAGTAGATTGAATTGGAGTGGGGTAGATTGGAGTGGAGTTGGGTAGACTGGAGAGAGGGAGATTGAGCGGAGGTATAGATTGGAGTGTGGTGGATTGGGATAGGTTGGAGTAGGGTACATTGAATTTAAGTGAAGTGTGCTAGATTGGGTAGATTGGGTTAGATTGAGTGGAGTGGTGTAAATTGGAGTTGAGTACAGTTGATACAGTAGATTGGAGTGGAGAGGGGTAGTGTGGGGTAGGTTGTATGGGGTATAGTGGGGTGGGGTAGATTGGAGTTTAGTGAATTGCGGTAGATTGGGATGGAGTGGGGTACTTTGGGTTGAACAAACAGCAATCAAGATAAACTTCATCTAAGCAAACTTAACAGAATATACAAGTCAACCATATAAGAAGCTAAAAAAAGGTACTATTCAGACAGAATTCAAAGTGCTAAAGGTGCAAATAAAGAATTTTATGAAATTCTCTCCAAATTTCGTGCACCTAAATGCGCATTAGTAGCTCATCCCATGACTCACAAATTCATTGACAAACTGGCACAATCAATGCACTAACAAAGCAGAAACATTGTAGTCTTTTTTTTTTTTTTTCTTTTTTTTTAAACCACGGAAAACCAGCAGCATCAACTCATTTACAAAAATCCCCTCCAAGAGTAGGCTAACCCAGCCTCTGCATTTCTTCAAACAAATGTCACAAAGTGAATGTATGGATCTGGCTAAAGCAAGCAGGCCAGCCAGCTGCCGTTCTGACCCTTGTCCTCTGCAAATCTTCAAGAACGTTACTTTAACTACCCTTGCTGCCACACCAGTAAGAAGATTCATCAATATTTCTTTAACTACAGAAATCTTTCAAGAAGACCTAGAAATGGTATACATACGCCCAAATGAAAGAAAACTAACCTGAACCCGCATGACCCCAACAACTACAGAGTAATTACAAATGTACCTTTACTGGGCAAACTGATAGAAAGAGCAGCATTCACCCACTTGTCACAATTCAGTGACGATAACTCCATACTTTCGGACTACCAAACAGAATTTTGCCCAGGAAGAGGCACAGAATCTGCCCTCCTCGCCATCTTGGATGACCTTAGAAATACAGTAAACCAGAAAGTAGTTGCTGCACTACTGTTCTTGAGTATAACATACGGGTTCACCCAAATGTAGTCACTGGGACCTGGGTATTATCAGTACTGAGAGGAAGGGGTCCCAGTGTATGGTCATTAATTGTCACAGTTCAAATAAAAATAAAGGAACAATAAATCAAACTACACCGTTTTATTCACCATGTAGCTGTATGTTCAGTATCATATCTTGAATTCACAAATTACAAAGGCTGTGAGGTGCCCCAAAGGAGGAGGAAAGGAAGTGAAGGTGAGGGTGGAATAGAAGGAAGTAGTGACAATAAAAACAACAACCAATTGGCACAGTTATATCTGTCCGTTAATTTAAATATATAAACTAACACAAGACCAACAGTTCATTAAATCACTTGTTTGGAGATCATACTTCACAAAATACATGAATATTAAAATGGTGGCGTGGAGTTGATAATTCAGAAACAATTGTCGACGTTTCGACCCTCTAGGTTGCAGGAAATGGGTTTAACCTTGCTGCGGGGTCTTCATCAGGACAGGGAGGGGGCAGACAACCAAAATCAATTGTCGCTCTTTTTCGGTCTATCGAAGGATGGTGGACATCACAGATGTATTTCAGATCATGGTGTGCCAGAGATGATAAGTCCTCTGTTTATTCGAATTGGCGTAGACGATAAAGAAGAAACGAAGCACATGTGGGGGTCACGGAGACTCCGCAGGCAGACTTCACAAGACCTTGTCCACGTTCAACCGTTGTCGGAGCCGCCGGCACCACTTACAAGAACGGACTGAATCCGGGGTCTACGAAGCTCGCTTCTAACGGTTAGATGTGATGTCCACCATCCTTCGATAGACCGAAAAAGAGCGACAATTGATTTTAGTTGTCTGTCCCCTCCCTCTCCTGATGAAGACCCCGCAGCAAGGTTAAACCCATTTCCTGCAACCTAGAGGGTCGAAACGTCGACAATTGTTTCTGAATTATCAACTTCACGCCACCATTTTAACATTCATGTATTTTGTGAAGTATGATCTCCAAACAAGTGATTTAATGAACTGTTGGTCTTGTGTTAGTTTATATATTTAAATTAACGGACAGATATAATTGTGCCAATTGGTTGTTGTTTTTATTGTCACTACTTCCTTCTATTCCACCCTCACCTTCACTTCCTTTCCTCCTCCTTTCGGGCACCTCACAGCCTTTGTAAATTGTGAATTCAAGATATGATACTGAACATAGAGCTACATGGTGAATAAAACGGTGTAGCTTGATTTACTGTTCCTTAATTTTTATTTGAACTATGACAATTAATGACCATACACTGGGACCCCTTCCTCTCAGCACTACTGTTCTTGGTCCTCTCAGCTGCCTTTGACTCAGTTGACCATGACACTCTAATACAAAGACTCAACAAAGTTGGCATAGAGGGGCCTGCTCTCAACTGGATCACATCCTACCTTAAAAACAGAACAAATGTCATCCATACTCCGCATTTCTCATCCAAACCATACTTCACAAAAGCAGTAGCCCCTCACGGCTCTGTCATCTCACGCATGCTTTTCAACATATACATCTACCAGCAATGATCATTGAATTGCAGCTCACATGCTAGAACTATGCAGATCGCACACAAATACTTCTTAAACTGGAAAGCCCCAAAGACATTGGAAATTCTAAAATCTTCAGTTGCCGCAGAGCCGTTGATCAGTGGATGACATGGCGCTATCTCAAATTGAATGCTTCCAAAACTGAAATACTCACATGTGGCGTTAGGAAAAAGTATCACCCACTCTGTGCCTTTCCTGATTATCTGGAACCACCTCCTAAAGTATCTAAGGAATAAGAAACCTTGGAAATACCATAGACTCAAAGTTATCAATGAATACTCTACTGGACAAATTAGCAACATCAAGCTTCATTACCATGAAAAATCTTAGACTTATCTACCCTCACCTGGGATTTCCACGTAAGGTCTAGGCTACTATCTGTACTCTGTACTGTCTAAACCTGATTACGCCAATGGCCTCTGATCCAGCGGGCTATAGAAAATATATCATAAACAACGCTACCCAACTTCATAACCTATAAACAAAATTCTAAACTAAATATGGACCCATTTATAAACCTGATATATTTTGGGCCTACTGAATCAGGTGGTCAGAATAAATCTATATACACATTATCTACAAACTATATACATATTTAAACATTTGCAGAAAGAATATTGTCATTAGAATAAAACCCAACCATTTAAACGACCACCATAGGCGACGTGATCTAGCTAATAGTAACCTACACTTCTGAATAACCAAGACCAGCTTGTTTGTCAAAAGTAAGATTTTATTTGCTAAATTATGGTATATAAGTTGAAAGTTTTAAAAATGAATTTTATTAACATTAATGCAAGCATGATTGTAAAGAATTAAGAGAAAAATACAATTTAAGCAAATGAATCAAAATTTAAAGTGAATATTTAAAGTTTAGCATTTCTAAAACCTAAGTCCCTAAATAAGCTAAATAGATAGAAATTAAAGTAAAGTTCTTTGAGGATTCTTACGTGCTCCACGCAAAGTCCAGCAGCACTTCACCCTCATCGGAAAGTCAGAAAGCAGCAGCCAGCCCAACCCTAAGGGCATGACTTTTTATACCTTTCTACGCTAACTAAACTAGCAAAGGAAAGTTTTCAGAAAACCTCGACGTCCCATTGGCTGAGAGTGACAAGTGACATGTCACCCGTTTCTCAAAAAGTTCCATAAAATCATGTCTCATAAGGACCATTGTCTCTTCCACGTGAAGCCAGAAGCTTCCTGCGTTTGCAACTATGTATTAAGTCATCCTCGCAGCTTCCATAGACTTTCATTACACTTCCGCGGATGCCAAGTTAAGGACTGACAAAATGTTCACTTTCGACCTTGGCCATGTCCGACAGAATGATGTCAGCTCATCAGTTTTTGCTTTGTGAATGCAGCTTCAATAAACGTTTTAATTCAGAATGGGCGTCTCGTGACTTTCTGCAGAATTATATGTCAGCTCTTTTTCTGCGGTTCAAATGACTAGGCCCAAAAGCAGGCAACTTATGTTTTCTAGTATAAAACAAACACAAGAAAAGTATTAATGTAAGAAATAAAGTAGATTCTGTATCCACCCCATGGTTTACTAATTAATTAACCCACCCGATTAATCAAAATGTTACCTAGCCATTGCAAACAAATAAAGCAGCGTTTATATTTACCAGTCTCCGTTTTTCCAAGAGACCCATATGCACCTAGAATAGTAGAAATGACATCACACAGACAAGGAAAAGCAAAACAAGCACATGCTTCTTTTAAGTTTGCAGCAGTTAGTAATGACAAAAACGAAAACATTAATTATTTTATTATTTTGCACGAACAAAAAGATGCAACATTTATGCACGTTTATGAGCACACATGTTAGTCCCCCCCACATGTAAAGTTTAATCTAAGTTGTATTAGCACGACATATCACAAATCATTAATATTATTATTCATGTTATGGAAATGTGACTTCGCGAGTTTAAACAAAATTTTGTTTTCTATCTCGCTCCATCAACTCCCTCATCTGGTGATTAACAAATCACCACACCAGCACTCAAAATTTTGGTAAATTAAATTTATAAGAAATCGATTCAAATTCATCTGTATCAGTAAACCTAAAAGTCTGTTTCTGCATAATCTTTGCAATTAACATGACGCTCTCTATGTAACTCCTGTAATTCTATCTCCCTTTCTTCTTCTTTTCTGAGTTTATAGATTCTTTTCTTTTCTTTCAATTGTTTCTTTCTTTTATGTAACAAACAACCTAATTTGGTCAAAATAAAAATGAATACTATTATAATCAAAGGTGCCAGAATCTTGCCAAGAATTGAACTTCCGATATTATGAAACCAGTTTTTAATTGCTTGAAACCTTTTTGAAAGTTTCCCTGTAAAATCTTCTTCTTCTAAAGGAATTATCTCTGAATGCATTTGTGTAATATTCTTAATATACATTTCAATATTCTTACTTTCATCAGGTATATATGTACAGCAATGTTGGACATGTAAAATGCCACAAACTCCTCCCTCTTTTGCTAGGAGTATGTCTAGAGCAAGACGATCTTGAATTACCATGGATCTAATTGCAATAACTTCAACATTCACTAATTGAAATCCATCAGCAGTGTCAGTTGATAATCTATCAACTATAGTAGACAATTTTCTGATTCTCCCTGCATTTAGGGTTATACCAACAAAAGGAATTACAGCTTGAAAAATATCTCCCAGAACTTCAGTAAAAGTTTCTCTTTTAGCTCTATTTACATAATTATGAATTTTAAACAATCCTTCTGAATCTCTGTCAACATGAAACACTTTAGGAAAAACAATTCCCACATAACAAGTTCCATACCAATGGTCTGGAAGGTTGTAGTAGGCTTTGTCACCACAAACAAAATAAATCCCAGGAAAGATAGGATCTTTCCCACCTTTAAATCCCCAACCTCCCATAATCTGATAAGTATCTTCACAGTTACTTGCACCTACAAAATAATTATCAAAAAGTGTGTTATCTCTTCTAATGCAAAGTTTTCCACTAACTGGTTTGTCTATGTGAATTGCAATATTTTCAAGCATTTTGCCATTTAACTTCTCATCCTCTTTTTGCCAGAAGGCTGACTTAGTCTGCTTGACTAATTCATTTCTCTTATAAATTGCTCTTCTCTCCTCAACCATATTCAAAAATTTCTTTCCTTCAGCACTTAATTTACATGTTAGATTATTCTTGTAAGCATACTCGTAAGTGAGTTCGTTAGTAACAAGGAAATATTCTCTCATTTGTTTTGCTTTCTTATGCTTATTTAAAGCATTATCAATCTTAACATTAGCAAAAATTTCATCATAATTTGAATAGTAATATTCTAAACGTCCAGTTTGATAAAATAAACTAGTTAATACACTACATGTTACAGCATAAGTGAGAGGAAGCATATTATATGTTACTCCCTCAGAAACGGAAGCAGGTAATTTAACACAGACATAGCAGTCTTTTGCATCCATTACCTTGACATATTCACTCAAAAGCTTTGTGAATGTATTACTTGAAAAATCACCTATTGATTTATCTTGATGAATGTTAGGCTGATGATCAATAACTTTTGCAGATGCACTATGTTTAGTTTGGCTAACCAGAGCTTTGCTTGTTATGTTAACTTTGTGTAATTCTCTATTCATTTCTAAAGGGATAATCACAGCTAGTACCAACCAGAGCAGAACTAAAATGAGCAGACACACCAGAGTCATCTTACAGCATCTTTTAAAAACAGAACATCTTGAAGTGTTCTCCTTAACATAAGGCATTTTTAGGTTAGTTTTTGCCTCAAAAATAAAAATAAATTTTAAAATTTATATACACCCCCCTTTTAAAATATATTTTTCTTTTATAATCCTAAACAAGATTTCTTCGACCTTATGTCATACATAAGTTTTCTTCAACTAAACAGTTTTTCTTCGACCTTGTGTCAACTAACAAGATTTCTTCAGCCTTTTGCCAATTTAATAATTCTGTACTTCAATCATTGTCACTAATTTCTTGGATTTCGTTTTCTTCTTCACTACTATCATATATGTCAATAACAGGTGGAATTACTAAGTAAGTCCACTCAGGAGACTTGTATTTCTGGTTTGGTCTTATTATCCTCTTCCCTTTTCTTGATATCACTTCAATTTTCCTTCCAACTCCAACTTCTTTTCCAGGACTCTTTTGACTACTGATTTCTTCTACTTGTTCTATTGGCTTTTTGATCAGTCTGACTCTCAATCTTCCACCAGGCCAGTAGTCTGCTTTTCTCACGTACTTTTTCTTTGGTTCAGAATTATTTAATTCTGACTTCCAAGTCCTTTTCTTTCTCTTTTCACTTTCACCTTCCACGTCACTTTCTTCAGTTTCGTAGTCTGAAATTTCAATTGACTCAGGAACTTCTCTATTCGGCAATTTCACTCCTTCAGGAACTTCACTTTGTCTTCCATCACTGGTACTCGGTAATTCGTTCTCCTCCTCTTCCTCAATTACCTCTAACTTCCCAGATTTCGGATTTTTGTTACTTACTTCAGAGTTTGTTCTCTGCCTTTCGATACTCTCCTGGTCTGAAACTTCTTTTGGTTCAGCTTCTTTGTCTTCAATAGAGACAACCGAATCCTCAGTTTTCTTTCCTTTTAACAGATTCTCTTCACCTTCAGAATCTATTTCAATTATTTCTAAGTCTTTTCTTGTCAGATTTCCATTCACTGGCACAGTTTCCAGATGTCGACTTTCTTGTCGATCTTCAGAATCTGGAATTACTTCACCTTCTGTTTCGCCTTCTGCCTCAGAATCAGAATCGTCTGTGGTATCACTTTCAACATCAGAACTCTCAGGAGTTGGTACTGGAATAGTATGACTAGGATGAATCCAGCGTTTCAATCCTCTGCACTTTACAGCATTAGTAGTGATCAAGATTATCTGCCTAGGTTTCTGCCATCTAGGAGTTAGACAATTCCTTCTCCGATGTACTTTCGTTCTGACCCAATCGCCAGGTCTCAGATCATGAGTCAAAACTTTTTCATTTGATTGAGCTTCAGTTCCCACCTGATTAGACACAGAAGTTACCATATCAGATAACCTTTTACAGTAATCCAAAATTGCACTGTCATTTATGCTCAACAGTTTACCTACAGGTACAAAAGCTTGCCTCATAACTCTTCCCATTAAAATTTCATGAGGACTCAAACCTGTCTTTTTATCTGGTGTACTTCTTAATGACATCAAAACAAGTGGAAGAGCATCTGTCCACTTAATACCTGTCTCAAGACACATTTTTCCAATTCTGTTTTTGATTGTTCCATTTATTTGTTCAACTACACCTGATGCCTCTGGTCTGTATGCACAATGTATTTTCTGCTCAATGCTCAAAGCTTCACAAATTAACTTTAACAGTTTGTTATCAAAATGGCTTCCTCCATCACTCTCAATAGTGACTGGAAAACCGTACCTTGGGATGATTTCTCTGAGCATTAGTTTTGCTACTGTAATTGAATCACAATGTCGTGTAGGGAAAGCCTCTACCCATCTTGAGAATAAGCATACAATTACAAGCACATATTTCAAACAGTTGTGTAAAGGCATTTCAATGAAATCTATTTGTAACCTGGTAAAAGGACCACCTTCTCGACCAATTATTCCTGTCCCCACCACTGATTTTCTGTTTGGATTCATTTGTTGGCATGACAAACACCTTTGACAAAAAGATTCAGCAATAGTTCTAAACTTGGTATTGAACCATGTTTCTCTGAAAAGTCTGACCATAGAATCTCTTCCTAGATGTGCAGGACCATGATATAATCTGGCCATGTCAGCAATCAAGCAATTTGGTAAGACTACTCTGCCATCTTTGTAAACCCACACTCCATCTTCTTCACGTGGTCTACAATCTGATCTTAACCATAGGTCTTTTTCTTCATCATCTGCTTCGTTTTGTAAATCTCTAATCTCATGCCATGTTTCTACAACAGTTGTTAGCATTAATGAATTTGAATCAGTTTCTTTACTCCTCTCCCGATTGTATGAATAATTTTTCCTTGCGCAGTACTTTGCTGTTTCGTCTGCGAAGGCATTTCCCTTGGAAATATAATCAGTTCCTCTAGTGTGCGCTGCACACTTGACAATGGCAATTTCTTTTGGCAATTGTATTGCTTCAATTAATCTCCTTATGAAAACTGCATTTTTAATTGGTGATCCTGTTGATGTCATGTATCCTCTCTGTGACCAGAGTTGTCCATAATCATGTACAACTCCGTACCCATACTGACTATCAGTAATGATGGTAACTCTTATATCCTTTGATATTTCACATGCACGAATTAAAGCAATCAATTCAGCCACTTGTGCTGAACGAACTCCTTCAAGACATGATGCTTCTTCAACATCTACAACTGTACAAACTGAGTATGAAGCTTTCAAGACACCTCCTTCGGATCTTAAGCATGAGCCATCTACAAAGTAGACAAAATCCGATTCAGACAAAGGTCTGTCTTTGATGTCTTTTCTTGGTTTAGTGCAGAATTCCATGACATCTAAACATTCATGTTCTGTCTCAATGTCATCAACAATTTCAGAATCAGGCAGTAATGTAGAAGGATTCAGATTCAAACATCTTGAAATCGAAACATTATCTGCTCCCAGTATGATTTTCTCATACTTTGTCAATCTGCTACTTGTTAAATGTTGAGTCTTACCTCTTGTCAGTAATATTTCAACTGAATGAGGCACAAAAACTTTCACAGGAAATCCCATAATGATTCCTTCACTTTGTTCGAGGCTGATACTTGTAGCTGCAACTGCTTTCAAACAACCTGGTAATGCTTTTGCAATTGGATCAAGAACTGCAGAGAAGTATGCAATAGGTTTCTTTAAATTTCCATGTCTCTGTATTAACACAGATAATGCACATCCTTCTCTTTCACTGCAATACAGTTCAAAATCTTTCTCATAATTTGGCATTCCTAAAGCAGGAGCTTGGCATAAGCTCTTTTTCAGGTTCTCAAAAGATTCCATCTCAGCATCATTGAGAATAATTGGATCTTTTACATCTGATTTGGTCAGTCTTTGTAGTGGTTTTGCAATTACTGAAAATCCACTTATCCATTGTCGACAGTAACCTACCATTCCCAAGAACATTCTTACCTGTCTTTGTGTTCTTGGCGGTAACATTGCTTGAATCATTTTTATTCTCTCTATTGTTACTTGTCTTTTTCCTTTTGCAATTCTGTGACCAAGATATTTTACTTCTTGTTTGCAAAACTGTAGTTTTGCTGGGGACACTTTATGTCCTTCTTCTGCAAGGCGATTTAACAGAATTATTGTGTCTGTTACACAATTTTCTTTTGTCTTTGCAGCTATTAACAAATCATCAATATACTGTACCAACGTAGACCTACCTGGTAAGTCTAAATCTTCTAATGATCTTTTTAACAGTTCGTTAAAGATTGAAGGACTTTCTGTATAGCCCTGAGGGATTCTTGTCCATCCAAGGGTCTTACCTTGGAATCTGAAAGCAAAGATTTCATAACTGTCTGGATGTAAGGGAACAGTAAAGAATGCATTGCAAAGGTCAATGACTGTGTACCATTCAGCATCATGTGGAATCTGAAATAGAATTACTGCTGGATTTGGAACCACAGGACAACATGGAACGACAATTTGATTAACCTTTCTCAAATCTTGTACGATCCTAAATGTTCCGTTAGACTTTTTAACTCCCATAATTGGTGAATTACAAGAGCTACTCTTCATTTCCTTTAATACACCTTGCTTGATTAATTTTTCGATTATAGGTGTAATACCTTCAATTGTTTCAGTTTTCATTTTATACTGTGGAGTGTTTGGAAATTCTATTCCCTGTTTCAATGCAATTTTTACAGGATCTACGTTTTTCATCAGACCCATCTCATTCCCAGTAAAATCCCATATCTCAGATTTCACTGTTTCTTTTAGCTCTTCAGGTAAATCCTTTTCTTCAAATGCAGGAAACAATTTTGTTTCTTCTGCTTCCATCATCATCATTGTCATCCTGTATAAACCATCTTCCTCCATTGTTTGTAACTCAACTCCATCAGGAGAACAATATATTCTGCAATTCATTTTACATAGGATGTCTCTACCTAATAGATTTACTGGACTACTATTACAAACCACAAATCTGTGTTTATCTCTGTAGTTTCCAATTTCAACTGGTATTGGATCAGTTAAGTCTGTTTTAATTTGCTGATTACTTACTCCGACAACTTGGATGGTATCCCCAGAGAGAGGTAGGTTTTCAATTTCCACTGATCTAACAGTAGAACGGGTAGCACCAGTGTCCACTAGAAAAGTGATGTCTACATCATTAACTTTCCCGTTTACATAAGGACCAGACTGGTCAACCTCAAGAGTGGCTCCAACAACACACTCTTCCTCCTCTCTCGGGCACCGTCAGCAATAATCATCAGAATCACTGTCTTGACTTTCTGCTAATAAAAATTGTTGTGAAGCATTTTGCATTTGAACCTTTTGCTGCTTTTGTTGTTTCTGTGGTTTTATTACCTGTTCACTTCCCTGAAATCCCACGTTTGGATTATATTTTTGAACTCCCCCACAATTCGGAAAAGGTGGTTGTGGCAATTGGTCTTGACGATTATTCACCTGTTGTTGTTGCTGTTGCTGTAACTGTCGTTGAATAATAAATTCGTTTAACCCCTGTTGCATCTGTAGCTGTCGCTGCAGGTCAACACCATTCTGCATCTGTGGATTCAATAAGGGATTCTTTAAGTTTTTAGGAGGATGAGGACACTCGTCCCTCCAATGTCCAATTTCGCCACAATTAAAACAAGGTAATCTTTGTTTCAGCTCTTCTATCTTTGGGCTAAATTTCTTTGGGAAATTATTACCTTTAAACTTTCCTTGGATCTGGTTTGTATTTCCAGTTTGAACAAAATTAGTGTTCTTATTACCCATGCTGGCAGTCTGTTGCTCAGCCACCTTTACCTGAGCCCACATGGCTTTCTCCTTCAGCTTCTTCTGTTTTACTTCTATTTCATCACTGCAATACTTTGCTTTTCTTAGAATATCATCTACAGATAGTGATTGCCATCCGACAATACTAGTTCTGATCATTTCTCCAATTTCAGGTTTTAGTCCATAAACAAATCTATAGACAAAATGACTCATGTCTTTTTCATCTAATTTTTCATAACCACTGTATTGTTTAAAGATTAACAATAATCTTTCATAAAAAGAATGAACTGATTCTTTTGTTTCCTGTTCTGTTCTTTCTATTTTAACCCAATCAACTTCTTTGGGTGGAATTTTGTTTTTCATCCAAACAATTACTTTCTCATAGAAATCCATTACAAGTGGATTTGGGGCACCTGTTTCTTTAATTCGTTCAGGTTCTGCTTTTGGCCAACTAATAGATATTTTACATTCTGTCCAAAGATCAGATGGAACTACAATGTCAAAAAATCCATCTAAATCAATCCACAGAACTTTTGACACTTTGATAAATCTATCAACTTGCCTGTACCACTCGACTGGTTTTTCCCTCAATTTTGGAAAGTCATTTGTAAATAACAGAATGTCCTGTCTCGACCACGGGATATGAACATATCCTCCACCTGCAACTTCTCTCATTGGAAATTGTTTTGACAATTTATCCAATCTTTCATCTTCCTTCTTTTTCGTCCATTTTACTCTCCATTTATTCAGTTCTCCTAGCTTTTTGATATAGACAATCAAATCTTTAATATGAACTATTCTTCCCATTGAGTTCAAACTCTCAATGTCACTTTCTGAAAAGTCTAATCTGTAATGCTTTGCAAAATTCTTTTGTTTACTCACATCGATTTCAAGTTCTGCAGCTAGATCCTCTAGTTGATCATATTTGTTTTTCGTTTTCCACTGAATGCTTTTGCAAATGAACAGTAGTTCATCATCCCGATAGTAATTTAAACTATCTGGGCCAATTGTTCCAATTATTAATTCTTCGATATTCGCTTTTAATTTGGCCACATCAAGCTTTGGTGTGGTTACCCTGACTTCAGGACTCCCTATATCTGACATAGCACCCATTGGTGTTTTTGGAGATAAATCCTCATTAAAAGTTAAATCAGGCATTCTTGATTTAGAAGTGTTTAATTCTGTTAAATCTGAATAAAATTTTTCAGCAGCCTTTTGAATTTCAGTATTTAAAGGAATAGTTAATCCATTTTTGTTTGTATTCTTTTGATCAAATACAGGCTGAACAGGACCAATTGTTACTGGAACTGTGACAGCTTCCATGCCTTTTGTCATTCTTTTAATTAATTCTTCTTTAGATCTTAAATATTCCTTATAATCAACATCTTCAACATTTCTTGCCTCTCTTGCATAATCTTTTGGAGGTTCCCTTGCTCTTGGAGTCATTGTAAAATGTCTACCTTCATTTCGAGCATTCTCGAATTCTGATCTTCTAGGAGTTTCAGTGATTTCACAATTATTTGGATAAAGTTTAGGAGCTTCACTAATTGGAGGTGCACTCGGTGAAGTTTCAGTAGAAACCACCGGAGTAGACCATGATCTAGGAGGTCTCAAAGGCTGATTAGGCTGATTCTTTCTAGTAGTTGTATATATTTCTTCCATAACTGCATCCTCAGATTCACTTTCCATAGATTTCCCTGTAGGAGAACCCATTACCATTTCATGAATTAAATACAATCCTTCACTCATGTTTCCCTGTCTCCACATTCGTAATCTATCTTCATGAGTTTCTCTTTTCCAAGATGGATTTTTAGAAGGTCTTTTAATTCCACTAGCTTCTCTTTGTAACTGATACATCTCGTCTTCCCACTCAACTAAAGCTTCAAATTGAGTTGGTCTCGGTTTTGGAACAAGAGCATTCATTTTCTCTCGTAAGTTTCTTAAAACTCTTACATTAAATGAACCATCATCAGGCCAAGCTAAAACACCGTCGTTTTTAGTATAGCGTTTCCAACTGTCGAACCATAAGACAGTATGATATCCGTATTCACCTTCCATGTACGCTGCAGGTGTTTTATACTTATGAAGTAGTTTACCACCTCGCGTTTCGATTTTCTTGTCAGGTGAAAATAAATTTTTGAATTTCTGAAATAATGTTGTCTTTTTCTCAACATGTTTAAAATGATAACTCATTTTTAAAAGTTAAATTTAATTCACAAAATCGTTCGTAAAATATTTCCGGGATGTTCCGCAAAACAACCAATCCGTGCGCGAAACACACCAACAAGCCAATGACAGTTGAGCTACGTCACTTTTCTGCTCAACCAATAAATTTAGAGTTTTTCCGAACAACCAATCAGCTCACAGGCCGTCAGAGACTCAAGAGCCAATCAGAATACAGCTTGTGACGTAGGTCACCCAATCCCAGCGCGGCTCTGTGACGTATACAGCAGCTGCGGTTTCTCGCCTCTCACTCCTGGCGCTTACCCCTCCTTCACAAAATCTTTTCACAGCGCCATTTTAAGAACACTTTTCAGTGTAAATTAATTTTTGACGATGACTATAAAGACAACATCTGTTCGTTTCACTATTTAGGATAGTTTACATACATTCAAGTATCCACACTTCGGAATAGACGGCGCTATTCACACTAAGGATAATATTCAATTGTCAGTAGAGTAACCTTACCCCACCCTTCTAACACGTATAATTATGAACTCGCTTTGCTCTGAACCCACCGCGAAGTGAAAGTTCTAAGAGTTCCACTTGAACATAAAATACAATTCAAACTCGCACTTTTATACGGAAAATTCCCTAATTTCAAACACACATGAAATCCGTACAGGACTCTCACCTGTTTATAGAAATCATGCACCGTTAGCAAAATAACGACGTTATCCGTACAGGGCTCTCACCTGTTTATAGATATGAAACATGTACCCGTACAGGACTCTAACCTGTTTATAGATAATCATGTACCGACGTTAATTTTACCCTTCACTCAAGCTCGGATATAACTAATACTCTCATCACAGTGAGTTTTATGGAAGGCGCTTTGTCCCTATTCTCATGCTGTTTTGATTTCTTAGAAAACCCTCACTATACAAGATTCAGACCTAGCCCTAAAACTGTGCTGCTCGGCGACAACACTATGGTACACGGCGATACCTCTTGTGATACTCGGCGATATCACTACAAACAGAACAGATGGCTTGCGTGACTAATTTCTCGCCACACAATCTATACCGGTATAGCTTACAGATAGGCACGAAAAAACGAACTTGAACATGTGTTAAAACATTGATCCTATTTCCATACCATAACGTAACCCTTAGCAACCAACATATTACCTTGGTTACCCCTTAGCAACCATCAATTTCTGCTACCAGAGAATTGATCCAGCGGGCTATAGAAAATATATCATAAACAACGCTACCCAACTTCATAACCTATAAACAAAATTCTAAACTAAATATGGACCCATTTATAAACCTGATATATTTTGGGCCTACTGAATCAGGTGGTCAGAATAAATCTATATACACATTATCTACAAACTATATACATATTTAAACATTTGCAGAAAGAATATTGTCATTAGAATAAAACCCAACCATTTAAACGACCACCATAGGCGACGTGATCTAGCTAATAGTAACCTACACTTCTGAATAACCAAGACCAGCTTGTTTGTCAAAAGTAAGATTTTATTTGCTAAATTATGGTATATAAGTTGAAAGTTTTAAAAATGAATTTTATTAACATTAATGCAAGCATGATTGTAAAGAATTAAGAGAAAAATACAATTTAAGCAAATGAATCAAAATTTAAAGTGAATATTTAAAGTTTAGCATTTCTAAAACCTAAGTCCCTAAATAAGCTAAATAGATAGAAATTAAAGTAAAGTTCTTTGAGGATTCTTACGTGCTCCACGCAAAGTCCAGCAGCACTTCACCCTCATCGGAAAGTCAGAAAGCAGCAGCCAGCCCAACCCTAAGGGCATGACTTTTTATACCTTTCTACGCTAACTAAACTAGCAAAGGAAAGTTTTCAGAAAACCTCGACGTCCCATTGGCTGAGAGTGACAAGTGACATGTCACCCGTTTCTCAAAAAGTTCCATAAAATCATGTCTCATAAGGACCATTGTCTCTTCCACGTGAAGCCAGAAGCTTCCTGCGTTTGCAACTATGTATTAAGTCATCCTCGCAGCTTCCATAGACTTTCATTACACTTCCGCGGATGCCAAGTTAAGGACTGACAAAATGTTCACTTTCGACCTTGGCCATGTCCGACAGAATGATGTCAGCTCATCAGTTTTTGCTTTGTGAATGCAGCTTCAATAAACGTTTTAATTCAGAATGGGCGTCTCGTGACTTTCTGCAGAATTATATGTCAGCTCTTTTTCTGCGGTTCAAATGACTAGGCCCAAAAGCAGGCAACTTATGTTTTCTAGTATAAAACAAACACAAGAAAAGTATTAATGTAAGAAATAAAGTAGATTCTGTATCCACCCCATGGTTTACTAATTAATTAACCCACCCGATTAATCAAAATGTTACCTAGCCATTGCAAACAAATAAAGCAGCGTTTATATTTACCAGTCTCCGTTTTTCCAAGAGACCCATATGCACCTAGAATAGTAGAAATGACATCACACAGACAAGGAAAAGCAAAACAAGCACATGCTTCTTTTAAGTTTGCAGCAGTTAGTAATGACAAAAACGAAAACATTAATTATTTTATTATTTTGCACGAACAAAAAGATGCAACATTTATGCACGTTTATGAGCACACATGTTAGTCCCCCCCACATGTAAAGTTTAATCTAAGTTGTATTAGCACGACATATCACAAATCATTAATATTATTATTCATGTTATGGAAATGTGACTTCGCGAGTTTAAACAAAATTTTGTTTTCTATCTCGCTCCATCACCTCTACCACGGATCATCTTTATCAACTATGAAACGACAACAACGGATTCAGAACTCTGCTGCCAGACAACTCCTACTCCTACATGTAAAGCCACAAGCCCATATCTCTCCTGCCTTGAGGGCTCACATTGTTTACCAGTTGCCAAAAGATCCATCTTCAAGCTGCTTTGTATCACCCCCAAAGCAATGCATGGAACAGGACCACTTTTCTTCAACAAAGGAACCTCTGCTCAAGATTTGCACGAAGCCTCAACCCCCTCTCCATATGCAAGAAAAAAAAACTATAGATGGTACATGCTTCTCTGTTCAAGCGGCCAAACTATGGAATTCCTTACCCCCAAACATAAGATACATGGATAACTATCTTATCTTCAGATAACTACAGAATAGTTGGCTCTTTCCTAGATAACCACCACACTTAAACAATAATGTTCAGTATATCCCTGTGTTTGTAAACATCTATAATTTGATTATATGTATGTATCTAGATATGTGTATTTTTTTGTACAAATATGTATAATAACTTTTGTTTTTAAAATATATAGATATTCTTTAGGTCTGCTAAACAAATGTATATATTACATATGGTTAAACACACACACACACACACATATACATTATTCTATGCTTAACATGTTTATAGGTGACTGCATAGTTTTCATATACGTTATTTGATTAGATGCTTATGGGTTGTTTTATTCATCTATCACAATATGTAAATATTATCATAACTATTTTATCTACAAATGCTTCACTATTGAAATATTGAGGAAAAGATCGAATATAATAAAATAAAGATATACAAATACACAAATTTGCTTCAAGTACAACACTTGAAATTCTGAGTTTATCCAAGACAGCACGAAATCTTGATATATTTTCTTCCATATACATGTATACCCTTTCTATGTAGTTGTGTATCTGTATATTTATTGCTTTAATCCTACTGTAAAAGAAGAACATCAAAATACCTTTGACTGTCTCCAATGCGCTACTCATCCTATACCCCTCTCAATATATCTTCTACCTCCACTGTGACTCATCTCTGATTGATACATTCTTTCCTCATGTATCCATCCTGTGACTCATCTGACACCTTATTTCACTACTATGATTTCCCTAATCCTTTTCTAGAGAGATACTCTTCTCTCCTCAATCACTGCTTTTACTCATAGCAAACCTCATCTTAATGCTATGATCTCCCAAATAACACTTTCTAGACTCTTCCCTCTTCTATCCCTCCAATATCCTATTCAATCCAACTAACAAACTTGCATGTCCACCACACAAAATAAGTCATATTTCCCTATGCTAGTCCACCACTAATCCTCTGTGGGTTCTGGAGTAGTGTGCTACTTGCTGAAAATCACTTTTACGCCTCATTAGGGGTAGTAAGCACTAAATACAATTACAATCTCATTGTATGAGTGTATATATTCACACACTGTCTCATTCTCCGTGAGCACTTGCTCATTCACTGTCTAATTGTACAAGCAGACTTATACACACAGTTTCTCAATTTGCCCTATCACAATGTAGCCTGAGGTTTCACAAATAAGTTACAAGTCTCACTTGGCCTCTCCTGAATATCATTTTGTGAATTACTTCTTGCTTGACTGTTACAGGCTTGTGTTTTAGATGCCAGATCAACTCTCTCCTTGACTAAACAAGTTTAATCTTCAGTGCCGACAGATTTCTGTGCCTTCTTCCAAAGCAAGAATGCATTTTGTAAACCATGCGAGACGAAAAAACAAGATTGCTCAAGGCAGTGTTACATTTGTCTTCGCATATTTTGAGCATTAAAGTTAAAAGATTATAAGAAGTCAAGCCACATTCATATAGGGTTACATGTACACTAATTTCTTTAAAATTACAGCTCCCACGTTATCAAAATTCTATTGAGATTTTGCAAATGCATCAATGGATCATCTTTTAAATGAGCTCAAAATCCATACTGAATTGTAGAACCACAGATTTGTAATTGAAAGGTACTCCTTCTCAATATAAACAGGCATTATTATTCTGTTATGACTTAATATGTTGACATTGAGCATCGCAAAGCAATATTGATGCCTTCCAAAAGAAATGCAGCGGAATCCCCTGTAGGTAATAAACAACAAATCCAATTTGCACTTGCAGAATAAGCCTTTGAGTGATGTATGATCTTCGTGGCGCCATCGGTCAGAGGGTTAACGCTAATCGCAGGGCTAGCTCGCTTCCACCATGGTATGGGCCGTGTTACTGCATAGAGATCGGTGTAGTTTTGTTAATCGGCACCTCTTCCAACACACTCCTTTTTTTCCAAATAATTTTTTTAATTTGTAGAGCCGATTATACCCCAGGGTTCAGTGCTCAGTCCTGCTGTGTGCCACGTGATCCTTGGGAGAAGACCCGAGCCGCGCGGACCTCTAAGGACATCGGAGTGCAGCCCCCAGCAGGAAGCACTGAAGCAGAAGGCGCCAAGGGCACTGGCCGCCTGGCTGACAAAGAGGACTAAAATGCTTCCTTTGTGCTTTCACCTTAGAAAGCCTACATTCGACAATTGATAGATTGCTTCTGGCATCATTATGACGACTTGTTGATAGGTCAATATAAGGCAGGCGACATTTTCTTCACTTCTACATTATAAAGACAGTATTAAAGGGAACAGTGGTAAGTCAGTCTTCCTTCAGAAGAAAAATTGAAAAACGCCATTGTACTCAACACTTGCACATTTTAAGTGTAAAGCAGAAAATGGTGCAGGTGTTTGTAGTGAAAGTTCTTAAGGGCAACTGTTGCCCTGCCTGCTACACAGGGCCGGCTTTAGAGTTGGATGCCCCGGTGCTACAACCTGTTTGTGCCCCCCCGTATGACGCCCCTTCTCTACAGATTACCTCACTACCACCTTCCATCAGTGCCACTCATCTCTCCACGCGCTGTAGCAGCCGTGTACTAATGGATGTTTACGTCTCTCGAATATGACTCGTTATTTTGCGTACCATTACTTCGCAACTTTTTACTTCGATGTTTTTACTTAGCAAATACCGTTACTACGCAAGTTTTTACTTTGCATACCTTTAAATTGCAAGTGTTAATGTATGTGAACTAAAAACTTGCCTTGTATTAAAAAACGACATTTACCCTGCTTATTTTTCCTAACCCCTTTTTTGAATGTAAAACAAAAACAACACTACACTAAATACAAATACACTACCCTACACATCACAAACTCTAAAACACTACCCAAACACTACACTACCCTACACTACTCAAACGCCACTACGCTACCCTAAACCCTAAATCACTACCCCATGGACGCACCTCCCCCTTCCCCAAGCCTGCTCCCTACACTCAAACACTACCCTGCACGCATCCCCAGCACTACCCTAAACCGTAAAACACTACCCTACACAAACACCACACCACAACACTACCCTAAATCCTAAATCACTACCCAAGCACAACACTGCCACTGTCGCTACTCCCAAACACTACCCTGCACGCACCCCGACACTACCCTAAAACACTACCCTACACTACACAAAAACCACAACACTACCCTAAACCCTAAAGCACTACACTAACACCACAACACTACCCTAAACCCTAACACACTACCCCCAGCACAACACTGCCTCTACCCCCATTCCTGTCCCTACTCCCAAACACTACCCTTCAAGACCCCAGACACTACCCTAAACCCAAATACACTACTCTACTCTACACTACACAAACACAACTACACTACCCTTAAACCAAAAAGGCTACCCCCTGCACGACCCTCCCCTGAAACCTTAAATACTACACAGCCGCTTTTACCTCTTTCCTCGGTTCCTGCCTTCTCCGGCTTCCTGCGTCGTCAGTGTTGCACGTCGTTGTCGATAGCCTTTACTTCATAAGCATTACAATGCATGCGATGTATCAACTTGCGTAGTAAAGGCTACGCTTTGCAAAATTGCATACATTGTAACGCTTGCGTAGTAATGGTATGCGATGTAACAGCCGCGTACTAATGGATGTTTACCTCCCTCCACATCTCCTCCCATGCATTTCTCTTGTTTTATAGCGTCACTTATACCATCCCTATGGTGTCAAAGCAATTTACATCACACACATGTTATACAGAAGTAATGAACCTTATGTATAAATCAGTCTATAGTGGGCCGTATTATGCATTATGATTGTTTTAAAAGGTGTGCCGGGCTCAAACAATCACAATGCACCCTATTATGATGTATGCGCTGCACCCAGGGCATTCACGTGACAAAACTGAGCAGCTGTTCTGTGTTTTCACAGTGCAGGCGGCACCCTCCTGCACTTTTACTGGGGAATAGAGATCCCCTTGCGGGCGGGTGCAGTAAGTGACTGCACCCGCCTGCAAGGCGATGTCTGGGGGTCCATGGGACCCCCTTTAACCCCTGCAGAGGCCTGCTGTCAAGAGGCACAATGACAGTGCGCCACCTTTTTAATGACCTCCTGAGGGATGCTTTTTTTTTTAAGTTCAAATAATTTTTATTAGGGTAAGCAGAATGGTCATTACAAAAAGTAATAGGCAATACAACATTGGCGATAGGAATAATAAGCTAGGATAACATTATTAAGTTACATCAAAATAAAACGTGAAGGGGAAAAAGAGGAAAAGGGTAATCAAAAAATAGTAAATGAGGCTTGGGATGAAAGTTGTACACTTGATGAGGCTTTGTACTTCAGGAGACAGTGCAAATACAAGCGAAAAGATAAGTATTAAAGAAAAAGAGGGAACAAAAGGCAATTCATGGGGGTTTCGAGACCTCTTGCTGCGATGGGGGAAGGTGAGATGAGCGTTTGGCGCATACATCTAAGTAAAGGGTAACAGGAAGCCACAACGCATGTCTTTTCGGGGCCAGGGTGATTGGATAAATAAATGCAGTATCTAATCTATGATTAAAACATACATTGAACCACCAAGCTTTAAACGTAATACCCTCAGAATTCTTCCAGTTAACAGTAATCTGTTGAAATGCAACAGCTAATAGCAAATCAATAATATGAACATTCATTTCAACTTTAGTCCAGGAAGAGGACAGTGAACCGAGGAATATGTCAGTGATAGAGAAAAGGATAGAGGTGTGAAAGATAGAATTGATTTGATCCCATACTTTGATCCAGAATGCTTTCGTGTGAGGGCAGAGGAAGAGCATGTGAAAAAGCGTGGCATTGGGGGCGGAGCAAGACCAACAAAGGTCTGGAGTTGTAGGGAACCTTTTGTGAAGAAGAGAAGGCGTGTAAAGGAGTCGATTGTAAAGAAAGAAAAGTGTTTGTGTAAGAGAAGCAGCTCTGGAGGACTTGCGAAGCTTAATCCAAATTTTATCCCATAAAGTGGTAGGCCAAGAGACTTCGAGTTCAGATTCCCATTGCGCCTCCACCGTAGTTTTGGGCCGGGGTAATGGAGGGTTGTGGAAGGAATGATAAATGGAAGACGCTGAGGGGTTGGAGCGCAATTGAGAGTGTAAAGAGGAAGCCAGTGAAGTAGAATTCGTAATTGGAGGAGAATGAGAAAGGGAATCGTATGCGGACGTGACCGCAGTCTTGAGTAATATATATTTGTGGGCAAAAGAGGATGGGAGAGAGAAAGTTCGGCTTAGAATAGGGAACGGAGTGAAGACAGAACCAGTAAAAAGTTGGGAAACCCATATTAAACCACGTTGCCTCCAGGATTTCCAGTAGAAGGGCTTGAATTTGATAAGAATACTGCTATTATACCAAATCGTAGAAGTGAGAAGGTCAGCGATAGAAGAGGGAGGAGGTGGGGTGATGGCTAAAAGTAGTTTCGCGGTGTATTTGTGGATTGGAGTGGATACAAATTGGGGTTTGCGAGAAAAGGAGAGATACTCGGCAAAGGAGAAGGGAGAGAGAGAAAGGTGCTCAAGGTTAGCCCAAAGGGGAAGGGGTTCGATAGGATCTTTAAGCCAGATAGCGGCCTGTTTTAGAAGGAAGGCTTTATGATAAGCAGGAAAATTTGGGAAATTAACCCCGCCTTCCACTTTGGGGAGGCGCAATCTGGATAAGGACATGCGCGGTTTTTTCCCAGACCATAAAAAGGAGGATAAGGTGGTGTTGATTTTGGCAAAAAATTTGGCAGGAATGGAAACGGGAATATTCGAGATGGTGTAAAGGACAATTGGGGAGAGCATCATCTTAATAGTGTCAAGTCGGCCCCACCAGGAAAGGTATAAGGGATGCCACCTGGAGGTGAGTTCGGATAACTTCTGAATGCATTTAGTAAGACATAAGGAGATAGTATCCGAGACAGAAGGGGCAATATGTAAACCGAGGTATTTTATATGGGATGGGCTCCATTTGAAATTAGAAGCCACAAAATCAGGTTTAAAGGTGAATTCGGTGAGGGGTAGAATTTCGCATTTGTCGTTGTTCAATTTATAACCGGAAAGGTGAGAATATACATTAACTTCAGCAAGAAAAGCTGGGATGGAAACCGATGGGTTTGAAATGAAAAGTAAAATGTCATCAGCATAGGCAGCTAACTTGATTTGCGAGTGGGATAGAGGGAAGCCGTGAATGTTTGGATTTTGACGTAATCTAGATAGGAAAGGTTCAAGAGCAAGGTTGAAAAGAAAGGGGGATAGGGGACATCCCTGTCGTACTCCTCTGCCAAGGTTGAAAAAGGAGGAGATTAAACCATTAGCACAGACCGCTGCTCTAGGGTTTGCGTAAAGAAAGGAGATGAGGGAAATAAAATTAGGGCCAAACCCAAACCATTTTAATGCGGAGAATAGGAATGACCACTCTACTCTATCAAACGCCTTCTCGGCGTCAAGAGCAATTGCGGCTAGGGAATTACTGAAGCGTGATGATTTAGATAATACGTTAAAAAGGAGTCTAGTGTTGTCTGATATGAAGCGTCCTTTAACAAATCCAGATTGCTCAGGGCCTAGGAGTTCTGGGAGAAAGGAGTCTAATCTGATGGCTAAAGATTTGGCATATATCTTGTAGTCAATGTTAACCAATGATATCGGTCTGTAATTTTTACAGTGTTGAGTGTCTTTTCCCTCTTTTGGTATAATACAAATATAAGCGTCAGAAAAAGTGCCTGAAGAGGCTCCGTTAGTTTTAAAAGACTCCAAAAGGTGAAATAATTTGGGTAGCAGAAGGGTAGCAAAATGCTGATAAAATTCGACAGTGAAACCATCAGGACCTGGGGCTTTGTCTTTCTTAAGAGATTGAAGCGCTGTGTGCAATTCACGAACGGTGAGGGGAGTTTCAAGGGAGGTGAGGTCAACGGGAAAGTTAGAGGGAGGTTGAATGCTTGTGAAGAAAGTGGAAAGAGAGTGCTCAGAAGGTTGCGTGCCAGAAGAGTAAAGTGTGGAGTAAAAACGGGAAAATTCCTCTAAAATATCCGCATCTTTGTGTTGCAGAACTAAATTAGCATCAAAAACAGATTCAATATTCAGCTTATTTTGTTTAACCTTCAAATAGTTAGCGAGAACTTTCCCCGCCTTATTCTTCCCACCATAAAATTTCGAGCTGGATTTCAGTAAGTACAATGATGCATCATCAGTGGACTGTTTGTTATAATTCATTTTCGCATTAACAAGAGCTGTCAAACTTTCCTGGGTGTGAGAGGTGTAAAAGGCATGTTCCAGAGCTTTGATCTGAGATAAAAGATCCCTGGTACGTTTGCGGGCAAGGCTACGCTTTGTAGCAACATGTCTGAGGATAAAGTCTCTAGCTGCAGCTTTATAAGCGTCCCATATAGTGTGGGTAGCTAAGGTAGGGGTGTCATTTATAACAAAAAATTCGGTGGTGAACTCAATAAAGGAGGACGTAAATTTGGGATCAAGAAGGAGGGTATTATTGAAACGCCACCGTTTGGGACCAGTGGATTTGGGTAAGATTTCAATGTTAATCAGAACCGGGGCATGATCCGAAAACACAATGGGGCCTATGTCAGCTTGGGTGAGGGATTGGGATAGATGGTGAGAGAGAAAAATATAATCAATACGTGACTGGGATTGGTGAACAGGGGAGTAGAATGTAAATTCTTTGCTGGTTGGGTTGCAGAGTCGCCAGGCGTCTACTAGTTTGTGCTGAGAAATGACATGTGTAAATAGCTTATGGGATTTATTAGGGACAAAAAAAACTTTGGAGTTTCTGTCTAAGAAGGGATCCAACGGCAGGTTGCAATCACCTGCTAGAATAAAGTTGTCTTCAATGGATTGAGTAATGCGAGAGGCAAACGCATTCCAAAAAGTAGGGTTTCCACCTGTGGGGGCATAAACATTAAGCAAGGATAAAGGGACACCCTTAGAGGAAAGTTTGACATGTAACCATCTGCCATCGGGATCAGATTCAGAATGCAATACAGAGTGAGAAAAGGACTTTTGGACTAGCAAAACAACACCATTTCTTTTGCCATCCCCGGGAGCTGAAAAAACCTTTCCCACCCAACCTCTTTGAAGCTTAGCAGCGTCAGTATCAGATAAATGGGTTTCTTGAAGAAAGGCTATATCTACATTCAGTTTAGCTAAATGGGAAAGGATCTTTTGTCTCTTGATAGGTGAGTTTAAACCTTTAACGTTCCAAGAAACAATGCGTACTGACATTAAGAATAATTAGAGAGAGGGAGTGCAAATACGAAATGGAAAAAAGCCTCAGATACATCGAGAGAGGAGGAGTGTGAGAAAAAAGAAAAAGAAAGCCTGAAAAAAAGAAGGACAGATAGAAGAGAGTGAAAGAGGACAATGGAGAAGAGGGGCGCTGGGAAATGAAAAGAAAATCGTGATGAGAGGATAAAAGTCAGCTGAGCAGAAAAGAATATAAGGCAAGAAGAGAAGTAGGCCATAAATGTCGGAAAAAGAAGATAATTTGGAAAGAACCATAGAATGTTACACAAGAGTAAAGAGGGTGTAGCATAGGGCTGTAAAATAAAACTAGAAAAAGGGAGGGGATGTAGAATAACAATAAGAGAGTGGAATATTAGGATCAAAAATAAGAAGAAGAGTGGTTTGTAATAGAGCGATGTTAAAGGATGAAACTGTCGCCATGTAAAAATCAAGACAAGAACACATAAAACAATAGGAAGCATGTCAACAATGGAAGAGGGAGAAAAAATAGGTCGATACTTACAAGGGATCTTGGGAAGTGGATACGTTCAGAGGACTGAACACAAGGAGAAAAACGGAGATGAGAGGAGGGGGGGAAGACCAACCAACGGTAGGTAGGTAGACGGGGCCACAAGACGTCCAACCGGAGAGACGTGACGGAATATAGGGAGGTGTTCTGCAAAAGGAAAACAATAATATTAGAACCAGGTGAACAACGTATTTCCAGGTGTATAAGGAAAAGGGATCAAGGAAAAGACAAGATTAAACATTTAAGTAACGAGAACGAACCAACACAGGCAACGAACATGAAAGGTATGCGATAGCTTAGGAACCTGTGGAAAAAAAAGAACATCATAATATATTAAGAACTAGGAACCATAAGTTGTAAGGTAATCCAAAAATATCAACAACGAGAGTCAAGGTGGAAATGAAGAGGAAGGGCCAGAAAACTCCATGTCAGCTGTACCACAGGAATTCAGAAAACTTCGAAGTCGGAGAGGATCCTCAAAAGTCATAGTCTTGTTGTTATGTGTGACTTTGAATAAGCAGGGATGGAAAAGTCCATATCTGGCTCCAATGGAACGCAGTTCTGGTCTCATGTCGAGAAATGCTTTGCGGCGTGAAGCAGTAGCCTTGGCATAATCTTGGGCGAAGAATAAAGTGGAGTCCGACCATTTGATGTGAGGTATAGCTTTAGCCGCTAATAGAACCTTCAGCAAATCTGTGTATTCAAGAAAATACATAATAACACCTCTAGGCTTTGTCGTAGGAGAGATGGTGGAAGGCGCTCGACCTAGCCTATGTGCTCGTTGAATGTTAAGAGAAGTGCCTTCAGGAAGGTGAAGAAGTTTGGGCAGGAAGGATGTAAAGAAGGCAATGGCGTCGTTCCCCTCGCAACCTTCCTTCAGGCCGTAAAGGCGTAGGTTATTGCGCCTATTTCTGTTTTCAAGGTCCTCCACCTGCTTCTGGAGTGACGAGACTTGCGTTTCCATGTGGACAACTTTGGTAGTAGCTTCCTGGAAGGATGAGACTGATTTTTCCACCTTGGAGACCCTAGTATCCATTAGGGACCAATTGTCAGTCAAGGTTTGCAATTTGGAATTTGTCTCCTCCATGAATGGGCGCAGTGCTCTTATTTCCTCGAGGAGTAATTCTATAGAAATAGCTGAGGTAGGCTTTGGGGGAGAGGGCGGATGCTGTTTCAGTCTCTTGATGGCATTTTTCGACCCTGGTTGCGGGGGTGCATCCATGGTAAGAGATGGTTCACCAGTGGAGGACTCTCCAGAAGCGTCCAAATTAGCCAATGCAGTGAAAAGCTTTGAATTCTTGATGAAATTCCGTTTAGGGTTTTTACCAGGGCCCTCCGCCATGAGAGCACTTAAGATAAAGTTTCAGCAATAAAGTGCGGGCTGGTGAGCACTGCAATCGTTAGGGATACACAACAGTCAATAGTAGGAGGAGCAAGCGCCAACTGCAACAAATATTCGAAGGAGTCAATGAATTGTGGCTGTAAAACTGAGGAAAGTCAAGTTGCTATATAGGCGACTCACAGCTGAGGGAGCAGGGAGCCTAAAATGGCTGCCAAGCCAATGCTAGTGAGAAGGCAAGACTCCGAGAAAAAATAGACGAAAAAACGGTTCCAAGAAAAAAGAGTAGAATCATCTGTGAGGGTTCTGATGATTTGTCCTTATTTCCCGTTGAAATGCGGCATTTTCGGTGAAGCGCTGATGTCAGGAGGCTGTCACCGTCGCAGACTCGCTCCTCAGACGAGCGCCGTCTGAAATGACAAAATGGCGGCCGCGGCTGAAGGAAAGCCGCGACCGAAGGAAAACGGGAGCTGCTGTGCGAGGCTGAGGGAGCCTGGAAGCGGTAGACAGGTTAGTGGGGAGACGGGGCGTTCCGACGTCGTTCAATGTGCACCATTTCCTTCTGGGAAGAGTAGGACCGCCACAAAACTCCGGTGTAGACGGAGCTCTACCCCGGGACCTCCATCCGCATCGGGCGCTAAGCCACGCCCCCCTCCTGAGGGATGCTTTGACTCTGCGTCCGCGTCTGTAATATGGCGTGGGCGCAGAATCAAAGGAATTCCATCATTTGCATAGGGCACGCCCCTATTGAAATGAGAGAACACCCTCTGCAGGTAGCGCTGGCGCTTTAAGTGCACCAGGGCTACTGGTATTATAGAAGGGGATGCGCATGCATAATACCAAAGTGTCCCGGGGGCACGCAAAGTGGGCACAATTGCTCTTTGCTGTTACACAAATCAATGAGAATTACTGTTCTGTGATGTGCAGGCACACATTCCTTGCAGCAGGCATATTAACCCTCTGCGCTACTTTCTGATGAGTTAATACTGCTCCTAGACAAAACTTCCACCTGTCTCCAGTCGATTTCCAGTGTTGCCGTGGAGGAGTAGTTGTTTCTGTGCATTTGTTTTTGTTTCCTCTCTCCTCTTGCATTTGCCTAGATGGTTTTGTAAGCCGTGTGTTTGGGTTGGAAGACCCTGATCTGTACTTACGAGTTGCATCTCAGAGTTTTTGCTCTTGTCTGTTAAGCTGATGGCCTGTGATGCTATGGTGAGATTCGTGCCAGAATACAGAGAGCATCCATACCTTCTCCAAGGCCTTCCCCTGTGAAAGTTGATTAGAGAGGAGGATAACATCCTGTACACAAAACACATTTTGGGAGCTAGATAATCAAGTTGAACCTCCGTTTTGAAAAAAAAAGTGTCAGTTTATTAATTGCACAGGGAGAGCGCTGGATACCAAGTGGTCGGGAGTAAATATTCTTTATTAACACCTTGTCAGTCTGTGAAAGATGCTTCCCTTTCCAGCCGCCATCTTTCTAAATGAAAACACAGTGCAATGCTGCTGTGCTCACAGGGGAAGCTGGGCCAATCAGAGGTGAGGCTTCATCACTCTAGCAGCTGAGGCTATGCACTAGACAGCAAGTCTGTTCAGGTGCACCTGTGGCCTGCCATGCCCTTTTGCAGCTCAGTGTAGACATCTTTTAGTTTTCGCTCTATTCATGAGACAAGGACACTCTTAACTTTGCATTATGCCTTGACTTTTTTCATAATAATTTTACAAATCATGTATTTAGTGTTAATCCAAATGTACAATGTTTATTCCATTTCAGGTAATTTGGACCTAACAGGACAAAAGCAGGTTTTCAAAGCGGAGAATAATCCGTGGGTCACACCCATCGCTGACCAGTTCCAGCTGGGAGTTTCTCATGTTTTTGAATATATCCGTTCAGAAACGTACAAGTAGTAAGTGATCGATGTTTCACTTTGTTAAACTGAAATATTTAAAGTGTTTAAAGTGAACGTTTTAAGTGCTGATCTGTACCCGAACACCTGAATTTTTCTTGCTCAGAAAAAATGGACGCAGAACTGAAGAAATGATGCTGTTAATTGCTCAAATGTTAGTATAAGGATTTACAATACCGGTGCCAGCATCCTTTTGGTAATTCCTGGCACTGTTCAATTTATTTTTCGTTTGAATTGTTTTTAGGGGCCTCGTGTACCCAAGAGTTTTGCATATGCAGAGCACCATTCACAATGTTCAAAACTCCTTTTGTGAGGTGGAAATTTTCTGACTGTCAAACCTTGCAAACCATTAAAAGGTTACATCTCTCACAGTTGGGTGATAACTGATTCGCAAAGGTTAGGCTTAACCTGCAGGACAGCTTCCCTTCGGGAAGCATGACTGATGTGCATGGAAGCAGATTCCCAAACGGAAGACTTTTTTAGGTCGAGCCTGGGCAGCGCATGCGTTGCTCTGTGAGGCATGCTTTTTTAGATTATACTCTAGAGATAAGAGAGGGACCCCTTAAGAGTATCCAAGGAAGTGAGGTACGGAAACTTAGCAAAAAAAAACAGTTCCCTTGGCTCAAGTGAGATATTGAGTGCAATAGTCAAACAAACTTTAAAAAACCAAATTTTCCACAAAAACTAAAAATTCCTATGAAATTGTTACATTTATTCACAAAATTTAAAAAGAAAGGAAAATTAACACCTTTCCATCGTACAAATCATTAAAAACATTTCATATTGTACTCTTCATAAAAACAAATTCTTTCTCTCCACAAGTATTCCAATTTAAACACAGAAAAAATCAACAATAATGACTTTCCAATTTCTAATTATGACCAGCATAAAAAGAAGAGACACAATGACAGTATGACATAACCCTTTGTCAATTATTAATACACATTCCAGACAGTTTGTGATAAACCTCTTGATCAATGTTTTGATTTCATCAACATTCAACCAGGTAAAGTTAGTCGTTGAATTGTGTTAACCCCAGCGTCGATGCGTTTCGATGGTATCTTGCTTATACTCCCATCTTTATCAAGACCAAAAAATATTTCTGTCTCCTGTTCTTATGTTCCAAATACTTATTTTCTTTAATCCTTCTTTCCTAGTTCGAGTATCTCGCTAGCTTGGCAAGGTAATCTGGTGTATGATAACTTATTCTTGATTTCCCCCTCGTTGGTCAATCTGTTGAAACTTTCCAAATGAACTTTGAAATATATTCCCGGGGTCTTTTTATTAAAAACGCTCCCCTTCTACAGTTACGTTTTATCTTTAACGCTGATTCTTTCACTTTAATGTTTTTGTGAAGCGTTATCGCTGCCTGTTTTCTGGGCTCTTGGAACACGGCTATGTTTAATGTACCGTCGCTCTCCTTCGTGGCCCTTAATATTAATAAAACGCTCCTGCCGCTTCACATCCAGTCGGTTCCCAACTCGAACGTCAAAGAATCAGCGTTAATGATAAAACGTAACTGTAGAAGGGGAGTGTTTTTAATAAAAAGACCCCGGGAATATATTTAAAAAATAATTTGGAAAGTTTCAACAGATTGACCAACGAGGGGGAAATCAAGAATAAGTTATCATACACCAGATTACCTTGCCAAGCTAGCGAGATACTCGAACTAGGAAAGAAGGATTAAAGAAAATAAGTATTTGGAACATAAGAACAGGAGACTAAAATATTTTTTGGTCTTGATAAAGATGGGAGTATAAGCAAGATACCATTGAAACGCGTCGACACTGGGGTTAACACAATTCAATGACTAACTTTACCTGGTTGAATGTTGATGAAATCAAAACATTGATCAGGAGGTTTATTACAATCTGTCTGGATTGTGTATTAGTAATTGACAAAGGGTTATGTCATACTGTCATTTTGTCTCTTCTTTTTATGCTGGTCATAATTAGAAATTGGAAAGTCATTATTGTTGAGTCTTTCTGTGTTTAAATTGGAATACTTGTGGAGAGAAATGTGTTTTTAGGAAGTGTGCAATATGAAATGTTTTTAATGATTTGTACGATGGAAAGGTGTTAATTTTCCTTTCTTTTTATATTTTGTGAATAAATGTAACAATTTCATAGTAATTTTTAGTTTTTGTGGAAAATTTGTTTTTTTAAAGTTTGTTTCACTATTGCACTCAATATCTCACTTGAGCCAAGGGAACAGTTTTTTTTATTAGATTATAGCCTGGAAACTCCGCCCACTCTCCGCTAATATTTTTCATTGGCTTGTGTCATTTTCCTTGACTTCTGATTCGTTAATAGGCTTGTTAGTCCCTCCTTAGTACTGCCTTGTCTTCATTTGTAGCCTCCCATGAGGACCGTCCCTTTTACTTCCGATGTTACATGGTATGTCTGTAAGCACTATTTTCTTTAATTAGTGTCTCCTACTGCAGGCCTGACATGCTTTCCTGCAACATTCAGCAAGTCATGCGCGCTTTCTCTTTCCAAGCAGCCTAGGACAATGGCGGCTGCTTCTTTGAAATTAAATACGTCTGGCATTTACAAGAGTTTGAACTATTGGCATTGTAAATGACAATGCCTTTTATGTGTAATTATCAAAACTGATAAATAAAAGGCATTTTCATTTACAATGTGCTAGCTTAAACTCTCGCAAATGCAATCTCTATTGCATTGCAAATGGTTTTTTTTTTTTAAAGATAGCAACTGTTTCTTTAAGGGGCACAGACTGATTTTAAACATGTTTCTTGTTTGACAAAGCAAACGCAGGTATGTGATCTGCTTTCCCTTGCAAGCCACTCGCAATGGGGTTGCAAAATTTGACCACATTTATTTATAATCATTATCCTGCTCTTTGAAATACCCCCCGCCTCCTGCAAATGGGCAATGATATAAAACATCAGTGCATAGGTTGCATTGAACATTACTTCTGCAACCCTGGTTTGCGAATGGGGATAGTATGTCCGGCCCTTAGTACACTGTGTTGTCCAGTGCCTTTCATTTTTCATTGAAAGAAAAATATTTTTTTTATTTTAAATGGAATGTAATCATTGATGATCTTTCAATTGAATAGGGGCTAACTTTCCATAAACAAATACACTTTTTGGCATGTCTTCAATTTTGTTAGATCTGTTATCTTAATTTTTAGGCTTAAATATAATTGCATATTTTGAACGCCTACAAGTACACAGAGCAGGTGAACGATTGACATGTAGGGGGGTTTTCCACCAGTCAAGTGGGAAATTGCGAATGTGCATAATGTTTTTATTGCTAACATAAACACAAGTTGCTTAATGCTAAAATTGTTCCAATAAGCTACGAAACCTGAACTTTGAACGGAAATAGAAGCATACCCAGAGAACAGCACGAGCAGACAAGTTCTCCTCTAACATCGCACATGGCTTCCTATCTCCTATTAATCTTTCAATCGAAATGAGCCATCGTTTCCTACTGTTCAAGCTTGCTTTTCATCTCTTTTTATATTCAGGCTAGTCTGAGTGCCAGCACTGCCTAATATACTAGCTGTTGCCAGGCAGACCAGGAGAATGGTCATGTGCATTCATTGGTGGGTGTTAGTAGAATGCTTGGTGTGAATGACGAGGTGATTCAGAGATTCTGCCTCATGTGGCCACCCTGGACATGGCAGCATCAGGCATCCCTCAAATAGGGTGTCTAAATATTAGAAACATGAGATGTGGCAACCCATGACTGAAGCGGCAGTGTCCCAAGTGCCAGGGGTCAGAGCAGTGTGCTGCCATGATTTACACATGATGCACCGCACACCACCATATCATCTGTTTTAACGCGTGTCCGTGAACAGCCCAACTAAGTGCCACACACACCAGTAGGTTTACATGTTCTGTGGAGGGCAAGTGAGTGTGTGGCTCCACAAAAGGTACTGCAGTTGATACACTTCCAGGACAACCATTGCTTATTATCCAGCACTACAGGATGCTGTTGCTACGCAACCTAAATACACAACATTATTAATATTAGTGATGCTTGTACTGCTCACACTCGATGGACCAGAATCATAGTGGTTTCCCTTTGGCAAAACAGGTGGATGTGAAATGGCGAACACTTCTGTGGCTATGAAGCGGACAACAAATCCTTGTTTTATGTCAAGTAGTACAACACACTAGAAGGACTTCTAGAGGCACCTAACCTCTGGAAAGATTATAGCAAGTTTCATTTCTTAATCTTAATTCATTTGCATAATGCATATGCATGTGAAAGTCGGTCCTCTTACCTAAGCACTCGCAGAATGAAATTGTTTTAACAAGCTTTTTTAGCAGAAGAGGGTCATTACAGATGAAATTCACGTTTTAAGGAGATGCATTTTAGTAATTTTCTGAACGTCAGTAAGAGGCTTTTATTTCAGAGCAGAGCCAGGGGCAGCGTGTTTCGAAAGATGGGACAGTATGTCTGGGTGCTCTTAAACTACCTGATTGCAAAATAGATTTTAGAGAACAGTAGAAACTGAATTCAGACTTTTGAAAGACTTGTACCAAGATATTTTGTCCACAGGACACAGTGGTCTGTTAGAAACCTCTGTTCAGGTGTTCAGAAGTTTAAAAATGCCAGCTACATTTACAGATCAGACATTATTTTCCGCGAAATGAGGTGTTTTGTCTTTTTTTTCTTTCTCTGGAGCATGAGGAAGAAGCTGTGGGGCTTGCAAAGCTGAATGCTTTCGCCTAGGTGTAAGTTGCAACAGCTTGAGCCGCAGTAGTACTAGTGGAAGATGCTCCTAAATGTGATACCCAAGCTGTCATTGCATGACCATGTTGATAATAAAACAAACTCACTTTAAATTCTCATGGTTTAGATATCTGTCTATTGTTGGTGCTCTTCACATTCAACTGGAACAACTCTACTGCTTTTACCGATATCGAAAGGATGAATGTCTGTGTCAGCACTGCCGGGATTCGAAGAGGTGACCAGCACGTTCCCTCATATGTTAGTGACATGGGTTAATCAGTGAACCATCATGTCAGCTTTGTGTTTCGGTTTGTACACACTTTAGTCATAAGATAGTTCAGAAAATGGCTGGTAATATAATAATAATAATCCACATTTGTAAAGCGCGAACAATCACCCGTAAGGGTCTCTAGGCACTGGGGGCCGTTGGGAAGTTTAAGCAAGTTATTGCCCAGAGTCACATGGTACTGGGCTAATCTGCCGCCGGCACCAGGGATCGAACCGTGATCCCCAGATTCCGGAGTCAGTTGGCCTGACCGCGGCGCCACACCTCTTCCACTGGTAGATCCCGTGTCTTCAGCTCTGTTTGTGGCTTATCCCTGGGTTCTGTGGCTCTGAGTCTCTGTGTAAGGGGTTCCTCTGTCCCAGAACTAGAAAGAGGTGCATGCAGCGTGCACATTTGTTGGCACTGTAGGCAGACCTTAGAAGGAAATCTGCTAATAGAACTGTCTACTCAGCAGGTCGCATGATGGATTGACCACCCATGGTCCTCTGTGCTACTGCGGAGTACATGAACGTATGTTACTCGCTCAACCCTGTAAAGTTAGATGCTTGCCCTCGGATTGTAGGTAATGTCAACAGACGAGCATTGGCAGTGCCATTAGGTCTTTATTTTCTGACCTATTGCTTTGCTAATGCAGCGCAGCATCGACCAAAAAAAGTTGAATGAAGTGAAAGAGTCCATGAGCATGTATGTCTTATGATAATGCCGGAGGTTGTATCGTTCAGTAGGCATAAAGATTTGTGACGACGTATGCACGCGCCTACAGAATGACATGGGTGGCATTTTATTTTTTTATTTACTTATCCAAGATTGTGGACGTCAATTGGAGTAGTACATAAAAGAAATTAAATTATACTCAGATGAAAGCAATTTAAGAAAAAAAAGTGTGGCCAGGCAGAAAATGGCTGCTGCCGAGCCATCCACAATATTTTTTAAATAATGTTTTATTTAAAGGAACAGGAGGGATTGAAGGTTAAAGGAGGAGCACTTTTGGGGGGGGAAGCAAAGGAAACTGTGCTGAGGGAGTGACAGAAGAGCTTTTGCCTGGGCCAATAAATGAAAAACAAATGTAAATACCGATTGGGGGAAGAAGTGGCTGGGGTTGCGGGATGTGAGAACAACACATGGTTTGTGGGGTGGGCGCAGGTATTGAACAGTAAGAGCAGCACACAATGAAACAGAGCAAGTGGGGAGAAGGGAGCAAGACAGCACGCAGAGGCGGCTATTTGAGGGGGAGAAGCAGCACGAGAGAAGGCGGAAAGACAGATGAACTTGCACGGTGTGCTTAAAGAAAAAGAAAAAAGTATTTCCCTATATGGAAGTAGTGGAAAGATACAATCACTCAATCAAAAGGCTGGAACAAACACACTGCTCTGTGGAAGGGACAAACACAAGTAGTGGAGAAAAACCGTTGGCTAAGAAGCTAGCAAATAAGAGTGACAAGAAAGTCAGTATGCAATAGTAGGGCTATATGGCCACTGTAGGTTATTGGATGGTCTGCATGAAGTATTTTGCAAAAAGTCAGCTAAAACCCATAGGTGCTGAAAGTAGGGGTGCTGGAACACCCCCAGAATAATTATGCCGGAGTTAAGAAGATGAATGAGCAATAAAGATGCCTGTAAATTGGGATTTTATCTAGAAACATTTGATGTGCTTCAAAAACAGAGGTCAAAATTTCAGGGTCTACTGGCAAATGGGTGTTTATTCTTTTAACCATTTATAGACATTGGTTACACTGCGCACGGTTTGCAGGAAACGCTGAAGGCAGTAACAGACTTTTTCATCTAGCATCATTTAGGTGCTAATCTAGCCCCATCCCACGCCCCAGGGATAGCTCTCAACAGTGCAGAAGATGAAATGTCATTGGTGCCCAGGGGTCTGAGCAGCTCTCTGCAATCCAGTTATGGCTGTATTAGAGCACCTTAACAGGCGATAAGGGACATATATTGCTTTCTTGCACGAGAGCCCATGGCTCTCTTATGCCATTGCCTTGCCCTCCATAGTTTGAAGGTATTTTGGAGGCAGCCGACCACCAACATAATGCACCACAGGTTGCAAAGAAGCAGTATTCTGCCTCCTTCACCTAGATGGGTCCCAGGCATATGCCCTCCCAACTCTTTAGTCTCTGTTCAAGTAAAGCACTACCTCCAGCACATCATTACCCCTCAGTCAGAAGCCTCTTCAATAGCTTTAGCATAAATGGTGTGAAAGTGTGATCAAAGCTGAAGCTAAAAAGAAAAGACACATTCATTGTATTTTATTGTAGGGTGATGAAGTTATGAAACGCTTTGATTTGCATCAGGTTTTTGGGTGCCAGTTTTGAACTATATAGGTGGAAGGATGTTAAAGGTAGTGTGGTGTCCTAAATAGGAAGTCCATTTAACATGGAGATTGGTGTTTACTTTCTCTGCTAAGTGACATGACTTCGTAAAGTTAACTATGTGGCAGAGGTAGCTTGAAAGGAAAGGCTGCAGGGTGTCACTTTTTTCTAACACACAATAAATAAAATGTAAACACTCTTAAATGAACTTTACACATATTTCAAAATATATCAACAGTTAGGAAAGCAAGCGTGAAGCACCATTGTTTTGTAATTCCGAAGTGTGAATAAATCAAAGATGGTATTAGGATCAAACAAGCCTACCTTTAACCATTGGAAAATCTTCACTTGACTCCTAGTCCCTGACATCACATATTATGCCTCTTGTATTGTGATTTTTCCCTGTTGATTTTAGTCCCTTTAAATGCTTAATTTCAGCTTGACTGCTGTGTGTTCTAGGACATGTACTTGAAGTATTGAATCCCTACCCCATTTACCAACTCCCCCATGCATTGCCCTGAATTATTTGAACAACCCCTTTACAATACATATTTTAAACTGTTTGCCCCCGTTCTGTTTATGGAAGGCTTGATAGCAAAAATCAGTAGAATAATTGACTTCTCTGTCGAATAGCTCAGTCCTTGGTTGTATTTACAGCAGTGTCCTGTGTGCATTATGTGGCAGATTGTGGATTCACGTAAGAATGGCCCTTTTCATCTGAATTAATCTCCCCTCAGGAAGCTGCATTGTAGAGTCGAAATTTGATACTGAGGGCTTCTCCGGTTTAAAATAGACAGATGGGTGCTGCAGAGTATCTGAAATACCCTCTTCTTGCAGCAGATAGGAATGCTATGCAGCAAATTACTTAAGTTACTCTGTCTTTGATCCTGAGTTACTTCAGCCTATTTCATTCTAGAGATCCTGCAAATGATTGAGACAACCTAGTAGTCTGAGACCTAAGGAATATACATAATTGGTGTAAGAGCTCTTTAACACCGCCCATCATGCTGGAACCAATGGTAGGATAATTCAAGCGCCACTCTACTGGTTACTGTTTGAGGATAGATCAGGTTTGGAAATATTCTTGGTTAGATTTAGATAGTAAATCATGGGCCAATGAGAGGCCAGTGTCCAATATCAACAACACCCATCGTCTTTTCACACAGGTGTGATGGGGCAATGGCTTAAAATGGTTGGCCAAAATGGGATTCCTTACACATGTGACGAAAGAGCACCAAAATACTAGAAACTCATGTCTAAATAAAAACGTAGTTGCCAATTGACAAGGCATTTATGAGTGTGTCAACTAATACTACATATAAGATATTTCATGTTGTCTCACATGCCTTTGTAAATTCGGCCCAGAATGGAAAACTCTTTATTAGTAAAAGTGCAAAATAGGCATTGTATATAAAAATAATGAAAATTCACTGATTATTAAATTTTTTGTTGTGTTTCAGATGTTTTGGTACCAATTTCTAAAGTCATATATGAGGGTGTAAAAGAAAACTTACTGCACTGTAACCTAATTTACTACAAAATGCCTGTGTGAGCAGAAATGCACTATATAACCTCTGTACATCTGAGAGCAAACTTACATTCAAGTTCTGTTTGAGGTATTGTGATGAGAGGCATCACGTGTTAATGGTTTGATGGGCTATTTTGGGAGCAGTACATCAGTAGCAAACATACATATTTTATAACTAGATGTTTTCTAATAATTTGGTCTGTCTTGCATTGTGTATTATGATTTAACACTTGAAGTAGGGCTCTCCATCCCTGTTGATTATAGCCCTTTAAATATGTATACATCACTATCATATGTCTTCAGTTTGTCCTCTCCAGTGCGCCTCGTGGTATTACCATTAGACCAGCTGTCTGCTGAATTCTATCTGCTGTTTTTTTGTATTCTGATCAATATTGATCTAAATGCAGGACAATTTCACTTTTACTATATCTTGCGTAAATAGTAATGGTTTTATTTTGTGATATCATGGCTAAATACATTCAAATGGTTTAATTTACATTTGTCACATTGCTTCTGAAAAGTTCATTATTGGTGGATGAATTGCGGGGCAGATGTTCTTCTTATTCATGGTTTCTTGCATAATGCCACCATGAAATAAACATGACTTTACAGGCCCTCTTAATTATTTGTGCATCTGGTCTGATTCTTTTTGCACTTGCACTTTCATTTTTTTTTAGGACGGCAGTAAACTTGTTTTACAATTTTCATGTTAAAAATCAAACGTTTTCCTACCCATGTTTTAAATCCTTCCTTTTTATTTGGAGTTTTTTGGCAGTGTGAACAATGGGTGTCAATTCACTCAAATGCTACAGTTAGCAGAAGTGACGATTCTTACAGAATGTTATAAGAAATTTCGACTTCATTCTCTACTTATTCTTATGCCTCGATGACGTATCTTTGTATATCACTACATTATTGTCATTCTGCCGATTCCCGCTTTTTCATATGTATGCCTCTGCTGTGTTGGTATTCTTTATGCTTAATAGAAACAGTTTTCCAACAGTTACCAGAAGTGACATCACGTCTGTGGGTCAAAGGCTGTTTACATCGGAGGAAACGACATCACATGACCTTTGCCACTGAATCCTCCGAGGAAGTCATGTTACTTGACTTTAATCCTGATGATATTACAGTAACTGGCATCACTTAAGTTAAAGAGGCTCTTAAGCACAAAATGATTTAATAATACAAGTTACTTAAACAAATACATTTCCATTTTACATACAACCTGTGTTTTGAATAGAGTGCTGACATGAACGATACGTAACACATTTCTCTGTGTTATTGCATGAAAAATTATGTGTTTGTTGGAAGAGGAGCATATTTAGTGCCACAAAACAACCACTTGGAAGCCAAAATATTTATACCACAAACTGTCGTGATTTAACGGATTCCTTAATGTAAACCGCAAACTGGACCGATTTAATTGTAGGCACACAAAAAGATTTTTTTTTTTTAAACAGTATTCTTTTGTCCACCTGTTTTTTTTTCTTCATGTAAGCCATATACTGACTGCGAACTGTGTTACTGACAGAAAATATTCCTTGGGACGAGTACATTTTGATTAAGATCATTTGTAAGGCATTATCACTCATTAAAGTACATAGGTGAGGTTTTTATTTCAACACATCATTTCACATGTGTTCATAATACAAATCGGCTATATCTTGTTTAAAAGTGTGTATTTTTTATTTATCTTAAATTTATTCAGGAGTGTATACATTGCACTGATTTAGTCATTTATTTTACTGAGCTTATAGATTAATGCCTCATGTCTCAGGTGCACTGTTAATTTTCTGCAGCTGCAAATCACAGCACTGTTTACCTTCTGAGGCCCGGGATGGCAAAGGTAGTGTGGGGGACTGAAAGGGATAGCCAGGGGTCCTGGCTGCGACCCCTAAATGAAGTAAATGAAGCATACATCAATCATTTAATGCTGCTTCTCTTTCTGTACACATCCTGTGTTGTATTGCTTGCTTCCAGTTGAAGGTGTTTGTCTGATATTTACCTCTTTACTTTAACCTCTATACTTTTAAGCAGTGCATTATTCAAAGTTTTCCAGCCTGTAAATTTAGCAGTTATAATGCTACAGATTTGGATGACTTTAGCGAGGACCATAACAGATGCATTTAATAGTTCTGGGTTTGGTGCCCAAATTCTCAGGTTTGCCAGTAACACATTTATTAATGTCTCAGCCTATTGCTGATACCAGTAATCTCTGGGTGCCATAAGCAAATAACTTTCTGATCAATAACACCTCTGCTCACTCCAGAGGTGAAGATTGTGTTTTGTGGGGTTCCCCTCTAGTGGTTTCTAACATCGTTTAGTACCTAGTGAGAGGTAGCCTACCTTGAACATTAATGTAAATGGGAAGACCTCTCTGCCAAAAACATTTTATGGCTTAGTAAATTAAAATGTTCTGTGTTAGTTTGGCCGATAGTGATCAAATGTAGGTAGGTGTCTCCTCAAGTTGTGCAAGATGCTCTGTTCCATTTGGCCAGTAGGTGCCACATTACTGTCGGAGTAATAGTAGCCACCATGTTGCTATTTTCCTTCCTGGCAGGAGGTATCCCTGACTACTGTCCCCTTTATGGGTACCAGTATGTTCTCCTCTGCTCCCTCTGTCATTATATTTTAAGCAGACTAAAAGACTGTCTAATGTTCTGAATCTTCACTAGTATTGATTTGGTCCCAGGCAATTCCTTCTGAACTCTACTGTTAAATTGTAAGTTCCTTTTGCTCTTTGTGTGGGAAATGAGCACTCCTACTGCCGCTGTTGTACGCAATGTGTGATTAAAAACTGTACTGTGGCAGAGCATGAGTGAAACGCACACTGCTAATAACTGCTGCCACTGACCCTACCCCTGTGAGTCCTGTTGCGTTTTTAAGGTAAGATGAGGAAAAACCTTTTGCTATGATTTGCTTTGTCAAGGTTCATTTTTAGATCTTGCCTGAGTCAGCATGGGCACTGTTGCCTGCAAGACATTTTGTTTAATAGTACAAGATTGGAGCTTACGTGCCATTCATTGACCTCATTGTCACTCTTCCACCTGTGCCAGTTTTACATTTTCTTAGTTTGTTTCTCTTTTCCGTGCATGGACCAAGACAGATTGCTACTTGTTTTTTCTTCTTCCTGTCAACATTGTAGTTGCTTCTGCTTGGTCTCTTCCCCACCCTCCGGTGTCACTCAGGGCTTGACTGGGAACAGAAACCGGCCCTGGTAAACTGCTCAAGCACCCCCCGCCCCCCTGGGGAGAGGGGCAGTGAGGCAGAGCAGTTTGTGAGGGCCTGTATCGTCCAATTTTGTTACCGGAGGCGGTATTGCCAACCCCCGGAAAAAAAAAACGGCCTCTACCCTAGCGGCCTACTGGGTAATCACCTGGTGCCCGCTATGGCCAGTCCGGCCCTGGTGTCACTGCTTCCCCTCATCCCCTTTCTCGTATTGTTGTTTGCCCATCGTTGTTGCTTCTGTCTCACCATCCCAAGTTTTGAAGGCCCGTTGTTTTTCCTTGCCCAGTGCCCCTCCCACATTGCTTAGCCCTTTGTTGTTTGCCCCATCTTTCTTGTTCCTTTCCCCGGCCTCCTCCGGCCCATTCTCTTGTTGCCTCACCAACCCGCTCCCCACCCAACGCATAGCCAAATAGGTTTTGCATATGCAAGAGCGATTTACCCTTATCAATGTGTTTTTTAACCATGTTACATATGGTTGAAAGAAAAAAAGCACTGTGACACAGCCAGCGTTGGCCGCATCATAGTGCTGTTTTAGGGTCAATCCTGTGATAGCATGCGCTAGTGCATACGTCTGCTTGTGAGACACAGTTGTTTTAAAAAAGGGATTGGAGCCTGTCAATTGCTTACTATTTGTTGGCTTGCATGAACTCTTTTTTTTACAGCATCATAATTGGTCGCTGCAGGACAAAGATCATTTCTGTTCCTGTCTGTGGAGCAGGGACAAGCACTAATTGATAGAACTAAATGAGTGCCCATTCCTGCTCCCGACGTGATTGAGGTACTTACTATTTTGTTCTCGACGTGATTGAGGTACTTACTATTTTGTTCTTTTTAACTTGTAGTGCTCTGTAAACAAAAGGCATGTGACTGGCAAAAACATACCCAACAGGGCAAACAAAATTGCAAAGCTTTATTTTCTATAGTTTGCAATTTGCAGACTCCTGTTTTGGGCGCTGGTCTCAAAAGATTATGATTATCTTGTTTTAAATATTGCAAAGCAACATTGTTTCTTTCGTATGTGTAATTTATAAAATTATACTTTAACACATAATCGTCCAGTAGACCACAATCCACCCCACACCAATCCACCTTGATCCAATCTGCCCCACTCCAACCCAGCCTGCCCCACAACAATCCAATACACCTCCCAACAATCCAATACACCCCACTCCAAAACACCCCAATCAACCCACTCCACTCCAATGCAGTCAACCCCAATCCTCACCACTCACCACTCACCCCAGTCCCCTAACCCAAACCACCACACTCCAATCCTCACCACAGTAACCCATCCCAACCCAAGCTGCCCCCTTCAATCCAATCTACCCCACATCAATCCAATCAACCCCACCCCAGTCCAATCCACCCCACCCCACAGCATTCCAATCCACCCCAGACCAATCAAATCCACCCCACTCCAGTCCAACCCCCTCCAGCTCACTCCAGTCCAGTCTACCCTAATCCAATCCACCCCATCCCAATCCAATCCACCCCGCCCACAGCATTCCAATCCACCCCAACCAGACCAATCAAATCCACCTGACTCCAGTCCAGCCCACTCCACCTCACCACAGTGTACCCCAATCCAAACCAGTCATTCCAATCCAGTCCACCCCACCTCACAGTATTCCAATCCACCCCAGACCTATCAAATCCACCCCACTCCAGTCCAATCCACCCCACCCAATTCATCACACCCAAATCCAATTCACCCAATAACCCAATCCACCCACATCAATCCAATGAACCCCATCCCAATCAATCCAATCCAACCGAATCAATCCAATTCAATCCAACTTATCCCAGTCAATCAAATCCTCCCCACCCAATCTACCCTGCTCCAACCCAATGCAACAAACTCCATCCAACCTACCCAATCAAATCTACCCCATTCCAATCCAATCCACCCCACTCCAATCCACCCAATCCCATACATCCAATCCACCCCACTCCTGTCAAAATTCCCCACTCCAGTCCAATTTACTCCACTCCCATCCAGTTTACTCCACTCTGGCCCAATTTACCCACTCCATTTCAATCCACCACAGTCTACCCCACTCCAATCCAGTCCACCCCATTCCAAACAAACCCCATTCCACCCCACTCTAGACCACCCCACCTAATTCAATTCACCCCACACCAGTCTAATCAACCCGACTGCAATCTACTTGACCCCACACCAATCCTCCCCATGCCAGTCCACCCCGCTCCAATTCACTACAATCTACCCCACTCAACTCCAATCCACCCAAACCCACTCCAATCCACCCCATCCCTGTCCACCCCACTCCAGTTCAATTCAGTCCACCCTGCTCCAATCCACCCATTCCACCCCAGTCCACTCCAATTCAGTCCTATCCATGCCAGTGCACCCCTATGCCAGTCCATCCCACTCTGCACCATTCAAGTCCACCACACTCTGCACCATTCAAATCCACCCCACTCCACTCCAATCCAATCCACCCCACTTTTCTTCAATCCAATCCACCCCACTCTATCTCATTCTACTCCAACCCAATCTAAAATAGTCCACACCTCTCCACTCTATGACACTCTCTGCCACTGAGCCACTGAACTCTACTCCTCCCTACTCAACTCTGACACTCTACTCCCCCTACTCCACTCTACTCCCCCATGCCCCCCCAGGACACTCCACAACACTTACTTTTAGCTATGCTCAACAGCAACCACACTAGTGTACAACACGGCTAAAACACATCGCCAAAGCTAATTGCTCTTTCGCAGGCGAGACCTATTGGCTTTGCCAATGCTTGTGTTTTTTTGCTTGAAGACATGCTGCATACCATCCCCGTTGTTGTATAACATAGATTTAAAAATAAAGTACATTGATAGCACCTTTTGATTATGCCAATGCGTGTTTTATCTAGGCACTAACTTGTCATGCTAAGCAAAATGAAGACTTGAAGCAGCTATGGTGATTTCATGCCTGAGAAGTCATAGTGGATATTGTAAACAAAGAACCAACTGCAGACTCCAATTGCACTTACCTCAGTGTGATCCCCAACTAGTACTTTAAGTGTAAGTTCACATTCAGCTCCTGCACATGCCGTTGTGGGATGCACCCTGCCAGGCAGGAAGACAGAACTGTGAGAACAATGGAGCGGTGCACTCCTAAGTCGATAATGCGTCAATAAAGAAGCTTGATCAGTGTCTTTGTTGCATCAATCTTTATTTTAAACAATCCAAATGGTTTGTAACCCACATCAGCCAACGCGTTTCGTTCAAGGATTGAACTTCGTCAAGGCAAATTGGTGAAAGGATTTGTAAGCGACTATTGCATAAGAAATGTGGGTTTGAAGCGCCCAACCTGGCCTGGACCCTGTTCTCGAAATAGAGCCAATGGCACTCAGTAGGTTCGCTACAAAATGATAAATTGGCCTCCTTGATAAGGGCCAGTATAAGTAATCCTGTAGTATCAGTAGCGGCGTATCGGCATACTGCACACCAATTTGCCCTGACAAAGTTCAATCCTTGAACGAAACGCATTAGCTAATGTATGTTACAAACCGTTTAAATTGTTTAAAATAAAGATTGATGTAATGAAGACACTGATCAAGCTTCTTTATTGGCGCATTATCGACTTGGGAGTGCACCGCTCCATTGTTCTCACAGTTAAGTCCGAGTGGAGATGTAGCCTGTATTTTCTTTTTCTGTTGTGTCACACCAACTAACTTCTCCATCAGATGCTCACCAGTCATGCTGTCATTAGGATTAAGAACAAATTTCATTCATTTTCAAAAACTGGTTTATCTTTGTAGGTCACTCACTTTGTCTTATTTTGCTTTGACCTGCTCTCTTTTGTTTTTTAGTTTTATATAGCGCGAACTCGACCCGAAGGTATCAGAGAGCTTTACATGAGCACAAGTTGCGTTACAGATAGACGCATGCAAGCTTTAATCTAAACATGTGATTGATTGCTCTGCTAATTAAACACCAAGTACTTAATTTTTCAGTTTTATATTGTGGCATCGGTTGTTCTGTTGAATTTTACTGGGGGGTTTGTGCTCCGTTTTCCACCAAGCCTTGGGAACAAAGTGGGGGGTGCAAGCTTTCCAGAATTTGCTTTTGTATATTCATGCCAAATTATAGCAATAAATATATGAAATTATTTAAATACAAAACCAGCATTGTCTAAAATGTGTCTGCTTTCCCATTACATGAGATTACCAAAGCTAAGTGAGATTTTGCTAGCATGATCGAAATTTCACATGGGCCTAGAACAAAGCACACATCAACAAAGTAGGTTTGCTTTGTATTTACAGATGATGTTGTTATCACCCTGTCACACTGCTTTATAAATGATACATTAAGAAGGCATCTGGATGAGCCACCCCATCTTTGCGCATTAGGCTCTAGGTTTCAGTAAGGTAAACCTGAGCACAACTCCTGGTAGCTATAGGACAAAGCAGAGAGGCTTAACAGATAAAGTCAAAAACACAACACAATAAAAATTCTGCTGAAATTTATAAACATAGCGAATATTGTAACAAACAAAATGACACCAAAATGACAAAAATCCAATTAGGGGATGTTTGAATTTAATTTTAGAGGCAAAAGATTGAGAGTAGGGTAGGGTTTCATACCGACATACAATGGAGCGCAGGTCAGATATGAAGCCCAGGTAAGTCTTAGTCAAAGAGTTATCTTTGGACTTTTCATGAAAAAAGTGGTAATCGACGAGTCATCGGCAGAGCTAGCTGCATCCGAGTCAGTGTATGACTACTTTGGGTTGCTGAGGAGCGGTGTCCTATTGCAGTTATACAAGCAGGCAGGAAAGTTCCAAGTTGGCAAGGTTGGCATCCGTGCCCAGGAAGGTCTTGATTTTGATTGGCTTCGGCTTGGCATCTCCCTGACTCAGACTTATGAATTTTTCTGGAAGTCAGATCTACAGTGGGGCAGACCAGGAAGTTGGATTTGACCTGCAATTCGACATTGGTCCCAGTCTCCCACCAGTTCTTCAGAAGAAAAGTTGGTAAAACGTTTTTAAGTTCCAGCTTTTTCAGTTTGGGCATGTGGAGAACACTAGCCAAGGGTTCAAGGACCTCAAGAACAGCACTTGTTGATCAGGATTCACTCCAATAGAAGCCACCAGCAGGGTCCAGGACAAGTCCAGTTGAAACCAGTCAGCTGGTCTCTTCATGAATATGGGCTTCTTGCAGCTTTTGTGTGCCTGTAGCTTAAGAGGAGGTCACCCAGCTGACCCTTGGAGTCTTCTACATGATACCGGGTACAAATAGGAGCAGGTCTAGCCTTGGGGTTCTCTCACAGGTCACAACAGAAGCGGCAGTCCTTCTAGCTTCCCCAGGTCCAGCACGTTTCTGGATTGCCACATTTATGCCCAGTGCCAGCCTGTGGGTGGGGCTCTTTCTAATCAATGCAATAACAGTTCCTAGGGCTGATCCACTCTTCTTTTGCAGCACTTTCGATGTATTTTACTGTAAACTACTACCCCACACAGTCTCTCTCTCCCTAGTCCCACCTAGACAGAACCTTTCGTGCCTTGTGCAGAGCTTCTGTGTATACCCTGGAGGCATGCCCATTGAATGAGCAAACGTGTCAGCTGTGGTCACTCAAAACTGGTTCTGGGACATTTCCTTTCCCACTGGGAGTGGTGTCTGGCTTCTTTGCAGGCAGTAGAGGGGCAGGCCGAGGTAGGAGCTATATTTTCCTGGGACAGGGTAGGCATCCATTGAAGGTAATTAAGTCCTGGGCATAGCCCAGATGACTATCCTGTCCAAGGAAAGGTCAACACTTCTCCCATAGTCTTGGCTCTAGGACCCTCTTCACACCTAATCAAGGAGGACTTCAGTGCCTGGGTGATGGTGAACACGGGCAGAAAGCCATATTGGCTCAGACACAAAAATGTCAACTGTCTAAAAAGGTCATTTTCAAAATATTAATTTTAAATCCAACTTGACCATTACGTTGGATTTTATGTTATTATAATGAGTCCATGAACCCTTTTCTATCTACTCACAAGCTGCTGTTAGGCATTGCATGGTGCCATAATGTAACTCAGTCGTCTCCGATGGGAGAGTCATCCTTGCCACAGTGAAATACAACTTTGGAGGTATTTTTTGCTACCAAGATATGTAAAACATTAAATGTACATGTACTCTTAATACTATGCACCCTGTCCTATGGGTGTTCAGGGCCTTCCTTTAGAGATGGTGTTTAAGTATTAAAAAGGAAGGTTTAGGCATGGAAAAGTTTTATTTTGCCATATTGAATTGGCAGCTTTAAATGTGTACACCCAGTTGGCACCCCCAAACCCATGTTGTCTTCACCATTCCCCCACAGGGACCTGAAAACATGCTTTGCATTGTCCCTTTATTGGGGGCACAAAACGTGCTTCTATAGTACACTAGTGACATTCAGCTTGCAGGCCCGGGGTACAGTTTCGTACCGTATACTAGGACTTATAAGTAAGTTAAATATGCCAATCAGGAGACTAGGAGTCAAAAATCTTCAGCATCAGCGACTATGCAAAAAGAATCATCTTCTTACAATGGGTTCTGAAAAGATAAATGAGTTTTAATGCATGCTCATTAAATGAAACGCTACCCTAAGTGACTAACCTGGTATTTCTCTGTGAATCTGGTCTTTACGGAACACCTTTGGACACCCTTAATTAGGGCTAAGAAATTGAATGCATGTTAAAATAAATGAATAAATAACTATACTACAGGAACTGCGACCATCAGCAAACCTCTCCAGCCTGTGTGTTTTTTTAATGACAGCGACACTACAGTCTACCTTCGAATCAGCAGATTATTGCCCTCTTGTTTATAGGGGTATTATTGAAAAACGTCCGCGGTGCTGCACAAGCACTTCTGACGCGTCTCTGCAATCATCGTGAAATAAAACGTTTTGCAAATGCACGAACCTCAACATATCCTTTCCAAGCTTTCATTTGCTTCCAAGCAGTGCATAGTGTAGGAAGAATTTTAATAAGGCTGTAACGCTTTATAGATTTTTGTTCGGCTGCAAAAGTAGGCTACGTCTGACATGCTGTTCTGCATTACCAGTGTAATGACTAATAGGACTCTAAATTAAACCTCAGTCTTGATGAGTGCATCAGCCAGGGAAGATTGTCTGGACTAGAAATCTCTAAAATAACTTTTCTGTTGGAAAAAAGATATTCAGAGTTTAGTATTAGAGCACAGTTAGAATGCAGCAGAATCAGCACATCATTAATTAAAATGTTATGGTATTAGATTGTATTTGAAGCTCTTCTTTTCAGTGGCGTAAGGTAAAATCATGGGGCTTCCCTGCAAAATGTGCTGACCTCCCCCAATCCCCTCCCACCTCCACGCCCCTGCTTGTTTTGTAGGCAAATATGGATCAACCTCTTATTCATCGGAAAAAGTAAACCGGAGTTCCAGAACTTATTGGTGTACATAGGGGATGAAAGCAGAACGGCATTCTAGCTGGGGTTCAAGGGAGTTTCCAGGCGTATTTTGGAGAAATTAACCATTTGAAATTTCTGTAGGGATAAGTAAATTCACAGAAGTAGTACTGGAAAGAAGTAGTGGCAGCAGGAAATTGCTGGCGTGAAATAAGTCATCTCTGCAATGAATGGAACAATATCACAGACCTTTTATAAAAAACATTTTTAATCAGGAACGAATTAAAATGATTTTAAGTTGATTCAACAGAAGTTTCTTGACACTTATTTAAATACATTGATCAGTTTTTTAGGTGTGTTGTAGCTGAACCGAAAATCCCAATACCAGTTGCTGAAACGAGTCTTTTCGTTGTGACATAAATTTTCCAATCTGAAAGAGGCGATTTGCTCTTTTACTAAATCTTCAACGTGTTCTACTGGCTGCTCGAGATTTCCATATGCTTATCCCTGCAACACAACTAACCAATGAATTTAAGTTCAAGTCCAGTTGCTTTATTTCAATTTGAAACCAACAAGATACTCTTCACCAGCTCCCCTGATGAGCGCCTGGATCAGGAGAAGAACGCTAGAGCATATTTTGAGGCGCCTGAAGAAATCCATTTAAATCCCCAGGCACCTGCACATGCAAGCCAGGCCTAACTGACCCTTGCAGCCTCCTCGCCTTTGCCTGGATATGAATCTCTGAACTATTTTGTTTCATTCAAAGGCAGCTGCTGAGGCACCGCCAAATATTTTGCTTCTCAGCACTTTTCTCGCAGGTCCTGTGTTTGTTTTTCCTGGACAGATGCCCTCCCCATCACCCAGTGAAAGAAAGATTCTTGCAGACAAGAAAAATTTACCTACCTGAATTAAGGATCTTTCTGGTGGATAAGTTTATCTGCCTGACAATACCTCACTGACTCGCCCACCTCCTGGTTTGATGGATGTGTTATAGGGAAAGTTAATAAGATTTCACTTTAAAATGTTTAGTAGTAACTAGCCTTCCAATGTCAGTCCATCATTCGCCTCGAAAGCTGGGAAAAAATGGCCGGAAACTGTTGTGCAGGGGCAGGAGCTTTATGGCTTTCATGACATCACCAGATGCCAGATGGGGAGAGGAGTTGGCCTAACAGCTAGGGTGGTCGGCCTTGAATCTGGGGAACCAGGTTTGAGTCTCTGCAATGACGCTGAACATCCTGTGATTCTGGGAAAATCACATAATCACCCCGTGCCTAACAAAAATGTATGTGTGTCCTCATGCAACGCAACTGGTGCTACGTAAAACGCTCTGATAATCAGTACCTTCGGGTCAAGTCCGCGCTATATAAACCTCTGTAAAATAAAAAACAAAAAAAGTTTCGACTTGCAGCATCGATATGAAGTCAGTACCCTTAACCAACAACATTAGAGCTTTGAAGCTTCTGGATCTAGTCTGACAACTGGGATTGTTCTACAGGTGAGGAATATGCAGGTAGAAGTATTCCTTGATAACATTAAACGTGTGCCTTTGTACTCATACTATGGCTTTCCATAAGATGCTGGTTTAGCCAAAGAGCTTGGCCAACATGGCCTAATAATCAGATTCTCCCTAAAGCACCAGCAGTTGTGCTTGGCACTTTTAGATTTGTGGGTCACAACCTCATCAATTTTGGCAACTGCCTCAATCTCAGTAACTAAGTTAATGGCTTGATTTAAATGTAGACCATCAGCTTAAATACCAGTTCGTATATGCACATTGGTTACGTGTGGACGGAGGGCACACTGAACATTTCAGCCTCAGCCTCTTAGCCCCCCATGTGATCAAAACAAATTTGTCCTGGTAGGAGGTCCTTCATGAAATATCCGGAGGCTATTTCCTGTCCTGGGTGGCACACCTGCTCACCTCCCACATGCAATTGGGGCTCCATAGACAGAACTAATTCGATGTTGTAGATTTGGGACCACATTTTCTTGATCCTATACAAAATGGGATTCAGTGAAGGGGTACTAGCCTAGATCTAGGTATTCTACAGGAGCCCCACAGTCTGGGTTACGACTGGCACAGTGGTGTCCGACTCATAGCCGACAGAACTGGGAATGCAACAAAGATGTCTCTATTGCTATTTGCCCCAGCTTTCGAGCCTCTTGTTAACCATATAAATCGGTTAAGGAAGCAATAGGACATGTACATTAGCTGGCCTATTCATGTCATATTCCTATTATACTCGCTGAAATGCAGTGCTAGGGTTGACACCACCACTGCTACCCAGTCATCAGTAAAACCAAATTATGTTTTTTTTCTACTGACCAACCAATGGATGTGTTTGGTCTGACTTTGGAGCCACAGACCTCCTGATAGTGTACACCTCACCAGGGTTTTGACTGCAGCCCAGACATCTGTTGATTTCGGGGAAAGACTGCCATTGTCCATTCTGAGGTGCAAAGCACTCTCTAAAATGATGCTTCTACCATGCATGCTTTATAAATTTGTAGACTTACCAGTAATGCTCACATAACCCTTCTTCTGCGATCTAAACACCTTGTTGACATAACTGATCTGTGGGTCAGATTGGCATAGGGTGGCACTGGAGAAAGGATTTCTACCAGTAGATATGGGTGGTGTGCACAGACTTTGGCCCACATTAATAATGTCAACTGAAATTTTAACATCTGCGCCACTATTCTTTATTAAATAGCGCTGCAGTTGTGGATGCGAGATTTCTGTGGGGAGGGCAGCAGAGAAACGGGGACTCCCCATTAAAGAAATATACATATATATTTTTTTTTAAACGGCAAACTCCTCAGGGCCAACACCTGCATCCAGAGTGTTTTGGTGTCTGTCCTGCAGTAAAATGTCTACAAATCGTGCACCTGAACTGTCACTGTGATGCCTGGATGAGTTCACACAAATAGAGAACACAGCACATTCAGTGGGCTTGACGGCAGCATTGATCACCCAGGTGGAGCAGTTTCACAAATCAATGAGTTCTGGCATTATTCACCAAATTTAGGGAGGAATATGGATTGCCAGTGGGTCAATTCTTGACTCATACCTAATTAAGGAGGGCAGCCTAGTCCAAATGGAGTTGCAAAACCACAGAATCGGAAATGGACAGGATCCTGCAGATAGTGCGGGCATAGGGTCCCGGGTCACACGTTATAGGGTGCCATTAGGAAAATATATAAACCAGACCTTGAGAGACAAATTTGAGTACGATATGGGAGAGGAGCCCTCAGACGGTGAATGGGTCTTGGCCCTAAAGCATATGTCCATGGTCTCTAGAAATGTGAGATTTAAGTGGACCTAATTCAACTACATCCATTGCACCTATCTGATCCCAGTGAGCCTGTTTAAAATGTCACACATACTCTTAGATGTGGGGTGAATTAGGCTTACTTTTTTCAGATGGTTTGGGCATTTTAAAAGATCCCAAGCACAGTTCTCAGGTCTGACTGGGAAACAAAATCTTTCCAGATCCAAATTGTGCCTACCTGTATAGATACTGAGGCCTAAGGTTGAGTTATTAATTCACCATTGTGGCAATAGTTGGTGAAAAGGGCAGTTGCTGTGTGCTGGAAGGCAGGACTTTGTTGGATATTACAACACGGAAGTTTGAACTCTCAGTGAGTGCACGCAGAGGATAAGGAGTGCAGACATAACAGTCACAGGCCGGTGAAGGGAATGGGACCCATGGATTGGTCTCTTTGTTGCTAGTACTCACCCCAACATCCAACAAGAAAACCTGACCAATGTTAAAGTTAACAGACACAATTAGTTATGTATTGAGATTAAGTGAAACTGCTTTATGCCTCACAGAATGCCTCATTAGTATGTTAAAGTGTCTATTGTTGAAATATGACAATGCATTACCCTATCACCCGTTAAATGTTTAAGTGTCTATTCAGAAAACATATAATGACATGGTATTACTATACCATGCTGCAATATTTTTTCTCTTGATTGTTATATGTATGTAGGTAGGTATATGGTGTTTTTATTGCTTGAACCTAACTAAAAAGGCAGCGGCTTGCTGTGCTTGGTCAAATATAAGCACACAGCAGAAAGTGATAGTAGAGGTAGCTAGTTATTGTATTAGTACTGCATTGTGATATAGTGTTCTTTAAAGGGGTGTGTTTTCAACTCTGTCCTTAATTGGATCAGCATTGGGGCAGTCCATATGGATATGGCGATGTTGTTCCAGATCCTGGGTGCGGAAGCAAAGGCCTGCTGTGTTTTTTTTCCAGTTTTACACTTCTTGGTCTCAATTTGGATGGTGAACTGATAGCGGGTGTGCCAAGAGCCACCTAAGTAAGATGGTGAGCCGGTCAGCAAGATAGGCAGGGCTGCTGATCATGATGGCATTTTAAATGATACTGCTGATTTTGAAAATTATGCGGGCCAGCAACGGAAGTCAATAGAGTTCCATTAGGATGGGGGTTATGTGATCAGGTTTCTTACAGACCTGGATGAGACTTGCTATGCCGAGCCGGATCTTGTTGAGGGTTGCCATTGGGAAGTCTGGGAGGCCAAGGAGGAGGAAAACATCCAATAAAAAGATAAATGCAGTAGATACATCACAACTAATCAATATTCAAATTACCCTAGAAGTACGGAGAATCCCCTTTCTGATTTTTTTGTAAAAAATTTTTTATTGGCATATTAGGTCAAATCAGTGCAATACAATGAGTAATTTATGCAGTAACATCCGATGATACAGGAGAACCGTACCTTTCTTGACCAGATGCCGTTATGATAACAGTCCCGTAACCGCCCCCTCCCCGGATCCCACCCCCCTGGTCAGTGCGCCAGCTTCGACTCTCTTAGTAGCTAATAAACAACAGACAGTCACTTCCCCAACCCAATCGAGGGGAGGAGGCAGGTAGTGCACATCAACGGGGGACCCGAACCCCCAGGATCTCCGTCGTTACATATTACATTGGTGTATTGCACCGGGAACGGGGAACCTCTCAGCAGAGCCACCCTATGGGGTCGCTATCTCGCCATCCTCACTCTGGTCATTCTCTGGCAATTGGAGTGCGGTCACTAGGGCCTCCCATGCTCTCGCCAACTCTAACGCCCTGTCGCTATCTAGCCGCCTGGCCTGTCGCAGCCGCAATGCGCTCTCTGCCTTCGCCCACCGCTCCAGAGCGGACCACCATCGCGAGTAACTGGGGCCCCGGCTAGACTTCCAATGCACGGTGATCTCTCGTTTGGCTAATATCAGGCCCAAATCATAGAATTTGCTGGTAATGCGATTGCGGGGGGTATGAGGGAACCACAACAGTAAGCAGACGCCCATGTCCGCTTCAATGTGCCGATCCGTGACAGCATTCAGGCAGGCCACCACCGCTTCCCAGTAATCAGTGAGCTTTACACAAAACCATAACATGTGGGCAAAATCCGCGTCCTCCACACCACATCTGGGGCAGGGTGAGGATGCGCCCTCAAAATATCGCGAGATCTTAGCCGGCGTCAAGTATCCACGGTGAAGGGAGAAAAACTGGACCAGCTGGAACCTGGCATTCCTAGTGCCCTTCCATGCCCGCCGCAAAAGCTGCGGCCACGCCGTCTCAGGGATCGGTCGCCCGATATCCCCCTCCCACTTGGCTCTCAGCCCATCCAGGGGTGGCAACGGTTCAGTCGACAGTCTCCGGTAGAGGCAGGTGATGGCCTTGTGAGTGCCAGCCGCCATGACCACATACTGACAGCCCGCAGATGTCGGCGGTTCAGAAAGGCCCTTCTTCCAATGACTCCGGATACCGGCCACCAGCGAGGCATGCAACAGATAGTCCCCCCTCGGGAGGCCGTAAGCGTCGTGCAGCTCTTGAAACGAGAGCAGCGATCCCTCTTTGTACAAATCACCGATCATTTGCAGGCCAAGTTCCTCCCAGGTCGCCAGCGCAGACCAATCTCCCCCATGCGGGAAGGCGGTGCACATCCCTAGTGGGATCTCGGGAGCATAAGGGCGAGCGATGCCGGCCCGCCTATGGCACCGCAGCCAGCAGTTTCTAATCGTCCGCTCCCCCCCTGTAAGCTGGGAAAGGTCCAACTTCTGGCCCAGAATTATAAAAGAAATAACGTATCGCGGGAGGATGCCGCCTGCGGCCCCCTCCGGGCCTCGGAATTCCAAAGCCACTGCTTGGGTAAGCCACTGCAGCTGTGCCGCCAGATAGTACCATTCAAAATCGGGGGCTGCTAGTCCCCCGTCTGATCTGGGGCGCATCAACGTGGTCAGCGCCACACGCCTCCTGCCCGCTCCCCAAATGAACTCAGTAATTAAAGAGCGAAGTCTGGTGAAAACCGATGTCGGAATCCAGATCGGCAACGTGCGGAACAAATATAATAGACGGGGTGGTGCCACCATCTTTAATAACGCCACTCGCCCCGCGACCGACAACGGAAGCGTCCGCCAGAATCCCATGCAGCCACGCAGGCTCCGGATCGCTCTTTCAATGTTGCCCTCCAGGAGGTCCAACGGTGATCGGTATATGTGCGTGCCTAGATAAGGGAGGCAATGGAATTCCCATCGCAGTTCACCCTCCGGCTGGGAGTCGTCCGCCCCCGGCACCAACGGAAAGAGGCAGGATTTCCCCCAATTGACCTTCAGCCCCGACAATCGGCCAAAATCCGCCAGCAGACGCCTAGCTCCACACAAGGCAACATCCGTGTCAGCCAAAAACAGTAGGCAGTCGTCGGCATAGAGGGATATGTAGTGTGTTGCAGGCAAGGTAAGAAAGGTCCAAGGATACCAAGGCTTAAACAGCGCTTTAATAAGCTGCTTTTATAGGAGAATGGAGACACACTCGAAGCTCTGGACCTCTTGGGCTTCATATAGGGATGCAAGTTTAAAGGGTAGAGAGTGTCTACTCCATGAGGGCTCACAAATATGCTTATCAGGATTAATATCCGTTCTTTCAAGTCGTCATATAGAGGACAAGACTATTCCAGGTTGCAGTGTAACATCTTTATTGTTTTTATAGTTGAACATGGACAGCCGACACGTGTTTCGCCCCTGTCGGCTGTCCATGTTCAACTATAAAAACAATAAAGATGTTACACTGCAACCTGGAATAGTCTTGTCCTGGATATGTAGTGTGTGTCGCCTCTCAGCTGAAGGCCCTCATACGCCTGGCCCATACGGGCATGAGCAGCTAGGGGCTCTATGGCGAGCGCGAACAAGAGGGGGGACAGGGAACATCCCTGCCGGGTCCCCCGCCCCACTCCGTACGGAGCAGAGATGGTAGCCCCCGTCCTGACCCGAGCTGTGGCCGCAGCATAAAGCAGGGCGGTCCACTTCACAAACCGCTCGCCCAACCCGAAGGCCTCCAGCACTCGAAGTAGATACGGCCACTCGACACTGTCGAACGCCTTCTCAATGTCGGTCGACAAGACAGTGGCACCCGGCAAACCAGCAGCGTTGCCCCCCATAACCCGAAGCAGCCGGCGCACACAGGTGGCGGTAGTGCGTTGGGTAATAAAGCCTGCTTGGTCTGAATGCACCAATGCACGCATGTGAGCCAGTAGCCGCGTCGCAAGAACCTTACTCAGGATCTTATAATCCGTCGTAAGCATGGACAGTGGACGATAGGCCGAGCGTGAGCTAGCTTCGCCGCCCCGCTTCAGTAAGGGGATTACCAAGGCCTCTCGAGCAGTCGCAGGCAGGACCCCGGTTTCCCAGGCCTCCCGATAAACCGTCAGTAAGCGCGGTATCAATATATCCGCGTAGGCTGCATAAAACTCGATCGGTAACCCATCTGTGCCAGGGGTCTTACGACGAGCCATGTGTTTAATGGCGACTCGTATTTCTCCCTCAGAGATGTCTCCGCCCAAGCGATCCGCATGCGCGGGGTCGAGCCGGGGAAGCCGCGCCGCCTGGAGAAACCCATCCAGCTCCTCTGGCACACACGGCATCTCGCTCCTATAGAGGCGCGCATAGTATGTCAAAAATTGGCCATTGATCTCCGACTGGGTGTAAACCTCCTTCCCTGTCGGAGTGGTCAGAGCCACAATCGGGGTACAGCGGGTCCCCGGCTCGGCCAGCCAGGCCAGGAGGGAGCCCACCTTGTCGCGCTCGGCATGAGCCCGGGTCAGGAACTCTTTATAATCGAAGCAGCGCAGCTTCTCCGTCGCCACTTCCTCCCGCGCAGCTGAAACCGCCGCACGAGCGTCAGGGGCCATGTGGTGACGCCGCTCCTCCTCGCGCAAACGATCCTCACTCCGTGCAACTTCCTGCAGAAGAGTCTTACGGACTCCCGCGGTAGCCGAAATACAGACTCCCCGAACCACCGCCTTAAAGGCGTCCCACTCTAATGCTCTACTGGAGGCAGTGTCCGCGTTAGCAGCAAAGTAGCCTTCCACCCCATTGCCCACCTCGGCCTTAAACACCGCATCCTCCAATGCCAGCGGGTTCAACCGCCAGGTCGGTATAGCCTGGCGTAGCCGCAGCCATTGGACCACTACTAGACAAGGGTTATGGTCAGAAATTGTTTTAGCCAAGTATTCACTGTGGCGAACCAAGCTTTGAACATCCGGCACGCACAGAATGCTGTCAAGGCGAACATGAAGCGCGTGTGGGGGGGAATAGAACGAAAAATCCTTCTCCGTCGGGTGTTGGGTCCGCCAGGCATCAACCAGGCCCCAGCTACTCTGCCACTCTCCCCTACTCTTCGCCAGTCTGTGCGCTGCCGCCTGCGCCAAAGGAGGGTGAGACCTATCTAACTCCACATCCACATCCAGGACAGAATTAAAGTCCCCCCCCAGTAGGACCGCGTTGGCCAGTACTGTCGCCAGTTTCCCTGATAGTCGTGCAAAAAAGGCAGGTTGTTCCACATTTGGGGCGTAGACGCTGCAAAGAGTCACGTCTCTCCCATCCAGGCGGCCCTGTACAGCTACAAACCTCCCCTCAGGATCAAGCAATGTCTGCAAAGGTTGGAAAGGGACCCCGGCCCGCACCCAGATCAGAACCCCCCTCGCAAAAGCTGAATAGACCGTATAGAACAGCTGTCCCCGCCACCTGCGCTGTAAAGCCCGCCCCTCCGTCTGGTCAATGTGCGTTTCCTGCAGAAAGGCTATTTGAATCCCCCTCCGAACAAGATAAGCATGCACCCTGTGGCGTCTCAGCATAGAGTTCAGTCCCCGCACATTCCAGGTCACACACTTTAGTTCAGGTAGGGTCCCCATTCAGAGCAACAAATACAGTCTGGACGAATGATAAAAGTCTAGGCACACTGACAACCTCCCAAAATCAGCCCTGGAAAACCGCCCAACAACCCCATGTCCAACCCATCCCCGGAATAGGCCCCAAACAGTAGAGTTCCATCCAAAATCAATATCCCAAGTATAACAGCCTCCGGTAACTACCAGAGTCCCACAATAGGTGTGAGATAGGGAGGGTGGCCTGTCGCTACGTCCAACAGACCGCGAGCTGCCCGTGTCACCTGGCCGGCCCTCCCCAATGTACCCCAAATGCCCCACATCCCCACCCCTGCAGAGGTAGAAATCACCAACGGCGGAAGGCAGTCCCTCCGCAACAACACATCTCTCCGCTCACCCAAGCCGCATGCCTCCACCCCAAGCCCAGACAGAGGTCCGGCTGCAAATACAATACCAGCACGGCGGGTCCAGAGGATTATTCATCCAACAAGCCATCAGCTGTCCCAGGCGTGACATGAGGCGGCCCGGAACCACCAGCACCCGATTCCTCCGACACCACCTCCTCGGAGCCCTCACGAGAGCCCGTCTCCACTGCAGATGTCGATGCCACCGCCTTGGAAATAGTAAAGACCGCCCGAAGGGCCTCCTTGCGCTCCAGCGCAGTCTGCGAGACAGATGGCGTCCCAGCTTTCGGCGGTCGCCTCCTGGGTCTCCTGGTCCGCTTGGGCCGCTGCGCCATCCTCCGCTGCTCCTCAGATTCGGGACGACCATCCGCACCAGCCTTGTAGAGCTCCAACCAGTCCCAAACTTCATCCGGGGAATTGTAGAAGGAGGATTTACCATCCATCATAATCCGCAGGCGGGCAGGAAATAAAAGAGAGTAACGGACCCCCTCCTCTCGTAGAGCTTTCTTGACTGCTAGAAAGGTGGAGCGCTGCCTCTGGACCTCAAACGAGTAATCTGGGTAGATGGAGACCTGAGCGTTGTCCACCCGGTAGGGGCCTAGCGCCCTCGCCTTCCGCAGAATAAGGTCACGGTCCTTGTAGTGCAGCAAGCGCGCCACCACTGGTCGTGGCGGCCGGTCCTCAGCAGGAGGTCGAGCGGGTACTCGGTGAGCGCGTTACAAAGTGTAGAACGGGGTCAGACCCTCCGGAGCCACCACTTCGCGCAGCCAGGGCTCCAGGTAGCCCAGCATGTCCGCCCCTTCAATTTTCTCGGGCAGGCCAACCACGCGTATATTGTTGCGGCGGTTGCGCCCCTCCGCATCCTCCGCCCTCTGCTCCAGTAGGTGCACCCTGTGTCGCAGCTCCCCCAGCGCAGCTTTGGTCGCCGGTTCCAGTGCGTCCACTCGAATCTCCGCTTGCTTGACCCGGTCCGCCAGCTTACCGTGGTCCGCCCTTAGGAGCCCCAGGCTCGTGGACACCTGTCCGATGTCTTGGCGCAGTGCTTCCCTGGTATCGGCAATGGCCTGCAAAATCTGTTCCAATTGGCCCTGTGGCAGGCCCGGGATCGAGCTTATGTCCACTGTAGAGCCTTGGCTGCATGCCGCTCCCTCCTCCACATCCGTCGGGGGCTTCTGGCGTCGCCCCATGGTGGTCGCCGGCCGCAGTCGTAGGGTGCCCTCCAAAATTATTTCGATGAGGGCGCAAGACGTTTTAGTGGGCCCTCAGCTGTAGGGCCGCTTCCTGTGGCGCGCCCGCCACAATGCAGGGGGCTCCGGGCCCGACACCCCACAGCAGGAAGTCCGCCCGCTGGCAGTACGTGAGTCCCCTTGACGGCGTGGGTCCCAGTCTCGGCCAGAGGGGGTCAGCGCCACCGCGCGCCAGACCAGCACCAGTCCCATGGCGCTGGACCTCGCTGCCCAGCCAGCAGCCTCCTCGGGGCAGCAGCGCCCACGTCGACAGCTCCCTGCAGGGTCCCCCAGGCCCCAGGCACTTCGGAGATCCCCCACGCCGCCCCCTCGGGGCACTCACCGCCAAAGTCCGCGGCGGTCAATCAGGGAAGCAGCCGGGCAGCAAGGCGCCTTCCGCTTGTCGTCGATTCCCAGAGTCCAGCTGGGTGCCCCGGGCTCAGGTCGAAGAAGCCCCCACCGTCGCCTGTGCCGGCCTGGCCCCTCAGCTCACGGGCTCCACTAGCCATCCATGTCCCAGCGCCCCCGCTGAGCCGCCCGTCCTCCGCAGCCGGAGCTCCGGTCGCGATGTCACCGACCCTCGCAGTGGTCGGTGGCCGGGCAGCTCGCTCCGCAGGTCGGCCGCCCGTCCAGCCGAGGTCGGGGATGCAGCCGAGCACCCAGGCCACTTCAAAATGGCTTGCGCCGCACCGGAGATCTCGGGCCCAGCGCGTCCCCGCGCTGCCGCCGGGACAGCTTCTCTGCTCCAGGGAGGGCCCGACAAGTCATGGGCAGGGATGTGGTCAAGCCCCGGCCAGCAGGGCCAGCGAAGGGGCTAAATCACAGGATAAACGGGAAGGCCGTGACGGAGCTCGGAGCTCACACGTCCATTCCCAGCAGCGGCCAAGCCACGCCCCGAGAATCCCCTTTCTGATAATAACAATGGAGACTAGAATTATATAAAATGTTGAAAATGCTAATAAATACAGTTCCAAAGTTAGAAATGGCTTCCCCCGCACATGTCGCATGTGCTGGTGCAGGCATACAAACTGCTTGATTTTGAATCACTTCAACAAAACTTGAGTGTTTCTCTTTCTAGACATTGTTAAATTATTCAGATTGTTAAAGCAAAAGGTTGTCTTCCTATACCAAGAAAGCCATATCAACTGATGTATGCAGTACTTGTCTTAGAATTACAGTGAATGACTTGTGGGACACACGTTTCCTTCTTTGTTAGAGCGAACATACCCTGAATCTTTTACATGCGAAGCAAGCCAGAGCTGTATGTTAAGAGGTCAATTGTAAAAGCAGAGGAGTCCCTCTTTCCTTGATCATTAAATTTACGAACTACTATACAACAGACTTCTTCTGCATTGTAACTTCTTATTGTTTCCTAAAACTGGCAGAACATGGAGGGGGACATCACTGTGCCATAGAATCACTCACATTTCAGATGAAAAGGCAATCATCGCAGCCCAGTTGCCGCACATGGAAATATTACTCATGTGCCTCAGTAATGTAGAAGTTGTGTGTACTTTACTGGGTGCCAGGTTTTGCCATCAGAAAATCTTGATACATTTCTCCCAAAGCATTCTCCAACAACCTTCCCTCCTGTCCTTTTAAACTTTAAAGTAATAATGTGATATCAGAGAAGGGATGTGTGCTGGGATGGCTACCTTAGATGTGCATACCACTAAAACGGGCCTAGAGTGGGTAGAAACGTAATGTACATAGTATTAGGTGTAAATGGATCAAGATATAGCCTATGTCACTTTTCTTTTGTGCAGCATACTTGCAGAATTACTTTAAAAGAGGATTCCCTCCCTACTTTGCCTAAAGGATTTTCAATCTGCTGCAGAGTTAAGAAGCGTATACTGAATGTGATAGGGAAAAAAGTAATGGTCATTGGAATGACCCTCCCTTGAAACTCCGATATTGAATTGATGATGAACAATGTGCATGTTTTTGGGCATCACTGTTGATCATATGATGTAAAAATTGATTAATTGATCCTGATAATCATGGAAAATCTCAAGGTTGTATGTGATGTTTGCTGTGCATAAGATGGAAACGAGTTAACATCTAAGAACAAAACTCTTGATAAAGCTCAGCTTGGGGCAGGCATCTGAGCATTAAAACAACAAAAAGTTATTGAGAACCCTCAAATGGGTGGATTCAAGTACAACTTAAATCCCACCGAGGTTGAACTTGGAACGTTTTTGAATGTTATGGTACTTCAGCTGTTTGAGAAGTTCTGTCTGTTCTCATAGGGAAAAATGTTATGCAAAGGAAAATAGTTAATTACTTGCTCTTTATGAATTTCTGTCAAACGTGTCTCATCAGCTAGCACATAATGACATTAAAAGTGATGTTTTTAGGTATGATTTTTTAGTAAGTGAATGTGACTTGTAATATTTTAGATACACATTGGTAAATATTAAGTAGGGGCAGTTTAATGTTTTTTTTATTGTTGCTTCGACTCTGGCTAATCTGAATAATGAAAACAAAATAGTTTTCGATCAAAATAAATAATGTGAAAATAATGAATTCTGTAATTTATTGACGAACCCCCCCCCGACCCAAAGTTGAATCCATTTATATCCACAAATTCAATCAGTCAGTCTTAGCTTTCATTTATGCATAAACTGTTTCTTTTATGAGATGCTATCGTGCCGTTTCTATGGACAATTAACACTCAATGGTCTCTCTAATTTTCAAAGTTATCAAGCACATACCAACATCTCTGACAATGCGCTATTCACAAGTTATCCCTTAAGGCAAAGCTTCTGTCAAGGGTTTATTCTATCGTCAGAAAATATTTGCGGCTTATCATAATAAAATGAAACAAATTACATTTTAAAGACCTTTTATTTTATTTAGTACATTATATTAAAAAAAAAAGAAATACAAATGTCTGTTATTCCATTTTCATAACCCCTTTTTTCCATGTTTTATTTCTCTTTCATTAAATGTATTTTTATCCATGGTACCGTGACTTGCCTCATCATTTTTCGCAATTAAATTGAGCCATGTTTACTTGAAAATTTTAAAATGTGATGCTACTGTGTGTGAGTATATTGCTTCAGGGATTGATAATTTCTTATGATGATGAATGAAATTTTTGCAAGCTTTAAAAGAGAACAGCATTGGCATAGCCAATAGGTCTCGCCTTCGGGACCTTATAAGTGTTTAGCCAGCAACAGTTGATGTTGTTGCACCAAGGATATTGTGCTGCATAACTAAATACTTATAAGGTCCCAAAAGTGAGACCTTTTGGCTATGCCAATGCTTCTTTACCCATATGTTTTGTATTGGAGTGGCTGTATGTGGTGTGGAGTGGAATTATGTGGCTTGGAATTGTTAGTTTGGGAATTGTATGTGGTGGAATTGTGTGCTATGGATTTGTGTGGTGGAATTATGTGGCATGGTGTGTAATTGAAAAATGTGGATAGTAATTAAGTGGTATTAAGTGTACTTGAATTATGTGGAGTGGGATTGTGTGTTACTGTGTAATTATGTGGAATGCGATTGTGTGTGGTGGTGGTATGTTGTGGAGTTTAATAATGTGGTGTGTTGAATTATGTGGCATGATGTGGAATTCTGTTGTGTGCTTTGGATGTATGTAGTTGTGTTGTTGAGTTAAAATATGTGGTTTGTTGTCAAATTATGTGGTTTGGAATGGAAATGTGTAGAGTTAAATTGTGTGGTGTGGAAGTGTGTGGCGCTGAGTGTCATTTGTGTTAATACATTTTACGGTGGGCTTGAACAATGCACATTTACAGGGGATATTCTTCCCTTAGGAAACATGTTGGCCGTAGTCTCAAACCAATAAGAAGAGAGTTTGAACTCCTCAGCCAGCAGCCAAGAACAGAACCAGATGGTGCTAATGGATGGGAGGGAAAGGAATTAATAAAAACAGATGTGGGAAGTAAGGGGCTAGTTGGAAAAGGCCTTCCCCAATGCTATCCTACTGTGGTAAAAAAGGGAAGTGGAGAAAGATGGACATTTTTTTGCCTAGTTTGGGAGGCCTTAGAGCTTGTGCTTTTTGCCATAGCAGTTTTTTTTAAACCCTGGTCAGTATTCTAAATGTACGCTTCCCCTAGTATCTTAGCAGGTATGGGTGGAATGAAGGGCACATGACTGTGTGCAAACCTAGGCTGCTTAGCATACAAAAAGTTAATACTTCTGACAAGCCAAATTTAACAAATACATTTGTTTTTCTTGTACCTTCAAATTTTAAAGTATGCAGACTTTCCATGTTATTTCCAAATTAATATCCGTACCTTTATCAAAATATAATTGATTGCTTCAGATAATTTATTGCAGACAAACCAATAATAGTTTGCGATAAGGTATATTAATTACAGAAAGTTTTTTTAAAAACCATCTGCACGTTTGACCTCTATATACAGATATGCCACTTTCTGTTTATGCTGAAATCATTAAAGGGAAGCATAGTAATTCTTGTTCAAAAGGAGAGAACGAAATACATATCAAATTGCCCTGGGAAGATCCTGGCAAAAATGAGCTTGCTTGAGTTAATTCACATGTGATGGAAAGCAGGAAGAATTTTCCCGAACATGGTCTGGAAAAAAAACGGTAACTTTGTAATTAGGCTTTAATGTCCAACTTGGAAGCGTATTAGTAAACAAAAAACATATTATGCCCCAATCCTCTGTTTCCTTAGTAACACTTTGAGCAGTAGGATATATTTCGGAGAACTAATACGGCATATCTCCTACACGCAGCAAAGAAGGCATAAGTAAGTGTACCATTTGCGAGTCTATGTAAGTCAGTGAGTTCATATTTTAAAGAAATATTTAACAAAACCAGTCCTCACATGCATCTGGTTCCGGCGGCCACACAACTCATTCTGGTGTTGTGGGCTGCTAATCAGCTGCTGTAGGGGAGGAGAGAAGTGGGGCAAGTTGGAGCCCGGCACAGCGGCTCATTACTATAGATGGAAGAGGCTTTTGCCGGTGAAGACGTGGTAGGAGCATCAAATGGGCAGGCTGTTTTTGGTGGCTGGCGGGGTAGCAGATAAAGCTGCAAATATAATTAAAGTGAATCACTTGTAATATCGGCGCTGCACTGATGTAAATTTAAGCATTTAAAAAAGTTGGCGAGCAATTGTGACAAAAGCGCAGCGCCCGCAAACAAAATTAAAGCGCAGCGCTTTGAAGCTGCAAATAAAATTAAAGCGCTTATAAAACTGGTGCCACATTGATTTAAATTGAAGCTTTTTTAGGTCAAACAGCAATGGTAAACAAGCATTGGCCGCGCTGAATGCATAGATGGGGACTGCAGCGGGAGAGAGAGGCGGAGGGAGTTGTGTGCGAGCGCACTACGTACAAAAGCACTTAATGAGCCATGACGGCTCGATACTGTAAAACAAGGCTTAATGAGATTTGAAAGGCAGATGGCGGCTGCGCTCGTTCACGTGCACACAAGGTTTAAGCCAGGAAAAGCTTGTGGGTAGCACTTTGAAAAGCCCCTTACTAAAAGTCGAGCAAGCAGCGCATGCGCTGCTCTAGGCTCAGCCTAAACAAGTTACTGTCCTTAACAGGTAGTCGTAAATGCAAGTATTTTCTAGTATCTTCATGAGTACTAGAATTTTGAGTACGTATGCCTGTACTAATGTACCTTAGCAGGTATTTAAATTACTAAGCAACAGTGCATTTAAAGGGTGGAGGCAGCCAAGCTCGAAGATAATTTCATGCTAATGCAGCTCTTTCAGCCTCTCCAAATATCCTTTGTTTATGGGTGGTCTGGCGGACTTTTGACAGCCACAAATGCAGTAGACCTACTGATTTGATATGCCTGTGAGTGGAGGACAGTAGTTGTCTGAGTGGAGGGTGCTGCCTAGCATGGACCTGAGTTGATGGTGGTTGGGTGTGTGTCAGCTGTCACTATGTCTGCCGGCATCACCTCTTTCTTACATTGTTTATCGACTCCCGATGTTGGCACCAGTATGATAGCAGCCAGCCTGTGTGGCAGTGGTCTAAGATTGAGTCCACAACTGACCAAGGAGGAGAGATAGGCCGCAGTCAGGTCAGTGTCTCCTGGAGGCACAGTGGTCTTTGAGGGAGGAGCCGAAGGGCCACACAAATCCAATCTTTAGGTCTTGTGCACCAGACAGTGCAGGCTGACTGGTAGCGACATACCTTTTGTAGGCTTACCAAAAGCTTACTTTTGGGCTTAAAACCTGCCCAGTACTTATCATTGGTCAGCTTTATTGTAACTCTTATTTGCTTGTATCCTTCCGATGTTCAAGTTAAGTAATGATTTTTCTCTTTTTGGCTAAGCACTCCGTGAAAGTGCATGTGTTTTCCATCCAAATACTCAACCTGTGCTCCCTGTTGCTCACCCCCTACTGTGCTGTGAACTCTCTTGTGTCTTCCCCCACCAAATGCTCCAGCCTGAGCTCTTTGTGTTCCTCTCTCCGTCCTATCCTTCTTGCTGACCTATGTTATTCTCTGCCTTGTGTGCTGCTTTTCCCCTCTTCACCTCACCCGCTAATTTTTTTTCTCATAAAATGAGTTTTCTTTTGTTGGGTGGGGGGGGGGGGGCCTGGGAGCTCCCATTTGCTGCTGAGCCACTTCGCTTTAATATTTGTTAGGGTTATTTCATTTTTTTTCTTTACCCTTCAAAGTGGCATTTGCCATCTCGGAAAAATGCCCCCCACATATTTCAGTTGGTGCACGCTTACGTTTTGACATGTGCAAGAGACTACAGAATGTCTCTGGCGTGTCAGTGATATTTTTTGTTGGTGTTACTGCACAACATTATCTCAGCAAAAATATTGGAAAAGCCAAATAGGGTATTAAGGTAAAACATGTTGGCGTTGGCATTGCTTGTAGAAGGCTACTGCTTTGCCTCCATCCCAGCTGGACATTGGGATATGCAGAGACTGTATGTTCTGTACTTGTTTAGATATATGAAGCATAGAGACCTTGGTCTGCACATTCTTTGAGTGTTAGACAAAGCACATAGCTGCAGCTTTCTTCCACTATTATTGGCATGATCCTGAAGCAGGACAATTGAGACTTTTCCTTTTCATCCTACAGACTCCTGTCCCTACCTAGCACTGACACTAAAATCTTAGCCAAGAGTATATCTAATTGTCTTCTACCCTTCATGCTGGGACTTGCTCTGCACTACCAAGCAGTTTCTTTTCCTGGTAATTTCTACTTGTATAACCTATGCACAAAGTTTGCTTCGGTGGATCAACTGAATACAGACGTGATGGCTGCTACTGCCTTTTTAAATGCAAATGCAGAAAAGCTGGAATGGGGATATATATTGGCTGCTCTTGGTAGACTGGGAATTGAAAATGAACTGTTGTCTTAGATAGCAGTACACTATGTTAACCCTACTGCTAGAATTATTATAAATGGGGTTTGGCAGACTCACCGGTGACTGTATGTGTTACCAGTCAGGGATGCCAACCATCTCTGGTAAAGTACGCTTTGCCCCAGAACCACCTGTGCAATACTAGAATGTTTTTTTCCAGAGGGGCATCACATTTGCTGGTTGGCGTATCATAGTTTCCTTATATGCAGATGATGTCAATTTCGCCCCCGTCCTATGTGAGGTGTTTGGAAGTATTTGGGCGCCTTTGTAAATTGGGTTACATATTACATTTTCCCATTGACTCAGAGCACAACTCCATGCATTCTGGAGTTCCAACTCCAGTATACAGGAAAGGCTGCTCACAATTTTGGAATCTGTGTGCACTGTAAATGCCACAAAGGCACTCGAAGACAACTATGGTACATTTCGAAGTCAGTTACCAGAAAGCCCCCGCCATAAATTCTGTGCAAGCGTAGTTCACTTATTTTGTGGTTCATGGTCCTTGGTTCTGCCTCGTCATGCTTCTGAAGGGATGGTGGCTTTGCCATGTGGATCCAGTGCCATGTACCACACATACCTGGGACTGACTGGTTTGTAGTCTGAACCTCTGGTGCCTTAACTCCCCTTGTGTATTAACTGAAGGCAAGGTCTGGCTTCCCATGAAAAGCTGGCATCCTGGCATTTGGTCAGGCTTGAGGTTCGCTGTTTGAGGGATCTCTTCATGGAGGGTGTTTTCAAAGATCTGGACCTCTTTAGAAGGGAGGAAAGTGAGTTGAGACCCCAGACATTCCTCGGTATTACAGTATTTGTTGGTTCTTAAAAACTCTCTTCCCGATGTACCTGGAGGATCTGCTTTTCTCTTTGAACACTATTAGTGATTGAAATGCAATGCCTCAAACACATTCTTTCCTGAATCTAGAAGAAAGCACTTGCTGCATTGGCTCATGTCTTCCAGGGAGCGGGACAAGCTTGGGGCAGATGCTAACAGATGTGTAGTGTACAAATAAAATGTATCTCTCTAAACAGTTGACAAAGACACCCGTAACTTCAGTTTATTCAAATATTTTACTATATTTTAGCCAGACTGCTTAACTTTGTACTTGATGCATGATCAGCGTCTGCATGATGGAGCTAAAGTCATTCATTTAGCTTGATGGAGCCATGGAATTCAGGGTACTGGCATGACATAGTGCTTGGGGAAATTGACATATGGCCCTTTATAGGCGTTACTTGGATTCGCTTTGAATATTCTTGCCCTTGTGAGGCAATTTACCGCTCTAAAATCCTGCTTGCCAAGCAAAAGGCCACAATGCATTAGGGTAGGAGGATTAACTAGAGGATTGGGTTAAGGATTTGACATTTTGGAATGATGTATAAAATACTTATGTCATTTTTCTCCCACTTACCTCTAGGTCCAGATACATTTGCCCTCCCCTCCAGACCCTCCCCTGAGACAGTAGTGAAAATTCCTGATCAATAATTTCATACTGTAATGCAGCTAACCACGTCACTTCTGATTGTGATGTATTTTGTTTTTCCTCTCCTATGCTATATGTAGGTGGTATATAATTAAAGGTATATGCTTGGATGACTCCACCCTTTGATTGCTTGCCACTCCATTTCTTTTATTCATGAAGGTCTTCTTATATAAAGTTCTAAAAGAAAAATAAAGATTTGAAATATGAAAATAAGTCATCCCTCAATCTTGTTCATTCCGGGATGGCCACGGGGCTCCAATGACCGCCTTAAAATATTTCCTTTTGGTTGATCAAATAAATGCTATGGCGATTTGATACTGCACAAGTTAGATGCATCCCCTCTCCCCAGGGACACTGTCTTCACTATACTATGGGCACATGGGGCAGTTTGCAGCCAGGCCGAATGTGGTAAAAAAACGCATTTACTGGATTTATTTGAGAAAGAAATTAAAAACTGGTGCCTTTATAATCAAACAGAACTGTTTTCAATTTCGATTCACTTCACAGCAATATGGTGTTTTATTGCGTGCTGTGTTTTTATGGCGCGTTACTCGCCCATGTTTGGCCAGCCAGTGTCAATCTGAGCAGATCTTATGTGACTGTTAAAGTCAATGAAGTTGCAGGATCAGCTCCCTGGACTGCATTCTCATTTTTATCAATCTTGATTTACGAGCAAAACAGTAGATGCTTTTTAAAACAGTGTGCTGATGACTGAACTAGCTCTTGTCTGTGGTACATCATTTGTAATAAATTGCCTTTCACACAGAGCTACAGCTACCAATACTGCATTCGCTCAATTGATTTCAAACATTTTGTTACTGTGATTATTGATGGTGTGTTAATGAAAATCATGTATGTTTTTCACAGCATATCATTATATTTTTTCAACTGCACTGAGTGAACTTTCCCTACTGCTTAAAATGAATAGCAAAACACATACTTTTGTAAAAAAAAAAAAGAGTGCACCATCAATATATCCTCTAAATATGAAGTAATTGTGAGAAAGCAAAGCAAATTGCACACTTTAGGGATTCAATTCTGCATTTCTTGAGTAAAGGTCAGCAATGTTAATTTAAATCGTATACTAGAAACAGAGGGTTCTCTTCTCATGTGTAACGCTTCTTATGCATACATATGTACCTATGCATGTGTTGGTGTTTCTGAAGTGTGAACCTAGCTGGCTAGAAACCTGAGCACTGCACAGAGTTAAGCCCCACGTTTTTTAGGAGCAGGATTTGGAACCAGGCAGTTGTGGTCTTCTTGGCACTGAGGTCTTTGAGTGTGAGGGTTTAGTCAAGTGTGAATCCAAGCATCTGGCCTGTTCCATCACTTGGAGTGTGAAGCCCTTTAGGTTTACTTTGGAGAGCCATAACTGAATCAGATCATGTTTTGTGAAAGAAGACGGATTTGGTCTTCGAAGATTTTAGAATCAGATAGTTTGTTATCATTTAAGTTTGGATGCATTTGAGGCAGGTTTGAACCGCTTGGTGACACAGGACATAAATCACGATAAGACTGTGCCATTGTAGCCCACTCAAGTTTTTGATTTGGTAACCCATACAGGAATGGCGGAAGTGTTGGAAATCTTGGTGATGTTGAGCAGGAGGTAATGTATTGTTGTTGGCGGAGGGGGCTTTATTGAATACTTGGAGTGTGACTGTTTCAATTCTGCAACTTCGATTAATAGTTTTAAAATAGGTTGTCCTGCCAATGTGGTGACTGCCTTCTCAATGAGTTTTCCAGCAAATGGGAAGTGGAATATTGGAAGGTAGTTTGCAACCTCCCCCGAAGCTAGGGTAGACTTTGTTTTTTGTACACAGCATTAGCTGTGCTGATGAAGGAACAGCATTCAGAAAGGGGTGCTTTCAAGCTGGTAAAATCATCCTGGTAAATTGATCTTCTATATTTCTTCTCCTGTCTCCTTACACACACTTGTTGTTGGTAAGTGCTTTGGTGTACCATGGTGCTGATGGCTTAGGGTTGGAGAGTGACTTCTCAGAGTAGCATAGCATCATATGTAATTTTTCAGAGTGGAGTTGTCATGTTGAAAAGGGTGTTGACATATGTGGAAATGTATGGGAGGGTTGATTCTCTCTTGATGATTTTCTGGATGGATATCTTTGAAGGAGTAAATATTTTCTTTTTCTTGCTTCCCTTTATATGGGGGAGTAGCATGTGTGATGGCGAAGAGGATAACAAGATGATCAATCTAGTCTAGGAGTACTGGGGCTGTCAGTGGATTTGGGGATGCAGAGAGGATGTAACCCAGTGTGCTGCCTATGAGGTGAAATGGGTTGATGATGTGGGATTTTATTTCCAGAGTATTAAGTTCAGAGTTGAAGGCTTCCTTTATAGTTTCCATGCTGGAGTCATCAGATTGATGCATCTGAGGAAGGTAGGGTGGGAGTGTTGGATGGAGGCAGTAGTGATGAGGTCCGATGTCTCTTCCGTGAAGCTCTTCTGGGTTGTCTTTGGATGTGATAAAATGAGGCTGTTTAGCAAGCTGAGATAGGAAAGTGGTTGGGGATGAACTCAAAAGACTTAGGTGCTTCACAGAACAGCCTCCCCCACAACAGGTGCCAGGATACCCCCCACACCTCCGAGTGATATCAGCACCATGTAAATTAGCCTAACAGACGTAACTTGTGTATAACTGTGAATAGACCTCCAAGGTTTGCATGTGTGATCTGTTTTGTATGCTGTGTCTAGAGAGGAGGAGGATGTCAAGAATATGTGGGAGGAGAGTACAAACCTATTTTCTGTTATGAAAAGACCATCAGGGATGTGTGGTGTGATGATGTAGGGGTTTATCCTATTGTTGAGTTTGAATTGATGAGCATGGGTTCAAGATCTTGTGGTGTGAGTGGTATTTGGATAAGGTTATTGTTATTGGATGTGCAAGTGTGTTTGCAGGGTCTTCATGTGAGAATGGGAAGAGTGTATGCAGTGGTTTTTAAAAGACACATGATGGTGAGTGGCCTACCTTGGCAACAGGGGATGCGGTCTTGCATCCGAACAGGTCCAAACTGGTGATGCCCTTATCTTCTCCAGCCTTAATTTGGGGCACCTCTGTGAGAGACACCCTGGGAAGCAGGTCTTTGAAGCCTGTGGAGGTCTGGAAAATGCATTAATGTCTCTTCTGGTTGAGATGGTTGATGGGAAATCCAGAGATGTCTTCTTGTTGAGAAGGGGGCTGGGAAATGGAAGTCCGTTGTCCTGGCCTTTTCTTTTATTTTAATGATGATTTTGATGGAACTAGTAATGCTACTTTCTGTACACATGGATGCCTAGAAATGCATTGATGTTTCTTTCTGTTGAGATTAATATATTTGGTATTTTTTGTGCATGAACCTAGCCCAAAGGCGTAGGACTTCTGTACAGGGTCAAAGCGAAGGATCCAGTCAATAAGTAATTTGAGGGGTAGCTAGGTTCTGAGAGGGTAAGTTGACTCTTTTATCTGCCTTTGGCCTTTTAAAGTTCTCAGCTACCCCCAGCTAAGTTTGCGCTTTATAAATACACATTCTTGAATACATATAGGAGAATCTATATTTAGTATGCCACTGATTGTGTTCCTTAAGTAAGTTGCAGTAGTTTCTTTTCTAATTAATTGTGGAATGGGCAGCTGCCCAGACCCATAGTAATTAGAACTGAAAAGTGGGACACAGAACAGGAAGGCTAAGGTCTGAGTTGTCCTGCATACTGCTGGAAAATCAATATATGTGAGTCACGGGGATTCATAGAGGGGCAAAGGGATTGGTACGCAATCGTGCTGCTTTCCTGGTCGCCTTACTTCATCGTTTTGCTTAGAAGGGACAATCCCTCTCTTTTTACGAAAGCAAACTGCTACTTCTTTTCCTAAGTATTCCTCATTAGTCAAGTAACATTCTGCACAAACTTCCTTTAAGATTTATTTATTTTATTTTATTTTTAGAGTTTTCTATAGCGCAAACTTGAACCGATTAGGTTATCAGAGCGCTTTACATAGCACCAGTTCCGTTACATGTTATCACAGCAGTTTACATAGAATCAATTACGTTGCACATTTCAGGATCTTGAACAGGTTAGGTTATCAGAGCGCTTTACATAAGACAGCATTCGATGTCCAGTGCCCTCCTCCGCCGTGTAGCGGGGGACCACTTCCAGCCCTCCGAAGTCGTCGAGCTGTCGGGACTAGGCTCCTGGAATTTCAGCTGCCCCTTTACAAGGCACTTTACATAAAATCAGTTACGTTACACATTTCAGGAACACCTTTCTTTTTGCTCTAGTGGGTAGGGTTATCTCTTCACACGGGGGAAGGGGTACACCTGGCTATATTCCACCAGTTCCACAGGCGATTAGTCGTAAAAGCTATAATTCTAACCCAGGGAGGGGATACACATGGATACAATCTAAAAATCAAATAGTAAACTAGTCATTAGAGTTATCATCTATCTTGACAGGAGGGATGTGACTGGAAACACTCTAGGGGTAATATAGGGGTGGTAGAGAGTACAGAGGACCGCTGCAAACACTACACGAGTACCAGCATAGAGGAGGGGTGGGTGGGATGCAAAGGTCTGGAGGGAAGGAAGGGCTAGAGTCCAGCGAGAACTGTCCAAGAAAAAACAGCAGCATTCACAGCATAGAGGAAGGGTGGGTAGGATGCAGGGTATGTAGGGAGGGACTAGTCCAACGAAAAAGTCCTCCAGAGTCCACCAGGGCACTATCCTCTGCGTTCGTGTTCCCGTAGCCTGCGTCTGCCGGTCATAGAAAGTGTGTCCCCGAGGGCGCCATCTTGAAGTCAGGCACCGCCGGCGCCAAACAGCGCGGCCGGGAAGGGGGGGGGCGCATCTCTGCCCTCAGGCCCAGGCTCGTCTGTGGCGGAGAGAGGGGTGTATGTCCCCCGGAGCAGGTCGGTGGGAAGGCCTCAGGGCGGCGCCGTCATCAGCAGGGGCGCCGCCGTCAATCACCGGCCCTTTACTGGTGTGCCCCTGGAATGCCCTCAGAGTCTCGGCGGGTGACAGCGGGTGGCAGCGGGGTACGCAGAGGGAGCTCTACATACCGCTCAGGTGATCAGCGCCTGTCCGACTCGCCCCCGGTCTCCGCTCCTCTTCCCTGATGCCCTTCAGTCCGGGCCGGCAGCGGGCGTCCGCCATGTTGGGTCCCCGGCAGGGATCGACAACAGCCAGCCAGCGCCGCTCCACAGACACCAGCGACGAGGTGGCAGCGGGGGACGCGGCAGGAGCCCTACATCGGCTCGGGTGAACAGCGCCCGCCCGTCCGACTCGCCCCCGGTCTCCGCTCCTCCTCCTTGTTGCTCCATAGCCCGAGCTGGTAACGGGCGGCCGCCATGTTGGGTCCTTGATGTTCCCAGCTGATGGCTCCTGGGTCACCCATTGGTGTCTTTGACTGCGGTATCTTGTTAGTGCCTAGCCTCTTCTTGCTATTGGGCTGTGGTTCGTCTTTCACTGACATCCCTTGATTTTTTTCCATCCTTAAAATACTAGTACTCCCATTACAAGAACACAATGATCCCAGGCTTCATCATCCAAGGATTTCTAATCATAGAAAGGTGAGCACTCTAGCCTCACACTGCAGTAGTCCCTTGGCTTCAGTACATTATTAATGCAAATCCCTCACATCGTATGCCACCTTTCTTACATGTCAGATCTAGTAACCTTTCCTCAAGCATTTTGAGCCTTTGTTGTAGACTTAATACCGTAATGGCTAATTTGTATATTAGCACCTTATACTAGCAACACCCGCCCATAGAGCAGTAAATGTTACCCAGCAATGTCCACGAAGAGTGAGTCTAAAGTGCAGTTGCAGTAAGGTAAAAACAAAGATGTGAGGGTGGAGTCAACGCTATGCATTTCTAATACTCATAGCAGTTTCAGAATGTAGCAAACCGCATAGCGACAACCTGCACCTGCATTGTGGTCTTTGCATATGAATATCCAGGTGTGTCTATAATATCTATCAGCTGTCCTCTGTACTCACTGACCAGGAGTGGTGAACAATCCCAGGACATGGTCGAGAAGACCGTTGATGCATGAGGACTGTTTAAGCATTGCCAATCGAGTGAAAGAGAGTGACCTGCTAAAGGAAGAAACTTTCCAGAGTCTCTTCTTCACTGAAGCATTACTTGGTGAGTGACAGTGTCAAAGAACGTTCAAACTTCCTTCATGTCATTGATGGTAATTCATTTTTCCCTTCGGCAAGTGAATGTTATCCACCAAAAACACGAGTCCGGCATTGGCTGCAGATCCATTGGCTTTATTGATGACTAATGAAATGTTTTTTGTAAACAAAATCAAAATCAAACACGACTATACATGCATCGGCTGTAATCTTCGAACCGTTTTTGCTATATTTAAAAAAAATAGAATAAACAATTGTCCTTTCGGCAAGTGAATGCTATCCACCAAAAAACGAGTTAGGCATTGGCTGTAGATTCATTGGCTTTAGTGATGACTAATGAAATGTTTTTTGTGAACAAAATCAAACATGACTATACATACATGGACTGCAATCTTCGAACAGTTTTTGCTATACTTAAACAAATAGAATAAAATATTGTTAGGTGCCCATGGACATCTGACTTTGAATATATATATATATATATATATATATATATATATATATATATATATATATATATATATATATATATATATATATATTCACTGAAAAAACCATAGGTTATAGACCATATATAGTTAGGAATTAGCATTTACAAAACCTTGAAAATTCACTGAAAAAACCATAGGTTATAGACCATATATAGTTAGGAACTAGCATTTAAAAAACCTTATTTTACTCACACAAAACCATTGAAATTCCATATATAGTTAGTTGCACTAACTATATATCGCGCACCCGCAATCCACTGCTGATCATGTCACATATTACATCATTCATGACATGGTCAGTGACATCACTGATGACATCACTGATGACATCTCAAATGACATCACTGATGAGATCACTGATGACATCATCCAGTGACTGTGTGTTTCTGTAAAGTTTAAATATGTTTTACATATTGAAGAATGAGTAGATGTATAAGTGTCTGGACGAAGGATTTAGTAGGTGCATGACTGAATGTATGAGTGAGTGATTAAATGTGTCTCACTGAGTGCATGGGTTAGTGACTAAACTGTCTTAATTTGTGCATCATTATGTCTGTTGTTCTGTAAACTGCTGCATGTGTTGATCAGTAGCTATATGATTAACTATATGGGTTATTGATTGATTGTCCAAGTATTTGTATAGGAGACTGAGTGTGTGTGTGGCTGGCTGGGAGGTGTGTGACTCTGTGCAGATCAATGTGTACTTGTATCAATGATTGTATAAGAAAGTAAGTATGTGTTAGTATATGTTTGAAAATGTAAGGTGCTCTATGTTTAACTGTATAGACAAGAAAATGGAAGTGTGATTGATTCTTTACAGGACTGACTAGGTGTGTGAGTAACTCCATGGATGAGTGGCAGAGTGTAAGTGTCTGTATAGGTGTATGAGTGCATATGATAGTGTTGTAAAGATGAGTGATTGTATGTATGAATGATTGTATGTGTGAATGAGTGAATGTGTGTGTAGACGTAGTAGGAATCAGTGAGTACGTATGTAGTAACTAGTATTGGTGTGTCAATGGTTTCAAAAATTATACTCTGTATTTAACACTGGGTGAAACAGAGGTTATATTAAAACGTGAGGAGATGCATTGTATTGTCACATGAATGATATCATCAGTGATGTGGTCATTGATGTCAAATGAGATGTCATCAGTGATGTCATCAGTGATGTCACTGACCATGTCATGAATGATGTAATATGTGACATGATCAGCAGTGGATTGCGGGTGCGCGATATATAGTTAGTGCAACTAACTATATATGGAATTTCAATGGTTTTGTGTGAGTAAAATAAGGTTTTTTAAATGCTAGTTCCTAACTATATATGGTCTATAACCTATGGTTTTTTCAGTGAATTTTCAAGGTTTTGTAAATGCTAATTCCTAACTATATATGGTCTATAACCTATGGTTTTTTCAGTGAATTTCATTGGTTTTTTAACAGCTAATATCTGTAGCTGTAAAATGTATTCTTCTTTAAATCCAAAAATATATTTTATATGTTTATGAATAATTTTTTTTTAAAATATTTTTTTTTCTTCGTTACCGCTTCGCGAATCGGGAAGCTTCCCGTTAGCTGACCTTGATGCCGCGAAATAGACCGCGAGCCGGTAAACGTTTCTTTACCGCAACTGCCGCGTTAGAAAACAACATCGTGACGCCTCCCGTCCGCATGACGTTTCGCGTTGTCGCGTGATACGTCATATGACGTGCTACGTTAGCGAACTCGTACGCTTACCGAGTCGCAAAGCACAGGTTTCTGGAAGCAAACCGGGAGGCCCTGCAAAGCGCGTAACGTAAACACAGCAGGTCATGTGACTTGGTAATAACACTTTTCATTGGTTCATTTCACTTTCGGTTTCCTAATGATGTAAGACTAGGTCATATGATCTAAAATGAACACTTTTCATTGGTTGAGAACTATTTTTTTTCCCAAATGGTGAAAATCCCTCCTTCTTTCCTCACTCTGACTTTCATCATTGTGAGAGAAAGACCCTTTGTTACCAGTGAGCAATGGCTTCTTTACTAGCTTCAGCTGGTGCTTCCCCACCACCTCCACCACATCCAAGGAAGAGTGGACCACCTGCTAAAGTTATAATTCAGCAAGAAGAGGAAGAAGAGGAACAGGACGACCTAGATAATCTCCCTATTATGGCCAGAAGATCTGTTGTACCGGAAGTAACGGGACCAGAGGGCAGGGAGATGGTGCCAAATATACAAACGAGATTTCGTGAAGTAAAACAAGTCTGCGTACATTGCAGTGGAATCATTTGCTACGCAGAAAGTAGCATCACTCTGATCAACAGAGCTATTAACAATCATGCTCATGTTTGTCCGAAACTCCCCAAACAATAAATTCTTTTTTTTGTTTTCTTCCTCCTGTTGAGCCCTTTACAATGAATCGTTTTCGTTGCCCCCTCCGAAAAAAAAACAAAAAAAATATAAAACTGTTCAGAAAAATTCTAAAAAAGTAAAAAAATGTTCAGAAAAATAATAAAAAAAATATAAAACAACAAAAACAATTTAAAAAAAAGTTCTTTTCAGAACTACCTCCCCGTTATAAAAAAATTGGTACAATATTTGCAACTGTGCCAACCTCTATTTCTCTTAGTTCGCTTCCCAGTTCGCTCCCCGGTACGCGAACCGGAAGCGAACCAAAAAATTTTTTTTTTAAAAAAGAACAGTAAGTATAAGGGAAGGAAACAGACAGTTATGTTAAAAGAAAGACAGCTATAGGGGAGTAAACTAGAGATACTATTACCCGTAATCCACTGCTGATGATGTCACATATTACATCATTCATGACATGCTCAGTGACATCATCAGCAGAGGATTGCGGGTAACAGTATCCCTAGTTTATTCCCTATAGCTGTGTTTCTTTTAACATAACTGTCTGTTTCCTTCCCTTATACTTACTGTTCTTTTAAAAAAAAATTTTTTAGATCTGTCAGAAACAGTGAAAGTAATGAAATATAAAAGACTACGTAGAATATGAGCACTGTATGCAACAACTTTGACACTGACAGAAGCCTCACCTTCTCCATGCCTCCTACACAGTTCTACATGTACATCATAAATGCAAACAGAACAGAATTAATTATACATGTTAAATGGTTTATTTTTGCTGTTCTCAGAATGTATCAAATTTCACTAAAACAGTGACTTGAAGGTATTCATCATATAACAGCGGGGAAAAAAAAACACAATCAAAATGATTGTGTTTAAAAAACCCATACATTACAAATCAGAATTCAGAACTCCTTAAAGTTAACTTACTTTCCATGACGGCCAAGGATGTCCTATGAACAGCTTACACTCTGTTGTGCTGTTATTACTTTCAACCCGCCACTTTCTGAAAGAAAACCTCCATCGTTTTCAAAAACATGTTACATACAATAAATGACTTCTCGCTCTCTACCACACGATTCCACAAGGCCAAATCGTGTCAGAGCCATGTATAACTCTTGGATTTCTTGTAAGCCAATACCGTCTTTTCGCATTTCCGCAACTTTCAGAATTAAAATGTTGAAGATCATTTACACAATCCTGGACTAGTAATATCTTCCCCTTCTTGCTCAATCATGTTCTACATTTCCTATCACACTGATACTGCTTACTATGAAGCAGACTTACACTACCTTTATGACTAGTACAATTATTTAATTCTCTACATCACTTTTAATCACAAAGCAATGTAAAACAGTAGACAGCATTGCAGACTTACATTCCCTCTACTCCATGTTTTGATTCGCTGCTTCAATTAGCTTATAAAAAGAAATAGTTTTTCTGAACTCATTCAAAGTGCACGTATTTCTCAATAACGTCCAGTGTTATGGTAAAAAGTTATGTCTCTGTACTACACTTATCGTCAAGGCCAAATAGTGTAGGAGCCATGAGAACTTCTTGAAATTCCTCAGAGCACATCCCGAGATTCTTTCCCTAAAATTTTGGTTTTAAAAACACCAGGTAAGAGTTTTTAAGGTCATATGGCAATTTTTTTTTGAAAATTAAAACAGAATCATTGCAGAATGACCAGCCATTTCTACACTTTAAATAAGCTGTATAATGTCCTGATGTTATTGAAGGACCATCATGATATATAATTGCTACAGTTACAAAAGTCCTTCCTGATATTGACAACTGTGAAGCCACAAACTTTTTAATTAAAGTTGTCAATTTTGTTCCATCAGGCCTACATCGTTGGAACATTAAAATGACATACTGGCCATATGTTCGTATAAATAATGTGGACATCATTTCAGATTTACATTGGCTACACTCCATGTTGTGATCAGCTGCTTTTACTAGCTTATTAAAAGAGACTGATTTACTGTCTGGCAAAGTTAAATATATAAATCTTTCTGAGTCTACACTAGTAGTAGCTGATACCCTACAGTTCTCGCAGTCATGCTGCCATTGATAAGAAAGCCCAAACAGGTGATCTACATCTACACCTTCATCATGCAATACATCAAGCATATACATTAAAAACTCCTGACAATCTTGCTGACTATTTTGAGAGAATTGTGTTTGGCCTGAACATCTGTCTAACAGATTTCGAATTTCAGACACACTTTCTATGTTTGTTCTATCAGTGCTACATTTCTCTAACACAGAATTTAACAAACTGCAAAATCTTTGATCCGAATTGACCACAATCTGTTCTTTTAAAGTTTCTAGAGAAAAGACAACATTAACCACTACATTAGCATAGCAGTTGACACCAGAACTGTTTTCAAATTGAAAACCAACAACATCTTCAACAGAATCCTTTTTGTTTCTGCTTATAATTTCAGGTTCATCAACTTTTCGTCTTTTTGCTACAACCTCCCCAGTATTGGTCACATTTCTTCGTTTCCGGCCTACCACACGTTTCTCAAACAAAGGATACTGAGGCAAATGTGGCGCATACTCTCTTCTCAACCTATTGTATTCCTTAACACAATCTAGATCCGCACAAATGTTTGTGACATCACACTCAATCAAGTACAATCCCGATAAAGTCCTAACTCGTGACAATGCCACATATGCCATACCCTCCTTGAACACAGAACTGCCAATATTCACCAATGCACAGTCTACACTTAAACCGTGCGATTTATGGCTTGTCACCGCATATGCCAAGCAAACAGGAAACTGCTTACGACGAACATATAAGTCTTTTACAAGCAAAAATCTAGCAGAACAACGAGCAATTAGCTGTACTTCCTCAATGCCATCAAATTTAATTTTTAAAAATTCAATTCCATCTCTATTTCTGTATTTCACAAAATCAACAACATTACCCATTGATCCATTTACCAGACCTCTTTCAACATGTAAATTCCTTCTTAAAATTATACGGCAGTTCAAGCACACATTCAGAGTCTTTTCAAAACCCGCAGTTTTAGATATACTCTTCTCTAATGAATCCAATTTTGTTTTCAGATTCTCAGACAAAATAATTGTTGATCCCATATGCTCTACTCTGTCAATAGCTTCCAATTTCACAATCTCTTGCTTTTCTAAATGCAACATTTTGTTGTTGAATTTGGCACATTCTGCAAGAGTTGGCATCAAACATATTCCAGATTTTTTCTCAGTAACTTTCTGAAAAATATTCTCAGGCACAACATCTTCGTCTGGATATAAATTTGTCAGTAATCGTGCATGTAAAGCTTCTTTCCCATGCTCGGTCACTTTTCCAATTCTAACATCTTGTAGAATAGTCTTGTAAACTTCATCCTTTGCCTGACGCATATTTTCATGCAGTTCAGCATAATTGAAGTTTAACCATATATTGACGTTGCCAATACTCCCTAAGCACTTCCTGGTATCTTCATGCGTGAGCATTTTGAACACAGGTTGCCCTTTCACTGGTGTCAGCTGCAGTAGATCTCCAAAAACAATGATGTGTTTGCCACCAAATAACACATCATACTCTGTTTTGAGAACTTCTTGCATTCTCAAATGCACAAAGGCAAGCATGACATTGGAAACCATGCTTACTTCGTCAATGATAAGAAGTTTCATTTTCCTCAAGACTCTTGAAACTTCAAAACAAGCATCTCCAGATAGCTTGTGATATTCTAATTTGTTGTCATGCTCCACTGGCAGCATCAGTAAACGATGTAAAGTAATCCCTTTAATGTTATGTGCTGCCAGTCCAGTTGGAGCGGTGACAACACAAGACAACGATGACTCTGTCCTTTCCTGCAAATAACATGAAATTGCTTTAATAAGGAAACTTTTTCCAGTTCCCGCTTCTCCACTCACGTACAGTCGGACAGGCTTCAACGACGTACATGAGCACTCTTTCTTGTCATGACTTAATCCATGATCAATTTGCATGGTAAGTTCGTCATATATTTTCCTCTGCTCAACGTTGAGTTGTCTTTCCAACTCTTCTAAGTTAACCGCATCCTCCTGAGCATGTGCCATGGCTCTTTCCACTTCATTCATAGCAGTGGCAGCTTCATTTTCGATAAGAGGTCCTCCTAGTGGATCCTGACTCAATGAAGCAGAACTCTGACTGTCCTGAGAACTGTCTCTGGCAATCTCGGCTGCAATCGTTGCTTCCTGCTCAATTTCCACATTCAACATTTCTACATATTTGGGAAAAGCAGGACATTCTATGGTCTCCTTGGCAGCATTGAAAGAGTCTTCGTAACAGAGGAAATCTCCAAGCAGTTCCTCTTCTGCACGCCAAGGCTTAAAAAGTTGCAAAAGTGCTAAATAGAAAAACTCCTTTTTTTCAGGAGATTCGCCACTCAATTTTCGATGGTTTATCAAGTGGCATTTTCTTTGCTTGACCAGACATCCCTCACTTCCTATTACAGCATACACTCCTTTCTCAGTATCTTCTTTGATGTTCCTCTTGAATATGTAATTTTGCAGAACCTCATACAGACAAACATTCTCGAGGTGACTGCTTCGATTTGGATAATATGTATCCAACATGTTGCTCTTCAAAATGTCGGTACTGTTTGGCTCCTTTTCCGCCAAATACTCAATTTCCCGCACAGGTTTCAGAACTCGATTACGCGTTGCAGCAAGACCAACACTCGCCCAAACGATACTCCTGGACTTGGCATAGAGACTTGCTGAAGACAACCGGTCAGAACATTCGTAAGCTCCGATTTCTCGATGCGACAACATCTTCAGACTGAAACTGTACAACTTCTTGCTGAGGCTCTTTTCATGGGAAATGTCCTCCCACATATCCTTCAATTCTGTCTTCTCTTTTTTGGTGATGTAAGATGTCACATACCTAGCCACAGCCATACAGTTATCAGCCACAAACTGTATATCCATGTTAGCATTCCACATGGACAAAATCACCGGGTTGTAGTCGTTGATGTACTTAGACTCTTCGTTCCTCTTCAAATTGTATGTGTTTTTAGGTGATTTCTTCATCACATTATGTCGCAGCGAAGACATCAAACTGTTCACTCTTCCTTTAGAAATCACCGATCGTGGAAAGCCGAAACGACATTTGGTGTAGAACTTGTCTTTGTTCCGGAATTTACGACGACAGTACTTTCCACATCGATGGCTTTGGAAACGTAGAACTTTTTCTCTTAGGCTTTTTTTCTCCTTTGCGTTTGGAACAGCACACGTAGAATACTGTTCTATGAAACTCATCACTGAGTCGTCTGCATCCGTTCCAAATTTAGGTGCATCCTTGATCCACAGCAACATATGTATATGAGGAGCACCTCTTGCTTGGTACTCCTTCCTCCAGAAGAAATCCAACACCTCTCCAAGAGGTGGATTCTTCTTATTCATGATGAAAGACATCATACCTTCAAATCTATGATTGAAGTACCTACATACATTGACTGGATCCAAAGAGCACAGTTCTCCGGGTGTCTTGAATTCGATGTTTTCTACGTTAGCATTTGCCTCTCGTAGAAATTCAAGTAAGTCTTCCCAGCCATACTCAGCACAGCTCAAAGTGAGGAACCATGTGGGAGTTCCTAAGTTCCTCAGCATACATTTTAAATCACCATGACGACGGTACCAGTACTCATTAGTACCACGCTGACACGCCATGAGATTAATCAGGTGAGAATCCAAAATACTGTCTTGGACATTGACTTTATCCATAAAGTCACTTGCCGAGATGTTTTGCATGTGTATACCACTTTTCAAGATGTGGTTCATTGCATATGACAGTCCAGACAGATCGCTTTCAAACAGGAGATGAAACAAATAAGGAATGCATTGTCGAAACCTAGGATCTCCTGCATACAATCGCAAAGTCCGGTATTCAGAAGCAGGAATTTGATGAGGTCGCTCATCATATCTTCCTCCCTGACCTGTTGGAAAAAGCAGTGGGAAACACCGAGCTTCCAAACTTTCCTCCCAAACACTAATGGGACTCCCTTTCGCTTGTTTCATTTGAAACAACTCAATAGCATTCCCCATGACTTCCTTGGAATGCAAAGGATGAACACTATAATGTTCATATATTTCTTCACTAGTAGAGGGTTCTACTTTCTCAATTTGACCACCACACAAATCGCTATCCTCTTCCTCACTTACTTCCTCTTCTGCAACATATACATTTTTATAGTATTTATTATATTTTTTCAAATACAATGTTGCCCTTTTGACTTTCCTAACATCTACTAAATCTTGCCATATTTTCTTATTCTTTGTCGGAACCCCATTAACTAAGATAACCAGAGGTTCCTCTTCCACTTTTTCTACTCCAATTGTGTTAATGTTTTTCTTCAAATCTAGAGGCAAATAAACAACTCTTCCCTTTAATCCTCTCTGTAAATCTGATGGAGGCAATCTCCCTGTCTTTGGCTCCATTCTTACAATAGCCTGAAAGGGATGGATACTTTGAATCAAAATAGATTCATAAGTATTTAAATCCTTCAATTCAGAAGGAATTTCAACCAATTCCAGATTATTATGAACTGCTCTAGCAGGCATCTGGTTTTGATTTAATTTGTTACAACAATAAGTACACACACGTTGATCCAATCCCAAATCAAAACAATTTTCTACCATCAAGTATGTTGTAAAATCCTTCCATTCACTATTATTTTCCCTTTCACTTTTTCCATATAAATCCACTAACTTAGTCTGATTCTTATAATAAGTGCGTCGACAACACACACAAGTGAAATTTGGCCTCTCACTTGATTTCACCTCAAACGTCGCAATTTCCCTCTGGAAATTATCTGTACTGGAAACCTGTACACTATCTTCCACATTACTCTCTTCTTCTTGGTCAATTTCAACATTCTCCTCTTTACTTCCAAAGTAACAAAACTCAATTTCTTCACATATATTCTTCACATCTATTTCAGAACCATGCAAAAGAGCAGCGCATAATTGTTTAAGCATAATTGCTGGACTCTTAGCATAATACAACATTCTAACTAATTTCCTCACTTTATTATGATGCACTGCTAGCATCCTGAAATGATGAAAAACACTCTGGCATACTCTCCTGGAAAGACAAGCCAGTGAATGACCATGCAAACCTATCACTTTTCTCACTCTGCAAGGATCTAATTCTTGCAACAACTTCATTTTCTGCTTCAAACTTTTCTTACTAAATGACCGTATAAAATCACAAAGCAAATTGATGGAATCCTGTCGTACACTGCAAATACTACTACACTTCCAGGTGTACACAGGACCCTTAGGACGTCTCCCTAAAACCTCATTACCTAACACCTCTTCTATCTCTGTTCTCACAAGTTTTTCTTTTTCAACTGGACAACCATCTTTCACTTCATAAGCTCGACCACTGGTGTCAACTGCATGCACCAAATCATTATCCTGGAAATAACTCTCCTCATTAAAAAATGCCTCAGAGCTTGAACTATGCATCCATTCTCCAGAAAAAACTTCACAAAAATTACTACGATTAACTATTCTCTTCCATCTACTATTTCTTTTGAAATCATAAATTACCTTGTTTAGCTTCCTAATTCTATTGATTGTCAAAATAAATAACTTACGTTTAATTTCAAATGCCTGATCAATAACTTTCTCAACTATTTTTTTTCTCTTATAAAAAACCACTTTCTGCTGACCTTTCTTAATATTTTTTAACAAATTCCCAATTATCCTGTTGCGGAACATTCGTTTACGAATATCCCTAAACTGTTGTTTCCTTCTACTTTCATGCATAGAGTTATCTCTTACTCTAGCAGTAACATTTCTCATTGGCCTTTCCTTACCATTTGAATTCATTCTCCTTTTCTGGAGTGAAACATTTTCTGTAGTAATATTTTTTTTACTACACATATTTCTTATGACTGTTTTTCGACTCTTACCCGGTGCTTTCTTGGTGACTTGACAAATCTTTTTGTTAGAGGACTGCTGCAATATTCCATGCTCCTGCTGTCTTTGACGTTTTCCAGCCTTTCTTACTCTTTCTTTGCTAGGCATCCTAAAATCTTGAAATAATCTGCAGTTGAATCTGTGGTAAAATATAATAAAAAATGTTATTAACCACTATTACCCAACAGTAAATTAATAACAGTCATCAAAAACTTAACACACTACTTAAGTATATAATATACTGAAGCCTATCTCCAATTTTTCACTGAACAGGACTCATCTCTTCTTAACCTTGGATAAACCTCACCTACTCTGTGTCCCCTGCACATAATTAAATGTAAAGGGGCAGATTTATATTAACTAGCACATCCCCAGGGATGCACCAGTTAACGTGCACCGCTGCTCTGCCACCCACGGTGTGCCGCATTTACAATCAGATAGGACAAAGCTACATCAAAACCCTGCGCCTGCTTGAAGCAGGCATAGATCTTGACGCAGGTAGGCTGAAAGCTAAAGCAACAACTAAGTGTCGTGTGCAGAAGTTACAAAAAAGGAAAAATGGCGTTTAAACCAGTAATGAGACCATGCTAACGTAATACAGAGTAAAAATATCCAGGATCTACATCAGTTTGGGGTTCACGAACCTGGCAGGTACAAGGCACTGAGGCTTTCCACCGTGCATGTCTCATCCCAAAACATATGTTGTTTGTGAATGAAACAATTTCCCAGACCAAATGCTTTGGATTGGCTACTTCTAAAAAATTAAACACCCCTACTATCCCGGAGTTAGAGGAATACGATGGTTGGAGTAATTTTACTCGTTGTCTATTAAAGATTTACAGGCCCTACTCCGTAATTCTTCCTTTAACATTTCCAGTATAAATCCAAAAGGTTGACTGCTTTGGCAACGTGCCTTATCCACGGTTTAATAACGCTGCCTTTTGCTTTATATAAGTTTTCAAATTGTATGAAATATATACCAATAGGTCGTTATTAACCTTTAGGTAGTGGTTTTCTTCATCAAGTCTGGTCGCTTCCATACACATACAGATTTTCAAAGATGATCAAGAACTTTATCTGAATGGAGAGGAATGCACTGAGACGCCAGATCATTCACTAATGTGTAGGCACATACAGTTACACGGTTCATGCAACAAACACCGACCAAATATGGCTTGCGTGTTGCAAGGCACACCAGTTCCTGCTATCATCCCCACGTTCAAGTTCTTGGAAAATGGTAGTTATTTGATGCTCAATAATGAAGATTGTTCTGGGTTAATTAAAAGTATTCATTTTATCGTAACAGTAAATGAACGGGTTATTTGCTGCAGAAATGTTCTATTTCCTCCCACACATGAACATAGGGAGTTTTCAATCTGGCCACAAATACCAACCTTGGCAGCACATTTCAACGGCATGGCAAGAATAAGAGCTATTTTGTCTCAGAGAGAGGTGGCCTTGAGTTCGGCCCGTGAAACTTTCGTCCTTCACACAGCGAACACCCGTACAGAGCTGCAGACCCTTTTAAATACAGATTCGCCTTTCCATTTCAGCAAGATGGTTCGGACTATCTCTAACGCATCCTCCACAAAGAGCCTGGCGCACTTTTTTAAAGTTGTTACCAGTGGTCTCGTGACTTCATTTGAGAAAATCTTTGGAGTCATCCCTGCTTTCTTACATTCTATTTTTTCCACTCTGCTTCGTGGATTCCCATTTTTACTTGCATTACCAGCGGACGCTCTTGTGCTTTTTTACATTTTTAAATATGGATGTCCCTCCTGTGCAAGCTCCCGCCCTGCAGCTGCTGACACTGTTCCGCAATCGCATGCTAGAATATTATGGCACAATGCCGTTGGCGATATTAAGCACGGCATATGGATTATCTTTTCTATGCTGATGTGATTCCTTCAAATCTAAGACACTAAAGTATTGGCACGCCCTAAACCAACACAAAGAGACCTTCTTAGCAAATAATATATTATGTGTATTAGGGAGGGTGAGATATAAGCAGCCGCGGGCCGTGGAGGGAGTTACGGTGGGGCAGGGAGGCGGGGAGGGGGAGGGGCAGGGTGAAGCCCTCTCCACCCTGCCCCTCCCCCTCCCCGCCTCCCTGCCCACCGTAACTCCCTCCACGGCCCGCGGCTGCTTATAAGTGTTGCTAACTCTTATTCATTTACAGCATGTTAACATACTGTCACCATTCGCTTTTTATGTACTATTAACTATGCTGGTAATTTTGCTACTGATAATATGTGTACTTGTATAATCTAAGATACTACGCCTGAGAAGACGGCATTAGTAAATAAACATTTCAAATACACATGTGTTCTTCTTAACTCCATGTTCTCGTTTCTAAGAAATATATAACGACCGACTGTTCATGAGTTCCACGTATCCTGAGGTACTATAAGTTCATATTCTGGATTGTCTAAACATTGAGAGTTTGTTATATCCAATGTGTCACTGTACCTAGCTTGCTAAGGGGTTTTGATTACTAAGGTGAGTTTTGGGACACCCTAATTCGCCGAGGTTCCAATCCTCTGTCCACAGTTCTGTGTCAGAACAGGAACCCTGCGACAGGGGCACCCCTCAACCTTACTGGAGCTTCATCACACTTGCGATACAACTCCAGCAATGCGCCAACTTTACGGCACAAATACGTCACGCATCTGTGCTGTTTTTGCCCCATGATGCGCCGCATTGTAAATGCAGCACACCATAGGTGACGGAACAGCGGCACAGAATGACTAACACATCCCTAATGAGGCGCCAGTCATCATAAATCTATCCCTATGCTTCTTATCTTGTTAGAGATAAACCGCCATATGTATCATCAAAGTTTTTTGCATTTCCTAAATAGCGAACTTTAAGAAATAAATAGCGATTCTTTACCATTCCTAGCTTGCGATGACCTATTTGCTAATTACAAATTACCCATTCATTTCCATGCAGCAGGAGGCCCATAGGAATGAAGGTACAATTTGCGATTAGCAATTACCTCATCGCAAATTACGAATTTTTCCGACGGTGCAGGGGTGTCTCAAGAACACCCTGCTGCACCCCTGAAAAAGAAATTTGGGGTCATATGGCGCACATAAATTTTGAAAACATTCCTTTACCTCAAAAACGATTTTCAACTCATAATTTGAAAACACTGCACATGGGGAAATGACTTAAAATGTCCTTAAAACACATAAAAGCATTTTTTGATTGCCTTTGCAGCATTTTCCGTCACCTTTAACATGCCTATGTAACGGAAACATTCAAAATCTAAATTTGCCATGCACAGGTGGGAGCATATTTACAAGCAATTTGCTCCACAGACAAACTTCTTACATTGAAATGGGAAAAATAACATCACAGACTCTCAATTACCTTATAAAGAAGCAGACACCATTATGTCCTTCTCATCAATATTAAAACCATTGCTTTTTCTCAAAAACGATTTACAAGTCATAATTTGAAAACACTCCACAGCTCCTATGCACATAAAAGCCCTGTCAGTACTAATACTTCACATTTTCTCCAATTACAATTTCTCAAAGAAACAAAATCTATTTGTGAAACACTTGAGACAAAGCAACATTTGAAAAACACAACTTTCTTCATAATTTTCTCCTTAAAGCACACTATTTTCTATCTAAATTAAAGAAATCTTTTCTCACCTTAGCAAATACTTTGAGTTTCAAAACAGTCTCAGAAACACACCAATTTGTCTTCAGCAGAGCAAAAGGTATTCACTCCAGAGTCTGCAGCTATCAAAAGCACAGAAATGCTGTAATTCCTCACACATATCTCTCATGTCACCCAATCAAAACTCTTCCCTCACTTTTTTTCAAAGCAAAACCCTTCCCCCCCTCTGCCCCCTCTCTGCTTTTTCTGCATAGCAACCACCACTTGCAAGACCTCTCACACAACAATGTTGCAATTGAACTCTGAACTCTCAGTGCACCTGCATATCCAGAGCATTCTTTCATTTAATGATTTTTTCTTCGCCACTCAAAATACATCTTTCAACGAACTCATCCATTCACACTAACTTTCTGTTTTCAGCAATCAAAATCCACCAATCACTCTTACTGCTTCATTAACACAGAAACTCCTCAGTTTTTTTCATTTTACACTCTCATTTTTTCAACTGCCATTTCATTGCCACACTTCATCTGACTGCAGCAGAACCTTCTCTCGCCATGTTTTCTGTCTGGATTGTTGGACATAGTTACATATATTGGGCTCAAAGGTACGCTGAAAACAGGAATTTACCTAACCTCAATTTACAAGATGTGGAAATTAAGTGGTTTGGCCACAGAGGATTAAAATGTCACCAATTGATACCATTGGTGAAAACCTTTATGCATTTGCCCAAACCTGACCTGTTAATTGTGCACTGTGGAGGTAATGATTTGGGCACTTTGACTGGGGTAGGTCTGGAAATGCTTTTAAAGGACACCTTTGAGAAATTGATGGCACTTTTTCCTCAGACTGCCTTGGTATATTCAAATATATGCCAAAGACAAAAATGGAGGTGGTCAAACCAATTTTGTCCACAAATTGAGAAGTCGAGGAAGCATGTAAACAAATCTGTTTCAGCTTACATGAGAGACCATGGAATGGGCTCCCTCTACAACAATAACTTGCGTTACTACATGCAAGATATCTACAGAGGAGATGGAGTTCACTTCTCAGATGAGGGCAACAGAGTTTTCACTCTGAATTTAAGAATGTGCATTGGTACCTACTTATAAGTACCTAAATGTACCATAAACCCAAAAGCTCTTCTCAGAGCTACCCTACATCTGATCACTCACAATTATTATTGTACTCTAACTTTTTTCACTAATTTTCAAGAAAGTACGCTCCCCAGAACGCTTCCCGGTTCGCGAACCGAGCGCACTCCACGCAAAAAAACTAAAAAAACGGTATATATTTTTTTGCCCTGCGAGAACCTTTCAAAGCCTCCACATCAAACCTAGGGGGTCAGGGACGATCTACTATGCCCCCTTATGGTCATTTGCCCCTTCGCTTTGGCCTCCTCTTGTCTCTCGATCCTACCGAGAGACAAGATGGCGGCCGCTACGGACTGTTTGGAATGTTTACAGACGCCGAAAAACCAATCAGCTTCGCAAACCTCCGTAACGCGAAAAGTACGCGAAGCGGAGCGCTGTTACAGATATATATCTTTTTTTGAACGTTAATTTCTCAAAATCCACTAGAGCACATATATTGAGACCTAGCAAAGGCACATCGGGCTACCAGTCCCTACAATTTTGCCAAGTTTCGTGCAAATCCATTCAGCCGTTCGATTATTATTATTATTTTTTTTTTTGCCCCGCGGGGCCCTTTTAAAACCTCCACATCAAACCTAGGGGGTCAGCGAGGATCTACTATTCCCCCTTATGGTCATTTGCCCCTTCGCTTTCGCCTCCTCTTGTCTCTCGATCCTACTGAGAGACAAGATGGCGGCCGCTACGGACTGTTTGGAATGTTGACAGACGCCGGAGAACCAATCAGCTTCGCTTCACAAAGCTCCGTTGCGCGAAAAGTACGCGTCCTGGGCCGCTGCCCGGTCCGCTGTTACAGATATATATCTTTTTTTAAACGTTAATTTCTCAAAATCCACTGGAGCACATATATTGAGACCTACAAAAGGCACATCGGGCTACCAGTCCCTACAATTTTGCCAAGTTTCGTGCAAATCCATTCAGCCGTTCGGGCTAAAAGTGAGGCCAACCGCCCTATGGAAATTAACATGGGAAAAACGCGTTTTGGGACCCCCCTTTTTTCTCGGCCCCCCCTTGACGAACCCCCCCCAAATTTTCAAAGGCTGCTCAGAAACAAAATGTGCCATTTTCCTGAAAATTTCAGCCAATTCCGTCCACAAACGGCAAAGTTATTAGACATAGAATTTTCAAAAAACCCATAGAGAAAAAATCCTAACTATATATACCTACTGGCGACCAGTAGGTAATATATATATATATATATATATATATATATATATTACCTACTGGCGGTCGCCAGTAGGTATATATAGTTAGGATTTTTTCTCTATGGGATTTTTGAAAATTCTATGTCTAATAACTTTGGCGTTTGTGGACGGAATTGGCTGAAATTTTCAGGAAAATGGAACATTTTGTTTCTGAGCAGCCAGTGAAAATTTGGGGGGGGTTTGTCAAGGGGGGGCTGAGAAAAAAGGGGGGTCCCAAAACGTGTTTTTCCCATGTTAATTTCCATAGGGCGGTTGGCCTCACTTTTAGCCCGAACGGCTGAATGGATTTGCACGAAACTTGGCAAAATTGTAGGGACTGGTAGCCCGATGTGCCTTTGCTAGGTCTCAATATATGTGATCCAGTGGATTTTGAGAAATTAACGTTCAAAAAAAGATATATATCTGTAAGCGCGCTCCGGGCAGCGCTCCGGTTCGCGTACCTGACGCGTAACGGAACTTCGCGTAGCGAAGCTGATTGGCTCTCCGGTGTCTGTCAACATTCTAAACAGTCCGGAGCGGCCGCCATCTTGTCTCTCGGTAGGATCGAGAGACAAGAGGAGGCAAAAACAAAGGGGGAAATGACCATAAGGGGGCATAGTAGATCCTCCCTGACCCCCTAGGTTTGATGTGGAGGCTTTAAAAGGGCCCCGCGGGGCAAAAAAAAATAATATTTTGTTTTTGTTTTTTTTGCGTGGGGAGCGCCCGGTACGCGCACCGGGAAGCGCTCTGGGGAGCGTACTATAAGGAAAAAAGAATGATAGACTTTTCAAATATTGTATGTTAATTGATTGTTTGTTTTGTTGATTTTTTTTATTTCTTTATTTTTTAAGCAATTATTTATTATTGTCATTGTGTTTCAAAATTTAATAAAATGTCTAACATTTCACTGTCTGAAATGTCGTTATTTTCATTGAACATAGTTTGTAATGTTTGAGTGTGTAAAATGTCCTCATTTTCAAGGAGGACATCTACTGATTGCACACATTGCAGTAGTTCTTCGTCCCAAGTTTCATCCATAAAATCAATGTAATTTGGATCAATGATTTCTTCGTTGGTCTCTGGAAGGACAATTTCAAATGAAATTTTCTGTTCGCCTTCCATTTTGCCTGAAATTTGCATTAAAAAAAATATATTAGTAGAGATAGGGCACTGTTGGGATTAATTTTAGATAGGCAGTTTTTAACTGTGAATTTATCTTTGGGCAGTGTATAGTATCAGAGTGGAAGTAGGAATATAAAAAAGTGTGTGATTTAAGGTAAATACATTCATAATTATACAAGACAAGCCTAACTCCATCCATAACTATAACAGAGAAGTCTATCTAAATGTATAACTACTACAGAGGGATAGTATATAACTATCAGAAAAAATTTACCATATTATCTTAAAGTGCACAATATACTTCAGTTTTTAAAATAACAACTTACCTTTATAAAGAAGTTGAAGTAATTACTGAAAATCCTATTGAAATGTACACCAGGAAGTAGTAGTCAAAATGGCTGTGTTTCTCTCTCTTTTTTTATATATATTCAGGTACATAACCAATCAAATGTCAGGTAAAAAAAGTAGAAAATGAAAGTAACATTTTAATTGGTTGTCAATTCCAACACTTCAGATGTGTTTTGTGAAGTAATTTACCTCAGGGTATTTAGAGAGGTGTACAGGCTAAATAACTAAATGGAATTCCAACCAAATTAGTGAAAATGGTAGGGATTGGTATGTAGTATGAGCAATTCTATATTTGGTGAAAGTGTCTCCAGGGTTTCTTTTGTAAATTACTTTCCCACCTTTTTTAATGGAGCGCTTCCCGGTGAGCGCCCCGGTACGCGAACCTGCAGCGTAACGGGAGTCCACCATTTTGTGTTTCGGTCGAATTAAAATACAAGATGGAGGGCAAATAATGTTCAGAATGGGTAGAAGGGGGCACAGTAGACGTATCTTGACCCCCTAGGTTTTCTGAGGGTGGCTGAGGAGGCCCATATGTGCGGAAATTTTTTTTTTTTTTTTTTAATTTCGCGCGGTTAGCTTCCGGTTCGCGTACCGGGTAGCGCTCCGGGGAGCGTACTTTGTTGAAAATTTTTGAAAAAAGTTAGAGTAAAATAATAATTGTGAGTGATCAGATGTAGGGTAGCTCTGAGAAGAGCTTTTGGGTTTATGGTACATTTAGGTACTTATAAGTAGGTACCAATGCACAGTCTTAAATTCAAAATGAAAACTCTGTTGCCCTCATCTGAGAAGTGAACTCCATCACCTCTGTAGATATCTTGCATGTAGTAACGCAAGTTATTGTTTTACATGGAGCCCATTCCATGGTCTCTCATGTAAGCTGAAACAGATTTGTTTACATGCTTCCTCGACTTCTCAATTTGTGGACAAAATTGGTTCGACCACCTCCATTTCTGTCTTTGGCATATATTTGAATATACCAAGGCAGTTTGAGGAAAAAGTGCCATCAATTGCTCAAAGGTGTCTTTTAAAAGCATTTCCAGACCTACACCAGTCAAAGTGCCCAAGTCATTACCTCCACAGTGCACAATTAACAGGTCAGGTTTAGGCAAATGCATAAAGGTTTTCAACAATGGTATCAATTGGTGACATTTTAATCCTCTGTGGCCAAACCACTTAATTTCCACATCTTGTAAATTGAGGTTAGGTAAATTTCTGTTCTCAGCATACCTTTGAGCCCAGTAGATGTAACTATGTCCAACAATCCAGACAGAAAACATGGTGAGAGAAGGTTCTGCTGCAGTCAGATGAAGTGTGGCAATGAAATGGCAGTTGGAAAAAAAAGAGTTTAAAATGAAAAAAACTGTGGAGTTTCTGTGTTAAGGAAGCAGTAGCAGTGATTGGTGGAGTTTGATTGCTGAAAACAGAAAGTTAGGGTGCATGGATGTGTTCTTTGAAAGATGTAATTTGAATGGTCAAGAAAAAATCATTTAATGAAAGATTGCACTGGATACGCAGGTGCACTGAGAGTTCAGAGTTCAATTGAAACATTGTTGTGTGAACTTGCAAACATCAGAGGTCTTTCAGGAGGTGGTTGCTATGCAAAAAAGGCAGAAAGGCCAGAGGGGGGAAGGGTGTTGATTTGAAAAAAGTGAGGGAAGAGTTTTGATTGGGTGACATGAGAGATATGTGTGATGAGTTAGAGCATTTCTGTGCTTTTCATAGCTGCAGACTCTGGAGTGCATACCTTTTGCTCTGCTAAAGACAATTTGGTGTGTTTTTGAGACTGTTTTGAAACTCATAAAGTATTTGCTAAGGTGAGAAAAGATTCATTTAATTTAGATAGAGAATAGTATGGTTTTGGGAGAAAATTATGAAGAAAGTTGTGTATTTAAAATGTTGCTTGGTGTCAAGTGTTTTACAAATAGATTTTGTTTCTTTGTGTTACATAGCCATGTTAAAAGTGATGCAAAAAAAGTGCAAGGGTCATACAAAAATGCTTTCATGTGTCTTAGGGTATTTTAACGCACTTCCTCATGAATGTATGAATATAATTGCTTTAAAAGATGTGTTTAAAAACGTTTTTTGAAATCAATTAGGTTTCTTGATATGTACTGCTAGAGTTTCATAGGTTGCTTGGGGCATATTTTCAAGGCTTTTGAGTTCCTTTTGATGTAATTTTTCCCATTTTCATTTAAGACCTTTCCCTGTGGTGCAAGGTCCTTGTAAATATGCCCCCATCTGTGCTTGGCAAATTTAGATTTTAATTCTTTGACTAACATAGCCATGTTAAAAGTGACCCAAAAATGTTGCAAGGGCCTTAAAAAAAACGATTTCATGTGTCTTAGGCCATTTTAAGTCATTTCTCCTTGAATGTAGATATATAATTCATTTAGATGATGTGTTTCAAAACGATTTTTTAAAACAATTAGGTTTCTTGATATGTACTGCTAGAGCTTCATAGGTTGCTTGGGGCATATTTATAAGGCCTTTGAGTTTCTCTGATGTTATTTTTCCCATTTTAATTTAAGACCTTTCCCTGTGGTGCAAGGTCCTTGCAAATACGCCCCCATGTGTGCTTGGCAAATTTAGATTTTGATTATTTGACTTACATAGCCATGGTCCATACAGTTCTAACCTTCTGCGTAGTCTTTGATATGCTAGACTCCATCTGCACTATGAGATACCTAAGCAAAGGAAACATAGGTGATGTGATTGTGAAATGAGGAAAAGAAACTCCACATTTTTCAATTACATCACCTGTGTTTCCTAAGTTTCCGAATGAGATTGTGCAGATGAGGTTTAGGTCTGTCCACGGACATAGAAAAGGTCTGGCCTTTGTTCAAGAGTGAAGTGGATATGACTTACTTCATTGGTAGGCCTGCACATGTATTATCTGCTCTATACTCTTCAACAAGTGTAAATCTCATCTGCAACCCTGAGTAGGCCTCACCTCAAACAAACCTCTGGATAGGTCACACCTTATCGTCATCCTGAATCAATCATTTAAAATGTTAGGGACAGATTTATGATAGGTGTGTGACTCTTTTGCGCCACTGTGCGTCACTTTTGTGACGCAGCGGTGGTGCAAAAGATTTCCTATGTGGTGACATATTTACAACTTGATGCATCTAGGCAGATGTGTCATGCTGTAAAGTCCCGTGCCACATGAAACCGATGCAGCAGTGATGCAAAAGATGCACCATGTTGCAAGACAGGCCTCATTTCATCTCCAACAAGATAAGATGCTGAATCTTCTGTAAATGTCAAAATTGTTGTATACAGTGCTCAACTTATGTGTACTCTTTGATATGCTAGAGTCCATCTGCACTATGAGATACCTAAGCAAAGGAAACACAGGTAATGTGATTGTGAAATAAGGAAAAGAAACTCCATATTTTTCAATTACATCACCTGTGTTTCCAAAATTTACAAATGACATTGTGCAGATGAGGTTTAGGTCTGTCCACGGACACAGAAGAGGTATGGCCTTTGTTCAAGAGTGAAGTGGATATGACTTACTTCATTGGTAGGTCTTCACATGTATTATCTCCTCTGTACTCTTCAACAAGCGTAAATTTCATCTGCAACCCTGAGTAGGCCTCACCTTAAACAAACCTCTGGATAGGCCACACCTTATCGTCATCCTGAATCAATCATTTAAAATGTTAGGGACAGATTTATGATAGGTGTATGCCTCTTTTGCGTCACTGTGCGTCACTGTTGTGACGCAGCGGCGGTGCAAAAGATTTGCTATGTGGTGACATATTTACAAGTTGAAGCATCTAGGCAGATGTGTTGTGCTGTAAAGTCCTGTGCCACAGGAAAGTTGCGTCAGGTTTCATATAGGTGTTTTGTTGCAGGGTGGGCATTCATTTGCATGAAAGCCCTGTAAAACTAACACAGTGAAATTTAGAAGATTTCACTGAGTCAGATTTATAGCATTGCTGAATCAAATCCTTACGCCTGTTTGAAACAGGCATAAGGAGTGAAGCACCATGCAATGTGTGGCTTCCTCCTGTGCATTGCAGTAGACATGTCGTGTTTACGACGTGATTCGTGCAATGTGCTGCTTTTGCGGCACAGATGCATGACGCATCTGTGCTGTTTTTACTCAATGGTGCTCCACATTGTAAATGCGGCACACCATGGGTGGCAGAGCAGCGGTGCACGTTAACTGGTGCATCCCCGGGGATGCGCCAGTTAACATAAATCTGCCCCTTTACATTTAAGTATGAGCAGGGTAAAAAGAGTCGGTGGACATGGCTAAATAATAGCTGCAAAATGTTACTCTTGTTAAACAATTTTACTATTATAGTCTCTGACATTTGTGCCTTACTCTGCAACATCTCATTGTTGTTCTCTTTTTTTAAAGATAACAACAACATCAAGCATGAGTGATAATGAGGAATCAGTTGATCTTGATCTTATCTTTGAACTTGTAATTGAAATGTCAGTGGAAGTGGATCCCTTAGATGATTTAAATCCTGAGGATGAAGAAGACTATGATGAGGATGCTGATTTGTCAGAATTGTATGACATAGGTTGGGAAGCTGACCTGCTTGAGCCTATGGAACTATAAACATTTATTTTTAAAAGTTAGAAGAAATTAAAAGTAAAAATGTAAACTGTTTAATTTTAAATTAAACACATCTTCAAAAACAGGTTGTGTAGTGTCTTCAATAAAATATTAAAATATGCTCATTAAATTAGATCAGATTCACATATAAAACAGGACAGGTAAATGAAGAAGAATTCCATTTCTTTTCTGCTATTTCTGTATTCTAAATTTGCCAAAGCACTAAAAAATATTCTATGTAAAAATGTCAAGTAGTGTGTTAAGTTTTTGATGACTGTTATTGATTTACTGTTTGGTAATAGTGGTTAATAACATTTTTTATTATATTTTACCACAGATTCAACTGCAGATCATTTCAAAATTTGAGAATGCCAACCAAAGATAGAATTAAAAAGGCTGCAAAACGTCAAAGACAGCAGGTCCATGAAATAATGCAGCAGTCCTCTACCATAAAAAATCGTCAAGTCACCAAGAAAGCACCGGGTAAGACCACGAAAACATTCATAAGAAACATTTCTAGAAAAAAAAGTAGTACTACAGAAAATGTTTTTGTCCAGAAAAAGAGAAGCAATTTAAATGGAAAGGAAAGGCCAATCAAAAATGTTACTGCTAGAGCAAGAGATAACTCTGTGCATGATAGTAGAAGGAAACAACAGTTTAGGGACATTCGTAAACGAATGTTCCGCAACAGGATAATTGGCAATTTGCTAAAAAATATTAAGAAAGGTCAACAGAAAGTGGTTTTTTATAAGAGAAAAAAAAAAGTTGAGAAAGTTATTGATCAGGCGTTTGAAATTAAACGAAAGTTATTTATTTTGATAATCAATAGAATTAGGAAGCTAAACAAGGCAATTTATGATTTCAAAAGAAATAGTAGATGGAAGAGAACAGTTAATCGTAGTAATTTTTGTGAAGTTTTTTCCGGAGAATGGATGCATAGTTCAAGTTGTGAGGCATTTTTCAATGAGGAGAGTTATTTCCAGGATAATGATTTGGTGCATGCAGTTGACACCAGCGGTCGAGCTTATGAGGTGAAAGATGGTTGTCCAGTTGAAAAAGAAAAACTTGTGACAACAGAGGCACAGGATGTGTTAGGTAATGAGGTTTTAGGAAGACGTCCTAAGGGACCTGTGTACACCTGGAAGTGTAGTAGTATTTGCAGTGTGCGACAGGATTCTATAAATTTGCTTTGTGATTTTGTACGGACATTTAATAAGAAAAGTTTGAAGCAGAAAATGAAGTTGTTGCAAGAATTAGACCCTTGCAGAGTGAGAGAAGTGACAGGTTTGCATGGTCATTCACTGGCTTGTCTTTCCAGGAGAGTATGCCAGAGTGTTTTTCATCATTTCAGGATGCTAGCAGTGCATCATAATAAAGTGAGGAAATTAGTTAGAATGTTGTATTATGCTAAGAGTCCAGCAGTTATGCTTAAACAATTATGTGCTGCTCTTTTGCATGGTTCTGAAATAGATGTGAAGAATATGTGTGAAGAAATTGAGTTTTGTTACTTTGGAAGTAAAGAGGAGAATGTTGAAATTGACCCAGAAGAAGAGGGTAATGTGGAAGATAGTGTACAGGTTTCCAGTACAGATAATTTTCAGAAGGAAATTGCCACGTTTCAGGTGAAATCAAGTGAGAGGCCTAGTTTCACTTGTGTGTGTTGTCGACGCACTTATTATAAGAATCAGACTAATTTAGTGGATTTATATGCAAAAAGTGAAAGGGAAAATAATAGTGAATGGAAGGATTTCGCTACATACTTGATGGTAGAAAATTGTTTTGATTTGGGATTGGATCAACGTGTGTGTACTTATTGTTGTAATAAATTAAATCAAAACCAGATGCCTGCTAGAGCGGTTCATAATAATCTGGAATTGGTTGAGATTCCTTCTGAATTGAAGGATTTAAATACTTATGAATCTATTTTGATTCAAAGTATCCATCCCTTTCAGGCTATTGTAAGAATGGAGCCAAAGACAGGGAAATTGCCTCCATCAGATTTACAGAGAGGATTAAAGGGAAGAGTTGTTTATTTGCCTCTAGATTTGAAGAAAAACATTAACACAATTGGAGTAGAAAAAGTGGAAGAGGAACCTCTGGTTATCTTAGTTAATGGGGTTCCGACAAAGAATAAGAAAATATGGCAAGATTTAGTGGATGTTAGGAAAGTCAAAAAGGCAACATTGTATTTGAAAAAAAATAATAAGTACTATAAGAATGTATATGTTGCAGAAGAGGAAGTAAGTGAGGAAGAGGATAGCGATTTGTGTGCTGGTCAAATTGAGAAAGTAGAACCCTCTAAAAGTGAAGAAATATATGAACATTATAGTGTTCATCCTTTGCATTCCAAGGAAGTCATGGGGAATGCTATTGAGTTGTTTCAAATGAAACAAGCCAAAGGGAGTCCCATTAGTGTCTGGGAGGAAAGTTTGGAAGCTCGGTGTTTCCCACAGCTATTTCCAACAGGTGAAGGAGGAAGATATGATGAGCGACCTCATCAAATTCCTGCTTCTGAATACCGGACTTTACGATTGTATGCAGAAGATGCTAGGTTTCGACAATGTATTCCCTATTTGTTTCATCTCCTGTTTGAAAGCGATCTGTCTGGACTGTCATATGCAGTGAACCACATCTTGAAAAGTGGTACACAGATGCAAAACATCTCGGCAAGTGACTTTATGGATAAAGTCAATGTCCAAGACAGTATTTTGGATTCTCACCTGATTAATCTCATGGCGTGTCAGCGTGGTACTAATGAGTACTGGTACCGTCGTCATGGTGATTTAAAATGTATGCTGAGGAACATAGGAACTCCCACATGGTTTCTCACTCTGAGCTGTGCCGAGTATGGCTGGGAAGACTTACTTGAATTTCTACGAGAGGCAAATGGAAACATCGAAAACATCGAATTCAAGACACCCGGAGAACTGTGCTCTTTGGATCCAGTCAATGTATGCAGGTACTTCAATCATAGATTTGAAGCTATGATGTCTTTCATCATGAATAAGAAGAATCCACCTCTTGGAGAGGTGTTGGATTTCTTCTGGAGAAATGAGTACCAAGCAAGAGGTGCTCCTCATATACATATGCTGCTGTGGATCAAGGATGCACCTACATTTGGAACAGATCCAGAAGACTCAGTGATTAGTTTCATACAACAGTATTCTACGTGTGCTGTTCCAAACGCAAAGGAGAAGAAAAGTCTAAGAGAAAAAGTTCGAGAGGCAAATGGAAACATCGAAAACATCGAATTCAAGACACCCGGAGAACTGTGCTCTTTGGATCCAGTCAATGTATGCAGGTACTTCAATCATAGATTTGAAGCTATGATGTCTTTCATCATGAATAAGAAGAATCCAACTCTTGGAGAGGTGTTGGATTTCTTCTGGAGAAATGAGTACCAAGCAAGAGGTGCTCCTCATATACATATGCTGCTGTGGATCAAGGATGCACCTACATTTGGAACAGATCCAGAAGACTCAGTGATTAGTTTCATACAACAGTATTCTACGTGTGCTGTTCCAAACGCAAAGGAGAAGAAAAGTCTAAGAGAAAAAGTTCTACGTTTCCAAAGCCATCGTTGTGGAAAGTACTGTCGTCGTAAATTCAGAAACAAGGACAAGTTCTACACCAAATGTCGTTTTGGCTTTCCACGACCGGTGATTTCTAAAGGAAGAGTAAACAGTTTGATGTCTTCGCTGCGACATAATGTGATGAAGAAATCACCTAAAAACACATACAATTTGAAGAGGAACGAAGAGTCCAAGTACATCAACGACTACAACCCAGTGATTTTGTCCATGTGGAATGCTAACATGGATATACAGTTTGTGGCTGATAACTGTATGGCTGTGGCTCGGTATGTGACATCTTACATCACCAAAAAAGAAAAGACAGAATTGAAGGATATGTGGGAGGACATTTCCCATGAAAAGAGCCTCAGTAAGAAGTTGTACAGTTTCAGTCTGAAGATGTTGTCGCATCGAGAAATCGGAGCTTACGAATGTTCTGACCGCTTGTCTTCAGCAAGTCTCTATGCCAAATCTAGGAGTATCGTTTGGGCGAGTCTTGGTCTTGCTGTAACGCGTAATCGAGTTCTGAAACCTGTGCGGGAAATTGAGTATTTGGCGGAAAAGGAGCCAAACAGTACCGACATTTTGAAGACCAACATGTTGGATACATATTATCCAAATCGAAGCAGTCACCTCGAGAATGTTTGTCTGTATGAGGTTCTACAAAATTATATATTCAAGAGGAACATCAAAGAAGATATTGATAAAGGAGTGTATGCTGTAATTGGAAGTGAGGGATGACTGGTCAAGCAAAGAAAATGCCACTTGGTAAACCATCGAAAATTGAGTGGCGAATCTCCTGAAAAAAAGGAGTTTTTCTATTTAGCACTTTTGCAACTTTTCAAGACCATAGGATGTCCTGCTTTTCCCAAATATGTAGAAATGTTGAATGCGGAAATCGAGCAGGAAGCAACGATTGCAGCCGAGATTGCCAGAGACAGTTCTCAGGACAGTCAGAGTTCTGTTTCATTGAGTCAGGATCCACTAGGAGGCCCTGTTATTGAAAATGAAGCTGCCACTGCCATGAATGTAGTGGAAAGAGCCATGGCACATGCTCAGGAGGATGCGGTTAACTTAGTAGACTTGGAAAGACAACTCAACGTTGAGCAGAGGAAAATATATGACGAAGTTACCAAGCAAATTGATCACGGATTAAGTCATGAGAAGAAAGAGTGCTCATGTACGTCGTTGAAGCCTGTCCGACTGTACGTGAGTGGAGAAGCGGGAACTGGAAAGAGTTTCCTCATTAAAGCAATCTCATGTTATTTGAAGGAAAGGACTGAGTCATCGCTGTCTTGTGTTGTCACCGCTCCAACTGGACTGGCAGCACATAACATTAAAGGTATTACTTTGCATCGTCTACTGATGCTGCCAGTGGAGCATGATAACAAATTACAATACCACAAGTTATCTGGAGATGCTTGTTGTGAAGTTTCAAGAGTCTTGAGGAAAATGAAACTTCTTATCAATGACGAAGTAAGCATGGTTTCCAATGTCATGCTTGCCTTTGTGCATTTGAGAATGCAAGAAGTTCCTAAAACAGAGTATGATGTGTTATTTGGTGGCAAACACATCATTGTTTTCGGAGATCTTCTGCAGCTGACACCAGTGAAAGGACAACCTGTGTTCAAAATGCTCACGCATGAAGATACCAGGAAGTGCCTAGGGAGCATTGGCAACGTCAATATATGGTTAAACTTCAATTATGCTGAACTGCATGAAAATATGCGTCAGGCGAAGGATGAAGTTTACAAGAATATTCTACAAGATGTTAGAATTGGAAAAGTGACCGAGCATGGGAAACAAGCTTTACATGCACGATTACTGTCAAATTTATATCCAGAACAAGACGTTGTGCCTGAGAATATTTTTCAGAAAATTACTGAGAAGAAATCTGGAATATGTTTGATGCCAACTCTTGCAGAATGTGCCGTCTTCAACAACACAATGTTGCATTTAGAAAACCAAGAGATTGTGAAACTGGAAGCTATTGACAGTAGAGCATATGGGATCAACAATTATTTTGTCTGAGAATTTGAAAACAAAATTGGATTCATTAGAGAAGACTATATCTAAAACTGCAGGTTTTGAAAAGACTCTGAATGTGTGCTTAAATTGCCGTATAATTTTAAGAAGGAATTTACATGTTGAAAGAGGTCTGGTAAATGGATCAATGGGTAATGTTGTTGATTTTGTGAAATACAGAAATAGAGATGAAATTGAATTTTTTAAAATTAAATTTGATGGCATTGAGGAAGTACAGCTAATTGGTCGTTGTTCTGCTAGATTTTTGCTTGTAAAAGACTTATATGTTCGCCGTAAGCAGTTTCCTGTTTGCTTGGCATATGCGGTGACAATCCATAAATCACAAGGTTTAAGTGTAGACAGTGCATTGGTGAATATTGGCAGTTCTGTGTTCAAGGAGGGTATGGCATACGTGGCATTGTCACGAGTTAGAACTTTATCGGGATTGTACTTGATTGAGTGTGATGTCACAAACATTTGTGCGGATCTAGATTGTGTTAAGGAATACAATAGGTTAAGAAGAGAGTATGCGCCACATTTGCCTCAATATCCTTTGTTTGAGAAACGTGTGGTAGGCCGGAAACGAAGAAATGTGACCAATACTAGGGAGGTTGTAGCAAAAAGACGAAAAGTTGATGAACCTGAAATTATAAGCAGAAAGAAAAAGGATTCTGTTGAAGATGTTGTTGGTTTTCAATTTGAAAACAGTTCTGGTGTCAACTGCTATGCTAATGTAGTGGTTAATGTTTTGTTTTCTCTAGAAAATGTAAAAGAAGAGATTGTGGTCAATTCGGATCACAGATTTTGCAGTTTGTTGAATTCTGTGTTAGAGAAATGTAGCACTGATAGAACAAAAATAGAAAGTGTGTCTGAAATTCGAAATCTGTTAGACAGATGTTCAGGTCAAACACAATTCTCTCAAAATATTCAGCAAGATTGTCAGGAGTTTTTAATGTATATGCTTGATGTATTGCATGCTGAAGGTGTAGATGTAGATCACCTGTTTGGGCTTTCTTATCAATGGCAGCATGACTGCGAGAACTGTAGGGTATCAGTGTAGACTCAGAAAGATTTATATATTTAACTTTGCCAGACAGTAAATCAGTGACTTTTAATAAGCTAGTAAAAGCAGCTGATCACAACATGGAGTGTAGCCAATGTAAATCTGAAATGATGTCGACATTATTTATACGAACATATGGCCAGTATGTCATTTTAATGTTACAACGATGTAGGCCTGATGGAACAAAATTGACAACTTTAATTAAAAATGTTGTAGCTTCGCAGTTGTCAATATCAGGAAGGACTTTTGTAACTGCAGCAATTATATATCATGATGGTCCTTCAATGACATCAGGACATTACACAGCTTATTTAAAGTCTAGAAACGGCTGGTCATTCTGCAACGATTCTGTTTTAACTTTCAAAAATAAATTGCCGTATGACCTTAAAAATTCTTACCTGGTGTTTTTAAAACCAAAATTTTAGGGAAAGAATCTCGGGATGTGCTCTGAGGAATTTCAAGAGGTTCTAATGGCTCCTACACGATTTGGCCTTAAGAATAAGTGTAGTACAGAGACAATAGTTCCTGGAAAAATAGAAGATTTTCTTACAGAAAGTGGTGGGCACAGATTAGTTGAAAGACAACAGAGTAAAGCAAACTGTCTTCTTACCATAACACTTGACGTCATGGAAAAATAACTGTACTTTGAATGAGTTCAGAAAAACTGTTTCTTTTTATAAGCTAATTCAAGCAGCCAATCAAAACATGGAGTAGAGGGAATGTAAGTCTGCAATGCTGTCTCGATTATTGGTCCAAACTTTTGATTATAATGTCATTTTAAAAATCCAATTATATAAACCTGATGAAAGTAAGTCTTCAACTTTAATTACAAATGTTGTGGCTACACAGTCATTGATTTTAGGAAGAACATTTGTAACTGCAGCTATTATATGGCATGATGGTCATTTGACAGATCCGCTTATTACACAGCTTAAAATGTAAAAAAAGCTGGTGTTTCAGAAATTATTTTCATTTGACTATGATACAATGTTGCCTTTTTACTTAAAAATATTCTTACTTTCTGTTTTCAGAAAAGAGAATTTAGGGTAGGTAACTGGTGTATAATGATTCTAGGGGTTGATATAATTTTATCTACTGTTTCATATTGCTTTGTGATTAAAAGTGATGTAGAGAATTAAATAATTGTAGTAGTCATAGAGGTAGTGTAAGTCTGCTTCATAATAAGCACTATCAGTGTCATAGGAAATGTAGAACATGAGTGAGCAAGAAGGGTAAGATATTACTAGTCCAGGATTGTGAAAGTGATCTTGAACGTTTTCTTTCTGAAAGTTGCGGAAATACAAAATGACGGGATTTGCTTACAAGAATTCCAAGAGTTCTAAATGGCTCTTACATGATTTGGCCTTGTGGAAACGTGTGGTAGAGAGCGAGAAGTCATTTATTGTATGTAACATATTTGTCAAAACGATGGAGCTTTTCTTTCAGAAAGTGGCGGGCTGAAAATAAAAACAGCACAAGCGAGTGTAAGCTGTTCATAGGACATCCTTCGACGTCATGGAAAGTAAGTTACTTTTGAGGAGTTCTGATTTCTGATTGGTTATGTTATATGGGTTTTTTAAACACAATCATTTTGATTGTGTTTTTTTTCCCCGCTTTTATATGATGAATACCTTCAAGTCACTGTTTTTAGTGAAATTTGATACATTCTGAGAACAGCAAAAATAAACCATTTAACATGTATAATTAATTCTGTACTGTTTGTATTTATGATGTACATTTAGAACTGTGTAGGAGGCATGGAGAAGCTGAGGCTTCAGTAAGTGTCAAAGTTGTTGCATGCAGTGCTGCACTTCTGCGTACTCTTTCTGGACTACATCTGCACAATGGGATACCTAACCAAAGGAAACACAAGTGATGTGATTGTGAAATGAGCAAAAGAAATTGCACGTTTTTGAAATACATTACCTGTGTTTCCTAACATTACGAATCACATTGTGCAGATGAAGTTTAGGCCTGTCCAGGGAAACAGAGGAAGTCTGAACTTTATTGGTTGGCCTGCACATGTATTATCTCCTCTGTACTCTTGAACAAGCCGAAATTCGATCTGCAACCCTGAGTAGGCCTCACCTGAAACAAACGTCTGGATAGGACACACCTTATTGCCATCCTGAAACAATCATTTAAAATGTTAGGAACAGTTTTATGATGATTGTGCACCTCTTTTGCGCTGCCATTGCGTCACTTTTGTGAGACAACAGCAGTGCAAAAGATGCACCATGTTCCAAGATAGGCCTCACTTCATCTGCATCAAGATACAGTTAGTTTAAAATGTATATCTTTGGGACTGTGTAGGGGGCCTGGAGAAGCAGAAGCTTCTGTAAGTGTCAAAGTTGTTGAAAAACTGTTTGTCCTTCAATCTTTTCCCTTGTCTTTTCTAATTTTTAAATACATGTTTTAATATTTTTCAAATGTTTGTTATCTCTTTCACAGATTGAAAGTTAAAAAATAACAAGTGACTAAGTTAACGACAATTATAAGGTAAATGTTTTGTACTCTTTTCGTTATATTCCTATCACATTTAACTTCTATTAGTTTCACTGCTTCATTTCTTTAACCTTCACTTTCCTGCCTTTGCTACTTCCCTCATTCCTTTCTCTATTACTTACTTACTCTACTCCTTCCACTCTTTTTCTCAGTCCCTTTTTTCTCATAGTTCCTCACTCTTGTTCACTAACTCCGTCTCTATTACTCTCACTGTCTCTGACTGATCACTTTTTCACTACTTGTTCATTATGCTTTCTCTGTGTAGTTGAAGCACAGTAAGGGGCATATTATCAACACAGCCAATTAAATTATCACTGCTTTTATCGGCAGAAAACTGCTGCAAAAGCAGCTTTAGCGGCAGTTTTCTGCCGCAAAAGCGGCTTTAGCGGCAGATTTCTGCCAATAAAAGCAGTGAAATTTTTATCGCCTATGTTGATAATATGCCCCTATGTTATTTAGATTTCTTTGGTGTTTCAATCATTCTTTTTCTGTTACTTCTTCTCTCTGTTATTCCAATGTTTTAATCTTAATTTGATCATTCAGTCACATTCTCTAAGAAACTCTTGTTTGTTATTCTTCTACTCTCCTTTTTTTTCCTCACTTCTTTATCTATTTTGTTTTTCACAATTATACCCTCTTAAATCTTTTCTTCAGTAAATAGATCTATTAAACAGTATTTCTACTTTACTCCCTATAGCTGTCTTTCTTTTAACATAACTGTCTGTTTCCTTCCCTTATACTTACTCTTCTTTTTTTTTTTTTATTTTTTTTGGTTCGCTCCCGGTTCGCGTACCGGAGAGCGAACCGGGAAGCGAACTAAGAGAAATAGAGGTTGGCAGAGTTCCAAATATTCTACCAATTTTTTTATAACGGGGAGGTAGTTCTGAAAAGAACTTTTTTTTTTTATTGTTTTTGTTGATTTATATTTTTTTAATTATTTTTCTGAACATTTTTTTACTTTTTTTGTATTTTCTGAACGGTTTTATATTTTTTTTGTTTTTTTTTGGGGGGGAACGAAAACGATTCATTGTAAAGGGCTCAACAGGAGCAACAACAAAAAAAGAATTTATTCTCTGGGGCGTTTCGGACAATCATGATTGTCTATAGCTCTGTTGATCAGAGTGATGCTACTTTCTCTGTAGCAAAGTAATTGGTTACAACGCACGCAGACTTGTTTCACTTCCCCGAACCTCATCTGTATATTTGGGACCGTCTCCCTCGCCTCTGGTCCCGTCACTTCCTGTACAACTGATCTTCTTGCCATAGAAGGGGGATTATCTTGCTCGTCACGTAACTGCGCAGCACTGTAGTTGATAGGATGCCACCCATTCATATGGCGATGCATTGTGTAATTTCCATAACTGTACTTCTTCTCGGTCCCTCTGGATAGTCTATCTTTACATATAAGGCAAGTTACGTACCGTGCATTGACTTTTTTTTTGGCCCTTGGGATATGTAAAAAATTGCCAAATATAATTTTCTTTCACATGAGACCTCCTGGGCTCCTCACGTAAAAAATGCCTCTCTTCCTGCTCTTCCTCTTCTTCCTCTTCTTCCTCTTCTTGCTGAATGATAACTTCAGCAGGTGGTCCTCTCTTCCTTGGAGGTGGTGGGGAAGAACCAGCTGAAGCTACTAATGAAGCCATTGCTCACTGATCACAAAGGGTCTTTCTCTCACAAAGATGAAAGTCAGAGTGAGGAAAGAAGGAGGGGTTTTCATCATTTGGGAAAAACAATAGTTCTAAACCAATGAAAAGTGTTACTTTTAGGTCACATGACATAGTCTTACATCATTAGGAAACCAAAAGTGAAATGAACCAATGAAAAGTGTTATTACCAAGTCACATGACCTGTTGTGTTTACGTTACGCGATTTGGGCCGCGTCCCGGATCGCTTCCGGGAAGCTGCGCTTCGCGCCTCGTTCGCGTACCGGTTCACTTCCGGGTACGCTAACGAGGCGCATCATATGACGTTTCACGCGACAACGCGATACGTCACGCTGACGCGACGCGTCATGATGTTGTTTTCTAACGCGGCAGTTGCGCAAACGGAACGTTTACCGGTTCGCGTACCGGGTCGCGGCACCAAATTGAGCTAACGGGAAGCTACCCGGTTCGCGAACCGGGAGCGAACCAAAACATAATAATAAAAAAAAAATTATTAATAAACATATAAAATATATTTTTTGATTTAAGAAGAATACATTTTACAGCTATAGATATTAGCTTTTAAAAAACCATTGAAATTCACTGAAAAAACCATAGGTTATAGACCATATATAGTTAGGAATTAGCATTTACAAAACCTTGAAAATTCACTGAAAAAACCATGGGTTATAGACCATATATAGTTAGGAATTAGCATTTACAAAACCTTATTTTACTCACACAAAACCATTGAAATTCCATATATAGTTAGTTGCACTAACTATATATCGCGCACCCGCAATCCACTGCTGATCATGTCACATATTACATCATTCATGACATGGTCAGTGACATCACTGATGACATCTCAAATGACATCACTGATGACATCACTGATGACATCTCAAATGACATCACTGATGACATCACTGATGATATCTCAAATGACATCACTGATGACATCACTGATGACATCTCATTTGACATTACTGATCACATCACTGATGACATCATTCATGTGATAATACGATGAACCTCTTCAGACTCTAATATAACCTTAGATACACTCAGTGTAAACAGACACTCACAGACTGTTACTCATCCATGGAGTTACTCACACACCTAGTCAGTCATGCAAAGAATCAATCACACCTCCATTTCCTCAACTATACAGTTATACACACCTTACTTATTCAAACATATACTAACACATATTTACTCTCTTTTACAATGCCTGATACAAGTTCACAATGATACATACAGCCACTCACACATTCACTGGCTCTTATGCACAGTTATTAATATATGTCAACTGTCACATGTACTGTGTTTTACATATGTACTTACTTTGACATGTAGCACTGAGATATCCATTCACTCACCAATGCACTCAGTCAACCGCCCATACAGGTGTTTCTACATGCACTTTTGAACCCATACATCTAGTGAATCAACTGCTCACACATCTATGCACAGAGTCATACACCTCCCAGAAACCCACACACACACACACACACTCAGTCTCCCATACAAATACTTGGGCAACCAAACAATAACCCATATACTTACTCATATAGCTACTGATCAACACATGCAGCAGTTTACAGAACAACAGACATAATGATGCACAAATTAAGACAGTTTAGTCACTAACCCATGCACTCAGTGACACACATTTATTCACTCACTCATACAGTCAGTCATGCACCTACTAAATCCTTCATCCAGACACTTATACATCCACTCATTCTTCAATATGTAAGACATATTTTAACTTTACAGAAACATACAGTCACTGGATGTTGTCATCAGTGATGTCATCAGTGATGTCATTTGAGATGTCATCAGTGATGTCATCAGTGATGTCACTGACCATGTCATGAATGATGTAATATGTGACATGATCAGCAGTGGATTGCGGGTGCGCGATATATAGTTAGTGCAACTAACTATATATGGAATTTCAATGGTTTTGTGTGAGTAAAATAAGGTTTTGTAAATGCTAATTCCTAACTATATATGGTCTATAACCCATGGTTTTTTCAGTGAATATATATATATATATATATATATATACACATACACATACGTACACGTTGTCTGGCTAGCCTTTCTATCGTTTACCATTCTATCAAAATGCATATGTGAATCAGAAAACGAGGCAGTTGTAACTATCATTACAGATGGAGCTTTTGTTAACATGCTTGAAGGCTATATAAAGTATACGATGTGACTGGATGTCTCCATGGACTGTACAAAAGGACAATCTCAGTACTATGCATTGGAGTCAAAGACACACACCTAATAAAAGTACATGAGCAATCAAAACACTTTTCAAAACGTTAAGTATTGATAGAACTGTAGATTGCTCTGTAAAAATGTCCACTTTGGGGTGATTCTTTGCATTGTGCTTCTTGAAACTGGGTGCTCTGGGTCTAAAAGTTCACTTGCCTTGACCGTTAAGGAAGCCTTCAGAAATCTGGTGTTTTAGAGGAATAATGCGAATTGATATCACATTTTATTTGTTTCAAGGCGAAGCAGGCAGCCTGAATCTTGCGTAGAAGGATAAATAATTCAGATGAAGCACACTGGGTGTGATGTGGTCATATACAGTTGTAGTCCTCGCATTCCTGGCAGGGGATTGAAACACTGCTGTAAAATGCAGCAGTAGGAATCGGGAAACATGAACTTGTAGGAAGCCTTTATGCCTGAAGGTGTCAGAGACTGAATATTTTTCCCTTTTGCCCAAGATTTTATGCTGGTATACGCTTTTTATGGAACTATTTGAAAACAGTTATATTGGGCATTCGGAAACCCCAGTTCCACTCCAGTTTCTTTTATCGTTGTGCTCGTTGTAGAATGAGAGAAGGGAATATTTCTAGGCGTGTTGTGGTACTTTTGTGTGATTGTAGGCAGCTTTTAATTCTGTAGATAAATTGGGCAGAGCTGGGGTATTTAGAAGTACCAGAGCATCAAGACAAACACGGTGTATCATGCAGTAGGGGAATATATTTTTTTAAATTTAAATATATTTATTTTCACAGTCAAGATAAACATTATATTGTAGCTATCATATATGATAGTCTCGACAGTAACATTAACCTAGAGAGGGTTATAGGATATTGATCCCACAATATCATCCATGTCCATAATGCCTGTACAACCCCCCACCGCGACCCACCCCACCCCCCCAACTCCTCAATCCAGACTCTGTACTGCTGGGACTTGCTTCCTTCTACTTCCCCCAGAGATGCCATTGTAGCTGATTTGGTGCCACAACATCTGCGTTGTTTTGAAAAACATAATAGTCTCTCCCCGCCCCATATTTTGTTGAACTTTTCAAGACAACCCCTGTCTTCATTTCCCCCCATTTCAGCCTCCAAATACGTATGTGCATTTCATTTTCTCATTCTTTCTTCAGGGGAATCCTCATGGTACCCCATTTTGTTGCCAGGATCTCGCTTTGACTGTACTCTGGCCAAAGAACAGATTATTCCCTTATGCCTTGGTGGGTCGAGATCATTAGGAATCTGCAATCTAACCAATTGCAGGAGGACAAGTATTTTGCAGTCATGGACTAGTTCCAGGAGTATATTTCGTCTGTGTACCAGTGCCTTCCTCCTCCTCACCAGTGGTGTAGCAAGGAAGAAGGGGAGGTGTGCCCTGGCGGCATGAGTTTTGGGGGCGGCAGTCCCCCCCCTCACTTTCTTACCTGTGGCTGTGCGGGGGTGGCAACGGCTGGATTTGTTTGCCAGCACCCCCCCAGCTCTTACGGCTGCCGCCGGGCGGCAACGCCTGGAACCGCCTCGAGTGGCAGAAGGCTTAGCTATGCCACTGCTGTTTGTTTTAGGGGCACTACACATTTTAAATTACCAAATCTTATTCTAGTGAACCCTGTGAAGGATTGTTAGTTGAATTAGACAAAGCCTACTTTTAATCCCCACTATCCCTACGTGCATCAACGCTGCTTCCCAGTCAACGTCCTCCATCTCTTCGATATCCCGCAGCCGCCTTACTTTCTTTAATCCTTCGGGTGCCTTGTTATTAATTGTTTTGTAAGATGTAGAAATTTACCATGAACCTAGTTCATACATTACAACTCTAGTTTCAAAAAGGGGTATGGGAATATTTCTAAGCATGTTTTGTGGCGAGCAAAAGTGTTGACCAAGCACCCACAATGAGAATGATGGTACTTCATTGGACATTAGAAGTACGGCAGTGTATGTCTATACTTGTGTACACATTAATTACGTATTTGCATTTGTTTAGTAAAAGGCTCAGTATTCATGGCAATACTTTGATGACACCGTTTAACCTTCTACATTTCTCCACTTTCTCCTAATATGGATTTACTTTAATGCTGATACAAAATGTATGTAAGTCCTGACAGCAATAATTCTTCCTATAAATTATCACAAGTGAAAGGATGCAAGATAAAATTACCAAGCCTACCTATTCATTCTATATTTTATAGAATATCTAATATCCTTTTGGCAGTAATTTACTCCTACACATGAATTTCTGACAGTTTCTATTCTTCAGACTTATTAATCAATGTAGTCAGCACCCGAGCAATTTTTATGAGACTTACTAGTCATCAAAAATTTATTATCAGATAAATCACAGAAACAACTAGCATCTTAATAGGATAAGCAAAGCATGTAAAAAGGCATTCAAAAGACTAAGCTCTCCGGCGCTTGTGAACTGTCGTTATAGCTAATTTTGGACTTCATATTCATTGTAAAATAATATTAAGCGGAAAAATACCGTTTATACTAATCATGTAATTCAAAGCTTGCTTCATTATTCAAAACATTTATCAGCTTTCAAATGTATGAATAATTGGTGGAAATATGTTTAGTTTCCAAGCCTGATTTATTAGGCAGGCAAAAGGTATACAAAGTTGGGAGTCTATCCCTCCAGTAGGAAGAGGGGTTAGAAAATCTTTTAAGATGAGGTTTTGATGGTTTAATGTGAAAATACGGTCAATCTGCAGTTGCCAAAGAGCTGATGTCACTCACTGTGAATTATTTTTTTTTAACATCTTTGTGTACATTTTAGAATCGTGACATGGCCACAGCAGAGGGGGGAAAAAGCGGAGCAAAATATCCATTACAATTCCCCTTGGATCTAGTGTTACAAAAAGGTATAATTCCAAATTAAGACATATATATATATATATATATATATATATATATATATATATATTCACTGAAAAAACCATAGGTTATAGACCATATATAGTTAGGAATTAGCATTTAAAAAACCTTATTTTACTCACACAAAACCATTGAAATTCCATATATAGTTAGTTGCACTAACTATATATTGCGCACCCGCAATCCACTGCTGATGATGTCACATATTACATCATTCATGACATGGTCAGTGACATCACTGATGACATCACTGATGACATCTCAAATGACATCACTGATGACATCACTGATGACAACATCCAGTGACTATGTTTCTGTAAAGTTAAAATATGTCTTACATATTGAAGAATGAGTGGATGTATAAGTGTCTGGACGAAGGATTTAGTAGGTGCATGACTGAATGTATGAGTGAGTGATTAAATGTGTCTCACTGAGTGCATGGGTTAGTGACTAAACTGTCTTAATTTGTGCATCATTATGTCTGTTGTTCTGTAAACTGCTGCATGTGTTGATCAGTAGCTATATGAGTAACTATATGGGTTATTGATTGATTGCCCAAGTATTTGCATGGGAGACTGAGTGTGTGTGTGGCTGGATGGGAGGTGTGTGACTCTGTACAGATCAATGTGTACTTGTATCAATGATTGTATAAGAGAGTAAGTATGTGTTAGTATATGGTTGAAAACGTAAGGTGCTCTATGTTTAACTGTATAGAGTAGAAAATGGAAGTGTGATTGATTCTTTACAGGACTGACTAGGTGTGTGAGTAACTCCATGGATGAGTGGCAGAGTGTGAGTGTCTGTATAGGTGTATGAGTGCATATGATTGTGTTGTAAACATGAGTGATTGTATGTATGAATGATTGTATGGGTGAATGAGTGAATGTGTGTGTAGACGTAGGAATCAGTGAGTACGTATGTAGTAACTAGTATTGGTGTGTCAATGGTTTCAAAAATTATACTCTGTTTTTAACACTGGGTGAAACAGAGGTTATATTAAAATGTGAGGAGATGCATTGTATTGTCACATGAATGATATCATCAGTGATGTGATCATTGATGTCAAGTGAGATGTCATCAGTGATGTCATTTGAGATGTCATCAGTGATGTCATCAGTGATGTCACTGACCATGTCATGAATGATGTAATATGTGACATCATCAGCAGTGGATTGCGGGTGCGCAATATATAGTTAGTGCAACTAACTATATATGGAATTTCAATGGTTTTGTGTGAGTAAAATAAGGTTTTTTAAATGCTAATTCCTAACTATATATGGTCTATAACCTATGGTTTTTTCAGTGAATTTTCAAGGTTTTGTAAATGCTAATTCCTAACTATATATGGTCTATAACCTATGGTTTTTTCAGTGAATTTCAATGGTTTTTTAATAGCAAATATCATAAGCTGTCGAATGTCAAGTACGTGGTAAGAATTTTTTTTTTCGTGTTTATGCACACTGATCTGCTTTGATTGCTGCCCCCCACCCCTCATTTCTATTAGGAGTACTCTCTCTTTGCAGATAGTGAAGGGTAGTTAACGCAGCCCTTTCCCCCTTTGTAATCCGTCGTGCCTGCTTCTCTCTCCATTTGATTGATTGTTCTCTTTGGTTCATTCTCTATTTACAAACAAGCACAGAGTCGCAATACTCTGTTTAGTCTTTGCAGATAGCGAAAAATCGTGTAAAAAAAAAGGAATCGAGCAAAATCAGTAGGCCACTAATGGGATCTCTTTTGACCTCGCTAAAATAGAAACATTAGGAACAACCTGTTGAAAATAGCAATGCGTATGTATATAAGCGGCGTTCATTTGTGTTCACAGTACCCCTTGTTGATTGTTTCAATCGAGCATTGAATTGTTCGAAGTTAATTCTCTTAACGATCTTCTCTACCTGCAAACGAGGAAGAATAGGAATATTCTATCTCCCTTTGCAGATAGTGAAGGGTAGGTAACGCAAGCCTTTAACACGTCGTACCTATTTCATTCCTCATTGATTGATTGATTGTCCGAACATTGACTGTTTGGGAATTAGTTCTTTTTGGAGGTATTCCCTGTTTGCAAATAAACGTAGGAAAATCTTTGCAAGTAGTGAAAGGGTACGTAATGCGGACCGTTCTCCCCCGTTGTAATCTGTCATGCCTATCTACTCCCCACTGATTGATGCACCTTTTTCACCCGGACCATTTACTAGAGATACGTCATCTGGCCCGACCAGAGAGCACCCCTAGTGAAAAGGACATATGCAATAATAACGAAGTGATCACTGTATCCTGTTAACAGAAACTTTACCATGAAACAACCTGGAAAGAAAAAAATAGGAAAACGAAAATCAGTAGGCCACTGATGAACATGAACTTTTATTAAACAACGAACAAAGAAACGATAACATAACGTAATGATAAAACCTATTAATGTCCTAGAAACAAGAAAACGTTAAAATATGCCAGTGGTGAGAGACCAGAAAAATAGTAAGAGAAACCAAATCACCCCTCGCTGTCCCACCGCCTGCCACGCCAAAAAAATCGATAGACTAGGGAAAATGCAAGTCAGTAGAACATCCACCCCCACTCTGGAAACTTCCAAGGTGGGGCAGGGTTCCGGCTACGCCCAGCCGGGAGCAGCCCATATAAGGCAGGTCCTGCTGCCACGCCTCGGCCAGGAGATCCTAACGTAGGGTGTAGCCGGAGGAGAGGCCGAGACCAGCGGGACCCGGCCAGGGGATTGCCTTTACAACGCTGAACAGTTGCAGGGGGGGGGAATGTCTCCTCGACCCTCCCCTCTCTCTCCCAGTCCGGCCGCGGTGGCCCTTGAGAGTTGCAGGTAGTCCCGCCACATGCTCTTCCGGTCCGACCACCAACGGTCGGGGGGCCGAGGCCGACGGGATCCGGCTGCAGCCGATAAACCAAGAAACCCGTTCATGGGGCCAGAGCCAGGGGCGTCCGGCCGACATCCACCGGAAGCCCGGCCCGAAGACGGACGGGACACTTCTTTCTTTTATAATGGCTGCGACAACACTGGAGGGGGATGTCTTGCACATGCCTCCGACCCCCCCCTCGTCCTCATCGCCTGGTCCGGCCATAACAAATCTCAAGCGAGACGCCGTGGGGTGCACTGGGAGGGAGAGACGGTGCGAACAGGCCTCTCCCGCCTCCCCAGGTGGAGGCTTCCCAGCTGCACCCTCAGCGCTCCAGGCGGTGGCATCCTAACAACTACAGTGCTGCACAGTTTCGGAACGACCTAGATAACGGTTCTTCCACTGTGGCCATGCTGCAACGTCTCGCCCGGCAGGGTGGAGCCCGTCCGCTCATGTGACCCCGCGATCGCCGGTAGCTGCCGAACTCTCAAAATGGCGGTCGACCTGGCAAGAGCGGGCCCAACATAAAGAAATGGCCCGGTCACTGGTTGACTCCACCACCGTAGTCCTCCACGACCTTGAAGATTCTAGAGGAGCCGCGGGAGTCTCCGACCCCCGATGGGGAATGACTGCCATGATCGCCCGTGGAGTGACGAAACTGTATCCGCGGGACGTCGGCGCTCCCATGCTGGCGCCAGCCTCACTTTGAATTACTACAATCCTGCAGACCTTACTTCCGGTGAAAGCACAGTGTGACCCGGTAGGAAAAATTATTGCACCCCCTCCCCTTTTTGACTGATAGTTCAAACCACCGATCCTTTCCTTTGCCCTTTTAACGGAACTTTGGACTGCCTCCCCCTCTTTTACATTTTCTAGAGAAAACAAAACATTAACCACTACATTAGCATAGCAGTTGACACCAGAACTGTTTTCAAATTGAAAACCAACAACATCTTCAACAGAATCCTTTTTGTTTCTGCTGTGACCCTGCTACAGCACAGGCATTGTCCCCAGCAGTAATTCTGCAATGCCGGTAAGAATAGCTGTGGTGCCTACTGGACTCACTCACCCCCGCGGCGCCCCACGCCGTTTTTTGCTGGGCGGCAACTTACTAGACATCACTTTCGTGCCATCTAGATTTCAGCGCGTTCTGCTGCCTTGGAACTATTCGCACAACAGACCGCTACTGACAAGAATATTTCATTATTGGTGCTGTCAATTTCAATAAATCTATTGGATAATTAAAAAGAAATTGCCACGGTCTCTTCGTTGTTTAAATGTTTTTACTGTTTTTGTTTTGTTGTATATATTTATATGTTATTAAAGTTTTATATTCCTACTACTTTGTTGGAGTGCTATATATTTTTAATGTGACACATAATTGTAAAAACTTTGATGTACAAAGAGTCATTCCTGGAATCTTCCGCTTCAGGCTCGGTCCCCTCCCCAATCACAATACAGGATGGTTTTCAGATAGTAGGAACGCGTGTGCTGTGACGGATCACATCGGGTGTGGGCCTTGATCTACTATAACTCCTTTGAAGAGGGGTGATTCTTTACAGCTGGGGCCATAAACTACATCTGCAGGGCTAGCTGATAGCCTAGGACCGGCCTGGACATTCGGACACAGAGGAAGAGGAGTGTCAGAGGGTGCGGTAGTGAATAGGGCGAAAGGGAGGTGTCGGGCGGGCACAGAGTGTGATTCTCAGGGAAGAGCAGCGCAGATGGGGGAAGGTTTATTGCCCATGCATAAGACAGAGAGCGGTGGTGACCAGTGCCTGGGGGAGATGCTTACGAGGGTGAGGAGCCATGCTACGAATCGACAGCGTGCAGAGAGTGGGTCTGGTCAAGACATCTAAAATGGCTGCCGTGCACGACAAAAGTGTGGCATTTCAAAAAAGGCAAGATGGCGCAGACAATGTTTTTCAACACTTCCTCATTTCCTTCGAATCGAACGTTAACAGACGTTGGGGCATATTACCAAAGTTAAGCGATATTTATCGCTAACGATGCTTACCAACCAATTTTTTACCACTAAGCATCGTCAGAAATTATCGAAGATAAACCTTACTATTATCAAGGTTTATCGCAAATGCGATAATAAACGGCCGCAATGCATGAATATCGCTAAAAACTCAGCGATATTCATGCATTACCGAGCTAATACTCTTAGCCATGTTATCCACCTCCCATTGGATAACATGGCTAAGAACTGCTCAGGGCAGGTGTTACTTTTTGGAGATATTCGCGCTTAGCGCGAATATCTCCAAAAGTTGGTAATAGGAGATAGATATCTTGCATGTTGTAATGCAAGTTATTGTGGTATATGGAACTCATACCATAATCTCTCAGGAAAGCAGAAACTGATCCTTTTGGGACCGCCTAAAAAGGCCTAGGGGGTGAGGAGTACTCTACTTTGCCCCCTTTTCACGTTCCGAACTATTTTATTTTACTCTCTTCTGTAATTACACAAAATACCAGCGATAAGATGCATCGGAGACACACAGTGAGAGAAAGGAGGCCGGAGATGAAGAAGACATGTCAAATACACATTGGAGATAATATAGTGGCAGAAGGGAAGTAAATATGAGTAAACTTACCATGTAACATAAAAATGTTGCACTCTATACTATAAGTCTCATTTTATACTACAATCACTTCGCTACAACCTCATAAATTAAAAATAAAAATAAATAATGTCTCAAACAATTTTTGATTTCTAAATATAAATTTATTCTTCAGAATTTTCTAAATTTGAAACAACTAGTAACAAGTCCTCATCAGTAATTTCCTCTTCAATCATCTCATCTGGAATCTCCTCATTAAAAGTCTGCAATGATGATTCTTGTAACTCTATGGTCTCCAAACACTCGATAAATTCGCCATCAAGAGATTGATCAAAAAAATCATTCAAGTCATCTCCTCCTTCTGACAATATTTCATTATTGGTGCTGTCCATTTCAATCAATGTAGTGGAATCATTCAAGTCATCTCCTCGTGACAATATTTCATTATTGGTGCTCTCAATTTCAATCAATGTAGTGGAATCATTCAAGTCATCTCCTCCTTGTGACAATATTTCATTCTTGGTGCTGTCCATTTCAATCAATCTAATGGAATCATACAAGCCATCTCCTCCTTGTGACAATATTTCATTATTGGTGCTCTCAATTTCAATCAATGTAGTGGAATCATTCAAGTCATCTCCTTGTGACAATATTTCATTCTTGGTGCTGTCCATTTCAATCAATCTAATGGAATCATACAAGTCATGTCCTCCTTGTGACAATATTTCATTATTGGTGCTCTCAATTTCAATCAATGTAGTGGACAATTCAAAAGAAATTGCCACGGTCTCTTCATTGTGAGCCATTTTATTTTGAAATTGCTTGCTGTAAATTGCAGAAAAAAATAATCACTTTCATTTATCGTTTTTAGTAATACATAATATAAAACTAACTTCATCAAGTATTTAGTATAACAGAAGGACTGCAAATAAATAACAGAAAACATTTTTCAAATTATCTTCAAGTGTACAACATAGTTCCCCTTACAAATTAACAACTCACCTTTTTAAAAGTAGCAGAAGTGTTAGTACTGTGTAAATCAAACACCAGAAATTCACCACCAAAAATTCCTCACAAATGTACCTCAGACAGTAGTATCACAAAATGGCTGTGGTTTCCTCTCATTTGACATATATACATAACCAATTAACTTTCATCACACACAAATACAAAACCAAAGTAACATTTTAATTGGTTCTAAATTTCAACACTTTCAAATGTGTTTTCCCCATGCAATTTTCCATAGGACATTTACATACGTCTACAGCCTGAATGGCTGAACGGAATTACACCAAACTTGGCAAAATGGTACATCAAACCTAAGAGGTCAGGAAGGATCTACTATGCCCCCTTATGGTCATTTCCCCCTTCGCTTTGGCCTCCTCTTGTCTCTCAATCCTACCGAGGGACAAGATGGCGGCCGCTACGGACTGTTTGGAATGTTGACAGACGCCGGAGAACCAATCAGCTTCGCAAAGCTCCGTAACGCGAAAAGTACGCGAAGCGGAGCGCTGTTACAGATATATATCTTTTTTTCAACGTTAATTTCTCAAAATCCACTGGAGCACATATATTGAGACCTAGCAAAGGCACATCGGGCTACCAGTCCCTAATATTTTGCCAAGTTTCGTGCAAATCCATTCAGCCGTTCGATTATTATTATTTTGTTTTTTTTTTGCCCCGCGGGGCCCTTTTAAAACCTCCACATCAAACCTAGGGGGTCAGCGAGGATCTACTATGCCCCCTTATAGTTATTTCCCCCTTTGTTTTGACCTCCTCTTGTCTCTCGATCCTACCGAGAGACAAGATGGCGGCCGCTACGGACTGTTTGGAATGTTGACAGACGCCGGAGAACCAATCAGCTTCGCTTCACAAAGCTCCGTTGCGCGAAAAGTCCGCGAACCAGAGCGCTAACCGGTCCGCTGTTACAGATATATATCTTTTTTTAAACGTTAATTTCTCAAAATCCACTGGAGCACATATATTGAGACCTACAAAAGGCACATCGGGCTACCAGTCCCTACAATTTTGCCAAGTTTCGTGCAAATCCATTCAGCCGTTCGGGCTAAAAGTGAGGCCAACCGCCCTATGGAAAACTCAATGTTAAAAACACGTTTTGGGACCCCCCTTTTTTCTCGGCCCCCACTGGACGAACCCCCCCCAAATTTTCAAGGGCTGCTCAGAAACAAAATGTGCCATTTTCCAGAAAATTTCAGCCGATTCCGTCCACAAACGCCAAAGTTATTAGACATAGAATTTTCAAAAAACCCATAGAGAAAAAATCCTAACTATATATACCTACTGGCGACCGCCAGTAGGTAATATATATATATATATATATATATATATATATATATATATATATATATATATATATATATATATATATATATATATATATATATATATATATATATATATATATATATATATATATATATATATATATATATATCCAAAATACCCTCCACAAAGAAAGGCAGAGGCCACGATAGGGGAACACAATGGAGTCTCTATTCCTTATTGGCAAATGGGCGTATGCCTTTCGGCTGTGTAGCCTCTTCAGCGCCCAGAATAAAACAGGAGGTGAGTATGCTGCCAAAATATATATATATATATCCTACTGGCGGTCGCCAGTAGGTATATATAGTTAGGATTGATTTCCATAGGGAAATCGCAACATTCTATTGGGAATAACTTTGGCGCCGGTTGAGGAATCTGCCTGACTTTTTCAGCAACTTTGCCTCGCGGCGCTCCGGTCCTTCCCAGAAAGTTTGGGGGGGATTCGTCAAGCGGGGGCCGAGATAAAAGGGGGGTCCCAAAACGTGTTTTCCCCATGTTAATTTTCATAGGGCGGTCTGTCGCACTTTTAGCATGAACGGCTGAATGGATTTTCACCAAACTTGGCAAAATTGTAGGGATTGGTACCCCGATGTGCCTTTGCTATGTCTCAAGATATATGCTCCAGTGGTTTTTTATGAAAATCAACTTTGAAAAAATATATATTGGGCTACATTGGGCTATATATATGTTAGAGCCCAAATGTAGCCCAATGTAGCCCAATGTAGCCCAATGTAGCCCAAAGATAGCCACCAGAGACAAAAAAAACAAATGTAGCCCAAATACCAGCCAGATGTAGCCCAACTATAGCCCAATGACAGAATGTCCCAGAGTGTTCTAAAGAACAACTAGAGTGCTAACTGTCTTACTTATGACAAAAGTATGGCACACCTGAAGTCATCTTGATTGGAATAAAGTGTTAACACTTAAAACATTTAATTTGCAAAGGAACAAAATGAGGGGGTTCCTTTTGCCATAGAAATTATGATTAGTGCTGAAGAAAGAAAAATTAGGGCACATTTTGAGTGACTTCTCAAATCCTCTTATATTTCATTAAAAAAATTCTGATATGCAGTCTCCCAAGATGGCCACCAGAAACAAAAGAGCCCAAATGTAGCCCAAATATCAGCCAGATGTAGCCCAACTATAGCCCAATGACAGAATGTCCCAGAGTGTTCTAAAGAACAACTAGAACGCTAACAGTCTTACTTATGACTAAAGTATGGCACACCTGAAGTCATCTTGATTGGAATAAAGTGGTAACACTTAATACATTTAATTTGAAAAGGAACAAAATGAGGGGTTTCATTTTGCCATAGAAATGTTATATATATATATATATATATATATATATATATATATATATATATATATATATATATATATATATATATATATATATATATATATATATATATAACCTACTGGCGATCGCCAGTAGGTATATATAGTTAGGAATTTTTTCCTATGGGATTTTGGAAAATTCTATGTCGAATAACTTTGGCGTTTGTGGACGGAATTGGCTGAAATTTTCAGGAAAATGGCACATTTTGTTTCTGAGCAGCCCAATAAAATTTGGGGGGTTTCGTCCGGGGGGGCCGAGAAAAAAGGGGGGTCCCAAAACGCGTTTTTCCCATTCATTTTTCCATAGGGCGGTTGGACTCACTTTTAGCTCGAATGGCTGAATGGATTTACATGAAACTTGGCAAAATTGTAGATATGGTTTGCCCGACGTGCCTTTGCTATGTCTCAATATATGTGCTCCAGTGGATTTTGAGAAATTAACGTTTAAAAAATATATATATCTGTAACAGCGCTCCGTTAGCGCCCCGGTTCGCATACCTGACGCGTAACGGAACTTCGCGAAGCGAAGCTGATTGGCTCTCCGGTTTCTGTCAACATTCTAAACAGTCCGGAGCGGCCGCCATCTTGTCTCTCGGTAGGATCGAGAGACAAGATGTGGTGAAAAACGAAGGGGGAAATGAAGGAAAGGGGGCAAGGTAGAGCCCTCCTGACCCCCTAGGATTGATGAGGGGGATATTAAAGTGCCCCGCGGGGCAAAAAAAAACAAAAATTTTTTTTTTGCGATTTTTCGCCGTAGAGGCGCGTCCCGGTACGCGAACCGGGCAGCTAACCGGCAGCGTAACGGGAGTCCGCCATCTTGTGTTTTTGGAGCGTCCGGTTCGCGTACCGGGTAGCATCCCGGTAAGCGTAACAAGGGGAAAACCAAGAGAAACAGCAAAAAAAAAATTAAGGGAATAGATTTCCAGCAAACTTGGTAAAATTGTAGGGACTGTTTGTTTGATGTGCCTTTGCAAGGCCTCAAGATATGTGCACGTGTGGATTTTGTCTAATTAAGGTTAAAAAAAATATATATATCTGTATGCGTGCTCCGGCGCGCTTACATTACGGGTTTTGTTTGCGCTGCAGAGCCGATACGTCACGGTTATGCGACGCGTCATGAGGCGTGTCACGTGGCTATGTGATACGTCACGTAATAAAGAATATATTTTACAGCTATAGATATTAGCTTTTAAAAAACCAATGAAATTCACTGAAAAAACCATAGGTTATAGACCATATATAGTTAGGAATTTGCATTTACAAAACCTTGAAAATTCACTGAAAAAACCATAGGTTAGAGACCATATATAGTTAGCTGGACATTTTATTGACATAAAACCAATGAAATTCCATATATAGTTAGTTGCACTAACTATATATCGTGCACCCGCAATCCACTGCTGATGATGTCACATATTGCATCATTCATGACATGGTCAGTGACATCACTGATGACATCTCAAATGACATCACTGATGACATCACTGTCACCACTGATGTATAATTGGCCAAGAAATATTGTGTTTCTTTCCTCCGAAGACTGAAAACCTCTATCTGTCATCTCTGGGGGGGGTCACTATGAAGTACTAAGGTGGAATGCATCATAATGTAGGTTCATTGTTCTGTATTTTTATTGAAAAAGAAAATGATGAAACGAAAACATCCTCAATGCCGCCATCACAAACAGTAGCATTTCAAAGAAGATGTGAATACTGAGCTGGCCCAAGGGATTGGGACCCTGAGGCCATTAATGGCTCAGGAAGGGGTGACCATGTGTCCCGCCCCATTTTCCTTTAGCAGCTCAGTAAAGGGGGGTGTGCAGCCCTCCTCTTCCATGTTAAAGAAATTGTCGCTGGGGATTGGGGTACCCGGGTGATGTAGAGGCTTGGAAAGTGTGGTGCGGCCCCCTCCTCTTTATTTAGAAAATTGTTTCCATGGAATAGGGTCCCCAGGGCCACTGGAGACTCAAGGAGGGTGACCACATGGCCCCTCCCCGCAGCCTATATTTGATGAATGCAGCCTGGATGCAATTTTCTTCCTATCCTGTGGGAGTACATGATTGCAGCAATTATACTGTGTTTTTTTCTTTTTTTGCCCCGGTGGGGGGTCCCTGCTACGGCTCCTAGGGGGGGTCAGGGTATCCCTACCATGCCCCCTAGATTTTTTTTTTTTTTTTTTTACTTTAGGACCGTGAAGTCCTGAGCTTCCTGTAATGGTGGCCAGCAAATTTTTCTCATGTTCCTGGCAGCCAATCGGAGCGCTCAGACTCTCGCGGGAGCCAGATGTCCCAAGGCAATTAAAGCTCCCTGGTTCGGAACACTGTATTTTTAAATTGGCACTCCAGTGAGAGTCTCTCTCAACTCTTGTGGACCCATCCCTCCAGTTACACAGTTATTTTTCATCCTTAATTTCTCAAAAATGACTGAACCGATTAAACCAAAAAGCACAATCTGCAGACCAAAATGTAGCTTCCTGGCCAGCCTTGTCTAAAGAAGTCTATGGAAAATGCATTGGTATGTTGCATTTTGAAACCCCCTTTTTTTCTCAGCTCCTGCTTAACAAATCAAACCAAAACATTCCATGCACAAAGTAGTCAAAAAGTAGCACCTTTTTGGAATGCTTCTTGGAGATTTGTCAAACGTGTCCAAAGTTATTAGCAACACAAACGCTTATCCTATGGAATAACTGACCTAAATATAACTACCTATGCACGACCTCCACTAAGTTTTACAAGTTGATTCCACGCTTGAATACCACAGCGAGAATTCACGGCACTTCACCAGAGATGAGTTTCAAAAGGTATTTAATAACACACCTGATTGAAAAACATGATTTAAAAGACTGTCGATGCGTTACGGCTTCCCAGCCTTCAACTGGAGAATGTATATATATATGTATATATATATATATATATATATATATATATATATATATATATATATATATATATATATATATATACAGACACATAGATATAGAAGATGGAGAGAGTAAGCATCTGGTACAGAGATAGATTATAACAAGCATTACCAAAGTCAATAAGTCTCGCCTATGCGAGAGTTATTGGCTTTGCCAATGTTTCTTTGCAATGTTGTACAGCAGTGTGGCAGCTCTTCAGCATGGCTAAAAGTTAGTGGAGTGGGTTGGCAAGGGGCAGATTGGGGTAGAGTAGAATGGGATAGACTGGGGTTGAGTGGAGTTTGGTAGATTAGCGTAAAGTGGGGGTAGATTGGGGTAGATTGGAGTGGGTTGGAGTGGGATAGATTTGAGTGGGGTAGAATGGATTGGGGAAATTGGGTAGCAGTGGGTTAAATTGGAGTAGGTTAGATTGGAATGGGTTAGATGGGATTTTGGGTAACAGTGAAGTAGCTTGGACTGGGGTATATTGAAGTGGACTGGGGTAGACTGGAGTAGGTTCAGGTATCCGGTAGATTGGAGTGGGGTGGGGTAGACTAGAGTGGGGTAGATTGGATTGATTATAGTAGGGTAGAATGGAATGGAGCTGGGGTAGATTTTGGTAGTTTTAAGAGGGGTGGAGTGGGGTAGAATGAAGTGGAGGAATTGGGTAGATTAGCGTGGTAGTTTGGAGTGGGGTAGATTGTATTGGGGTAGATTGGGTGGATTATAGTAGGGTAGAATGGAACGGAGTGGGGGTAGATTGGGATAGCTTGAAATGGGGTATATTGGGGAGTGGGGTAGATTAGGGAGTGAAGTAGATTGGAGTTGTTTGGGATAGATTAGGATGTGGTCAGGTAGATTTATTGGGATGGAATGGGGTAGATTGGAGTGGAGTAGATTGTGTAAATTATTAGATTGAAGTGTTCAAATCTAATCAAATCAAAGCAAGCTTTATTCGATTTCATGTAAAATCATAAAAGCGCATATTATAGAAAAACAAGTTTCAGCCTATACAATCGAAAAAAAGCCAATATACAGATAGTTCATTTTCATTTAGATATTTAGGTCACATCAAGTTAAAATATTTCAAAACAACAATAATTCTAAAAGGCAATATTAGATAAAAACAATTTATATTAGTTAAGAAGGCTCAGATTGTGTTCCGAGATTTGATCACTGATTTTAAAAAACTGGTCACTGCAAGGATAACATGGTCTTCTTCTAGTTTTTGCAGCCTTGTATAAGCTGCAAGACAGGTCCGTAACCCCCAGTTTTTAAGAATAGGTAATAAAAAGGCCCTTTGTGGTACATAATAAAATTTACAAAACAAAAGACAATGTATGTTTGATTGAAACAAACAATCATCGCAGGGGCAAACGAGATTGTCCATTGACCAGTTATTAATGAAAGGAAATGTAATTAGACGAAAAAAGGTACCTAGCCTGAAGCGGGTAAGCAACATGCGGGCATACGGGCTTGCTACAACAACAAGATACTTTTAAAGCCCCTCGTGGGCAGTAATTTGCTGATATCTAAGAGTAGTCGTTTTCCTTTTTTCAAGATTCCACCTGACACCAACTAAGTAGTCCAAGGCCATCTTTTTCAAGGAACCTCTCAATACCATCTCCAAGCTGGCAGGCCTCTCAAATAATTCTGGATGTCCTATCTCATTAAACATACCTCTGCCATAGGTGGTCCATTTTATGTTAGAGGCCCCATCCAGAGATAAACGGTCATTAATTAAGTCTCTATTTAGGGCGGTCTCGTTGGTAACCCAGACCTTGTGCCAGAGTAATAAGGGGGAGATCCTAATGGTATCTAAAAGGTAGGGAAGACCTGCTTCTATGTGTGTCATATACGTGGAAGACGTTTGCGGGAGTCCCAGTAGATAACAAATAAACTGGTTTTCACAGGTTTGTAAGACCTGTGCTTTTTCAATCCCCCATACGCCCGCCCCATATATAGCTACAGGCACACATTTAGCTTTATAAATATCGATCAGTTCTTTTACTGGTTTCCCCCCTAATTTGGACGCAAAATTTCTTAATGCTCCTGTGGAACACGTGAGGGCTAATTGCCTGGCGTGCACTGCTGTATGCCAAGTCCCCCTTCTATCGAAGTTCACACCTAGATAGGAGAACCTATCAGTGGATTACATTTTTCTACCTTCAAGATAAATCGGGCATGGCACCCTCTTTGTCCCCTTCCCGCAGGACATTGTGTACGTTTTTGCAATATTAATTTTTAGGCCTCTAACCCTCATAAAGCTAGCAAATTTCTCCACGGTCTTCTGGAGTCCTATTCTTGTACGCGACAATATTGCCGCGCCATCCGCGTATAGCAATATCGGTGTGGGGGTCCCGCCAATAGTTGGATAATCATGTTGCAAATCCCTAAGATGGTGTCCTACTGAATTTATATAGAGGGTAAATAACAGGGGTGCCAAAAAGCACCCCTGTCTTACCCCCCTCTTTATAGGGAATTTGTCCGAGCACTCCCCCCCTACGTCCAAACCGTACCCTTGCCCCAGCTCCTCTGTAGAGTTCCTTAATAAAGAGAATAAGTTGGCTATCGACACCCATATCACTCAACGTTCTCCACATAAACTCCTGATCAACACAGTCAAATGCCGAAGTTAAATCAATAAAAATAATAAAAAAGCTTCCCATTCTATGCCTGAGTGTATTTTGCGTTCAACAGTCCCTTTACCTGACCTGAAACCATATTGCACGTTTGATATAATATGTTTTTCCTCCCCCCATGTTTGGATCCTATTCAGGATGATGCGTCCTGCCACCTTCATCAAACCGTCTAACATAGAAATTGGGCGGTAGCATGCGGGGTCGTGCCGATCACCTTTTTTAAAGATTGACACCACGATGGCATCCGTCCAGGAGGGTATAAACCCAATTTGATTGGCTTTATTTAAAACATTGGTTATCAATGGAGCCCAGAGGTCCGTCTCCGCCTTATAGGTGTCAATCGGGACCCCATCTGGCCCCGGAGCCTTTCCTGATGAACTAATCTTTATCGCTTTAGTGACCTTGTGATAACTAAAGGTCATAGGTAATGGAAAAGGACAAGGGTGGTTTCTAGCCGGAGAGCTGGCAGTCCGGATGTGATCGGACTGCTCTTCTTCCTGTGGGGTAACTTTGTCGTACAATTGTGAGAAATGAGTCACCCAAGTATCCCCGGTTATGGCAATGTCTATCATATCACCCTCATTATTTTGGAAGTAAGGGGCATTAATGACTTTCCAAAAGGCTATGTTGTCTCTTTTTTGGGATGCTTCTTTTAAGGCCGCCCATGCCTCTTTCTTCAGAGTGTCTTTTCTCTCCTTAATTGTATTCTTATAGGACTTTCTGGCTTGCCTAATTAATCCAGGGTTTCTCGGTTTAGCCTGTAATGCTTTTTTAAGGATTGAAAGTGACTTAGTACACTTACTATCAAACCACCCGTGGTCGTTACTAGGCATAGCCCGAAATTCTCTTGTCAATAAAGTCTTTATAGTTTCTTGTATGTGTGAGAAAGAGGCCATTACCTTGTCTGGTTCCTCATCTAGTGCCAGACAGATAGAGATGTCCTCCAAGCAGACCTTAACTAATTTTTCCAGGAAACACAGCGGCTCCACCTTATTCCATTTAATGGTGTAACCGTTTTTTGATGCCAGACTGATCTCTGTTGGATATAGAGTGGCTGTCCCTATACTAGAGGTATGTTGTTTACTTTTTAAAATGAAGGATAGGGGATAGTGGTCACTGATCGGGGAGGGACCGTTTTCCCATGATACGACCAGCCCCGCATGGGCAGCAGTAATTAGTGTAAAATCAATTGTGGAGCTGCTCCCCCTTCCATTGTAAGTTGGCAGGAATGGTATGCTCGGGGTACATGACTCATTTATAAAAGACAAATTAAAATGAAGAAGAATGTTGTTAAGAGCATTGCCAAGTTTTGTATGGTTAAAATGAGTGGGGCAGTCTTCCCCATGCTCTGCTAGGCCGCACATGCCTGTCGAGCAATGGGAACATATCGTGCAGTTAAAATCTCCCACCTTATCTCCTACTATCTGTTCGCTTTGAGTGATTAAGTTCGAAAAGAGTTTACTGATCACTGCCTCTGTCATCATAGGGGGTATGTTGTTATAAAAATTCACTATGATCACATTTTTTAAATGTCCTCACCTAAGCAGAAGTATCTGATAAAAATCCGTGGACAAAAACTTAAATACTTTCACGCCCCCAGTTGTGGACACATATGAACATAAACCCCCCCTATTACGTCCCTGAACACTGGCCGCCTCTGGGGTATGGAAGGTTTGGAAACCTAATATATGTCTTTTCTCGATAGACCATGTTTCCTGAAGACAAAAAATACTGTGTTCAGTAACAAGGTCTAGCCACTGTTTTTGTGTCACTTTACTTGATAGGCCAGCAATATTCCAGGAAAGGAGGGTGGATATATTATCGATCTGTTTTATGCCTTTGCTCTCTAGGGGCGAGTCTACTCTGGCTCCAGTGGTCACCAAAGAGGTCACTTCAGACCAGGGTACCCTAACAGTGTCAGTAATCATCGGTATGTCAGGTGTTGTTGGCAGCCTAGTTTCTTGACTGCTTGTAAAGGCTTCTCTCAAGGGGACGGTATTTGTCCTTTTTTGGACATCTTCCCTCTCCCAAGACACATTCCTCAATGTCTGATTTGGGGGCATACAATACCGGTCAATGGGTGGTGTTGGATTCACCACCTCAGTTGATATCGGGAATCTGTCTAGTTCATCCAAACCAGAAAAAACACTATCGATTGGACAGAGGGATTGACCAATGAGGAGTATACGGGCCTTGTCGTATCCTGGGTCCCCTATAGGTGAAGGGCCTATCTACGTGCCCATTCACAGGATAATTTGGTCTTTGATGATTAATATGGGTAGGATGGGGAGTGTAGGTAGAATATTTGGGTTTGGAGGGAAAGGTAGCAAAGCCACGTTGATGGAACAACGGCTGAGGATAAAAATAGGTTAAGGCCCGGGCTGCTATACCACTACCTCCATGCTCTTGGTACCAGTCTACAATGTGTGTTACCGCCCTACAGTCTCTGAAATTGATTACGATTATATCCCCATTAATAACTTTAGGTCTTGGGCCCACCCACGCAAGTCTTCGCACATGAACTATAACCCCATCTATGTTACCGGGGAGTGGTCTATTGTATCTGAGCCAATGAATTACTTTATATTTAGCTCAGTATAACCTTCCCTATTCCCCTCTTTAAGTTCTGGGACCCCGGTAAGGATTATGACATATGGGGCAGCCTCAGGGGGCAAGTCAATATGGCTTCCTATCCTTTTTAAATCACTGTCTGGGGGTAAGACTTATCCGATTCGGAGTCTTTAAATGGTATTTGTTGAGGTTGGGATGGTTTACCATTTTGACCTCTACCCCTCATCTCCTTTGATATTACAGCTACTTTGTCAGCCATCTTACTGGAGTTTTTTGGTCGGGATAATATGTCGCCATTGTCCTTAATCCTAGAGGCAGTAGAGTCAGCCAGCTTCGACTTTTTAGGGGTTTTAGGGCAAGATGGAATATCCCCCTTAGTGCAAATTGTGATAGATTCCTCCCCTCCGTTTATGGTCTGCCTATGGGCTGTCAATCCTTTTAACAGTCTAGTGTTTGACGTAGTTTCTTTCACTAGAGTGTTAACCTGATCATTCAGCCTTTTCATTCATTCAAAAAGTGGGAGAAGTAGTGATCTCATGTTCTATATTCTGGATCGTGCATAGTTGTTGTTGTTGGCCCGAGATCCCAATTCGTTTTTGGAAGCAGTTTTTATTGCCCTGGAAGATTGGTTCAGGGGGAGGTAGGTCTTTCTGACATTCAGGAGTAATTTTATCTGGAATGTTTTAACAAGGGACGATCTTAAAGATATTTTGGGTGCCTTGGTTCTCCTACCCTGATGAGAAAGACCCCTCCTCTTCCTCTTCTGTGAGACTCCTTTCCCTGACGCTGTTTGTGGGGCTTTACTCTTTTTACTCACAGGAGTGTGGTTGGGCAATTTTAACAGAGAAGATTTTTCAGGTGAAAAATCTGTTGAAGGGTCTAGGTCAACAATAGTATGCTCCAACCTCATGGTTGGCATTTGGGGTGGTGATTGCGATCTATCCTGTAGTAAGTAAGGGATACTATTGTCTACCATAGAAGTATCCCCTGTGGTCTGGGTGCTGTTTACGATGGGGGCAGTGGGCGATATTATTGGGCCTGAAGAAGAACGCTTGTTATATTGCTGGTATTCCAAAGACAGACGCCTCTCTGCAATGGAGATTTCGTGTTCCAGATTGCAAACAGCCTTTGTAAGATAAGCGTCCAAAGTCCCTCTCGCCCTGTTCCCCTCATGCAATTTCTTTCCCCTGCCCAATTTGGTAGACATTTTGTAATAGTTTTGGCGTGTATTTCGCAAGACAAGAGGCCCTAGTTTGAGTATTGAGCCCAATAGCCACTATGTCTTAATTTATAGCCCCCTTACTATGGGGGTCATTATGATGCGGATTTCCCGCATACTCCGAGCCGGCGGAAGCCACCGCCGGCCTGGAGTATGTGGGAAATCCGCCGAGGAGGCCTGAAAGACCCACCGCCAAATCAGGATGGCTGGTGGGTCTCACAATCTGTCCGCCGCTTTTCCGCCGCGGTCGGAAGGCGACCACGGCGGAAAAGCACTAACATGGCAGGCGATGTCTATCAGACACCGCCAGCCATATTAGGATGTAGGGAAAGTAATGCTTTTCCGCGGCGGCTTTTCCGCCGTGGAAAAGCATACGGACAATCACTTTGGGGGCCCGTTGCGGGCCCCCTGGGTGAAGGTTGCGTGGGGGGTGCACATGGTGCCTGCCGCTTTGTGCATGCAAATGCACAGCTTTCGTTTTTTACATTGCGGCGGGTGCTGCTTCAAGCAGCACCCGCCGCAATGTAAAACATACAGGATGTGACCGCCAGGGTGGCGGTCACATCCTAATTGCCATGGAGGGACCGCCGCTGCCCATGCGGACGGTCCCTCCTACTCAGGGGTGGCGGACGGACGCAAGTCCGTCCGCCATCCTAATCGGCCCCTAAGTTAGTAGTCCTGGAAGTCCTGACCGGTAAATCCAAGGGGGGGGTTGCCCAGCCCAGCCTTCTCCGGGCTTGGTCGGACGTAGACGGGCCCGCCCTTGGCCCGGGCTTAGCCCGGCGTCGCCCGCGTGTTTCCGCGACGCGGAGGAAACGCCGGACTTTTGAAAGCCTCCCGGGCGCGGAAATGGATGCGGATGGGGGGAGCAGCTAATCAAAGACCTCTGGGGGCTCTAGTCCCCCCGCTTAGCGGCCGCGAGATCTTCCTGTGCATCAGCGGGGGGGACCAGCAGTCAGAGGAGACGTCAGGCGCTGCGGTGGCAAATCCCAGGGTCACACTGTTCCACTCTGCCAAGGATGCACGCAGGTAATTTATCCTGTTTCCCGGGTTGGATTGCATTGGGTTGATTGGGAGAAGAGTTGAGTAGACTGGCATCTTCCCTGGGAATGTTTGTGTTGCACGGCCAGCTACTGTGAGCAGTTCGGATTTCGTGACTTTCCTTATTGGTGCCGTAGTTGGACTATATAATTTGCCCTGCAGTTTGCACAATACATAGATGCTGGCTTGTATTTTGGCTTTTTTCTTTGATTGCGTCATGACCTCAAACCTTTGAAGGCGGGAACTCTAAGTATGATCGACCTCGACAGAAACACACAGGGCAGAGGGGCAGAACCTCAAGAACTCCGGTTTTGTGCTGCTCTTTCATGAACCCTGACAGAGGTGACAACAGACAGGACATCATTGATTACACCAAATTTACTTACTCCTTACCTTCCCTATTAGATATAGTACAGCTGGTCTTTTAATTGCCTGCTGAAAGTGGTTTAGGGGAGCAAAACAATTGAAGATTATACTTACAATTACCTTCACAATTTCACCTTGTACACTCGCTCACACATTCGTACTACAAATAGCTGTATATCCAAAAGTTATTAATCAAGTAACTGCTTCCTACTACAGTCACAATAACTTACAGTTACATTAAACAAGTAATTGTCTGTCCGCTACGAGATCGATAGAACACACTTACAAGAACATTCATTCGCTGTGACCCCCGACTTGCGTTGGTCACTCAATCGCCGTAGTCCACCCCCAGTACCTGAGGCTTTCTACCACGATGTACTCCTTCATCCACACAAAGTTCCCTGTCACAAGTGGATTGTTGATAGCGCTTCACGACACCCACAGAATTAATCAGACAATTACATATACAAAACTATCCCGGGATCTTGGACTTCTCTTGAGTCCGCTCACCAAACTTCCTGATCCGCACGGGTCCCGACAGGTAAACCGAATAACCCACAATCACTCAACTCACATTCCAACTTCGCAAGACATCACACAATAAATTTACCACCACAATCTAACACACCACACAGTTTCATACTCACGCTACCACCGTTTCCGCCTCACCATCAACATCCGCTGACCTCCATCAATCTTCGTTTTCGCCGTCGTCTACTCCAAGTACAAAGCCCAATTTTCTTCCTCTTTCTACTCTAAATCCTCATTCTCCCCTCACTTTAGTGGCAAACCATCCTCTGCTACCATTTGATTATGCCAAATTTACTCCTTACCTTCCCTATTAGATATAGTACAGATGGTCTTTTAATTGACTGCTGAAAGTGGTTGAGGGGAGCAATACAATTCAAGATTATACTTACAATATAGGCATGCTTAAAGACCACAGACTCCGAACTCTAGTTATGTGAATTTATGATAAGGCCAAAAATAATTGAATATAAACACACCTTAATATCAGAGTATATAGGTACATGAAAATCAATACAGAGCCAAGTCTACAAATATAATTCACTCGGCATAATGTGATGAACACCAAAATCAAAGTGCAACACAGAATGGAAGCTGAATCTAATTCTCTTTTCATTGAGAAGAAAACATAAGCTATCTTTCCTTACACTACTCTCAATTAGGGTCTTGCCTATCTCCCTTGCATCATACCCCAAATGTGTCAGCACGTGTTGACTTCCTAAGAAGTACTCGCGTGAAATGGGTCAGATGGCTTAAGGCTATGAAGCTTGCTCTAAGTTGCTCCTTCTCCTCTGAAAAATGCAGAAGTCTCTTTACTCTGTCCCTGCGCATCATACAAAAAGACAAAGATCAGCCTCCCCAAATGCGTCACATGATGAACTGTTTCACCTGCAATATTTTTCTGTAGATTTCTACAGAAGCATTATTTAAGTTCTTCTTGTCTTCCAGTGGCCTTGGGTTTCAGATAGGCCAGGCACGAAAGGCATCCTCCCTTCTCGCCTTTCAGTCTTCTTCAGAGACATTCCGGATATCTCCTTAAAGCTAAGAATAATGCGGTTGAATTCCTGTACCTGCAGTAGGATGAGAACATACTGTTTTCGCATACAAAAAGGATCCATTTAATTATTTCTTGAGCAACCAAGGAGATTTGAAACCAACAACAACCTGCAGTTCTGGTCCTACAGTGCGGACAACTTAATCGACACACAGTTACATTATATGGTTATAATGTCATCTTGCACATTATACATACAAAAATGATAGGTTTCTTTTAATACATATAGAGTCCTACTTAAATGTGGACACTACATTTCGATTCGAACATAACTTTGGATAAAGGCATCTTAATGTGAAATACTGCAAATGATAAAATACATGCGAGTGCATTTAAACCATGAGTATAATGCACCCATATCATTTAGAGTGTGGTAAGTACTCTATCAGTTCCCCCCTATTAAGACTAGTAGCATAACACCAACATCTATCCACTTACAGTTTTCTCCTTGTAGAAGAGACTGACCTCTATAGAAGTTGTATCGTGCCATCCCTGTCTAAATCTTTCTAACCCTTTATGGTGCTGATAATGACTGTCCTGCAGTTGTTCCAATTGCTGCTCTCGTTTTTTCAAAACATTTACATTGTGACGTGCTTTTTGCCATTTGTAAGCCTTGATAACTCCCAAAAGTACAATTATACAAATGACTGCTATTATGATAGGTTTCAAGATGTATCCCATTATTCCTTGTCCCAGACTTCCAAACCAGCTTCCAGTCTTTCCAAATCCCTTACCAATTTGGTCCCAAATTCCATCTGTAGCCAAATCATGCAAATCTTGATGTATCTCTGAGATATTACTAATATATTTCCGTATATCCCGACTATTGTCAGGAATATATGTGCAGCACTGTTTGAACTTTCAATAATTTACGGACTCCTCCGGCTTTTGCTAATAGTACATCTGAAGCAAGACGATTTCGCAGAACCATAGCCCTTTTCAAGACCATCTCCCCATCAACGAGTAATAAGATTTGGGCCAGATTCACAGAGAGCGTATCCACTATTGTCGCCAACTTTCTAATTTTCACATCATTCAAAATCACACCCACACTAGGTATTATAGCTCCAAACATATCTCCAACAATTTCTCCAGCACTTAAACCACGTTAACCTCTGTGAACTCTCTTTCCTTCCAGGGTACATAGATCATCTACATGGAAGACTTTGGGAAACACTACAGCTAGATAACATGTGCCATACCAATTTTTGAGCAATTTCACATAAGCCCTTTTTCCACACACAAAATACACATTTGGTACTATGGTTAATTTATCCAATAGTGCCTTTCTTATTGACTCCTCCATTAAGAAAATGTGCTCACAATCACTCTCCCCCACAAATATTTTGTCATAATATGTTGACAGGTGTCTAATGCACAATTTCCCTTTTTGCTGAAAGTCCAAAGCTATTGGACCAGAACTTCCCTCTGCCTTATGATCTAGTTCTTCTTGTGTCTATGCGAAAACCTTATGCCCTGGATCTGGCCTAAATAAAGTCTGCCTATTTTGATCCTCTATTTGATCTATGAATTTCTTTTCGATATCAGATAACATGCAAGTCAGATTGTGTCTATAATCTTACAATGTATCCAAAGTAATAATAGGCACAAAATACGTAGACATCCTCTCTACCTCCTTATAGTAATCATATTTATTCATGTACTTAAGAACAGCAACTTCTGAGAGTACCACATCATAATTTGAGAAGTAGTACTCAAAATGGGCCTTACTATAAAACATGCTTAGCAACACGCTATATGTAAAGCCATAAGTCACAGGTAAGGGATGATATTGGATTCCTTCTTCCACTGTGGCTGGCAGTTGCATACACACATAATAGTCCTTCGCTTCCATTGTATCAACATACTCATACAACAAACGAGCATATGCATTCAGCTTGAAATTACCTTTTGACAAATCCACATGCAACATCCGACTAGTTTCCCTAATCATATCACTATCTTTGGCAGATGCACCCTCATCTATGTCTGAAGTAGATGGGGTAGGTGTCACTTGTTCCCCACTCTTTTCAACATCATGAAATCCAACCACAGTTATGACAATAAGCACTACAACAATAAGGGTACTAATTACACATTTCCGCTTGCTCCCTGACTTTCCAGATTCCATTCTGCGACCACTGTTAGGTTTCTTGAAACGCAAACAAAATCAACAAACCTCTTTTCTTCATTTCTTGCTTGATTTTGTTAATAACAATGTCTTTTATTTTTGGGTTTTCATTTGATTATTGCAAATTTTAGTCCGATAATACTAAACCTATTGTAGAGATGTAGTCAGCCCTAACCCTCAATTCTTCTTCTAATGAAAGTCTCTACTTTAAATAATCTTCCTCTTGGAGCTAGGTTATCTTCTTTCTAAGGCTAGTAAGATTTTCTTTTACAGTTCAAACTTCATTGTTTATGATGTTAGATCCAAGCATGGCAAGAACAAGCAGCAAAATCTCTGCGCAAATCTCTCCCATTTCCATTTCTTGTACAGTAGGCTGTCGACTGAAGGTAGGGAAAGCAAATTTGTTAAGGATCAAAAATCGCAATCCAGTCAGCCGTGGTGGATCAGGAACTGTCAGAGTCGGAATTCCGAAAGCATCAACTCCAGGGACTATTAGCTGAATATCAATTGTCAGAGTGCTCTCGCCGTGACTCACTGTGCCGATCCCCAACCTCCTGGATCTCTCCGGTCTCTGCGTCTGCAGCCATGTACGTTCACTCAGGAGATGCGTATTTTTGAGAGGGTACCCTTTCTCTTCTGTATCTTCTTAGACTGTCTCGTCTTTCTTCTGTTTCACTTTGATCTGATTCCGATGTTTCAAGAATGGGAGCAAGATTTTTCTCAGAGGCCAGCTTTATATTCAACCGTTCTTTCTTGGTTGGCCACTTTGCTGCTGCAGCATCTGCTCTCTTCTCTTCCTCTTGATCTGATTGTTTCTGTACCAGGCTGTTCACTCTGCTCTGGTTCAAAGTTCACTTCAACAATCTCATCTATTTCAGAATCTGAATTCAACTCTGGAGCTATTTGATTTATTTGTTCTTTCACAGTTGATTGTTCCTCCTCATCAAGAGTTCTCATGATCTGACCTGTTCCTTCTGTGTCTGTTGTGTTCTCAGTTACACTTCTCGGAACAAGGGGAGACGTGTCCTCAACAGGTTCTGGGACTTTGCGAGTAAGTGAAGCGTGGATCCAGTTTGGCAATTCTCCACACTTCACCGCTGTACTTGTGACCAATATCACCTGGTATGGTCCTCGCCAGCAAGCATCAAGATAGCTCTTCCTCACGTGCTTTCAGACAAGCACCCAGTCACCAGGGTTAAGATTGTGCAGCAGGTCTCTCGATGCAGCTTCAGCCTCGACCTGGTGGGACACAGAATTAACCACATCAGCTAACACTAATCCAGAACCAAATCATCTGTGATGGTTATCAATGCTGTAGCTGGCACCATAGGCAATCGCATAGCTCTTCCCATCAATATTTCGTGGGAGAGAACCAAGTCCTTCTATCAGGAGTGCTACGCAGACTCCTCAATACCAGCGGCAACGCATCTGGCCATTTCAATGAAGTTGACAAACACACCTTTGACACTCTCATTTTCATTGTGCCGTTTATCTTTTCTACAAGAACAGAAGCCTCAGGCCTGTAGCTACAGTGCAATCTCCGATCAATCTTCAAAGCTGTACACAATAATTTCATGATTTTATTATGAAAGTGTGTTCCTCTATCTGTCTCCACCGAGGTCGGAAATCCAAACCGCGGTATCCGTTCCCTTAAGAGCAGTTTTGCCACTGTGAGACTGTCACATAATCTAGTTGGATATGCCTCAATCCAGCATGAAAAGATGCACACCACCACCACCAAAACATATCTCAGCCTATTGCATCTTGTCATTTCAGTGAAGTCCAATTGTACCTTATTGAAAGGACCTCCTGATCTTCCAATGTGGCTCATTGCAACCACAGTTCTCTTTCCCACATTCATTTGTTGATGCGTAACACACCTGTGAAACACTGCTTCAGCATGCATACGAAATCATGGGTTAAACCACGTTTGCCTGAACACTCGCTCCATGCCATCTCTCCCAAGATGAACTGCTCCGTGAATCTGTCTTGCCATTGGGCTTAATAGACCGTTGGGAAGTCCTGCTCTGTCGTCTGTCGACACCCAAATGCCATCTTATCTCTTTTCACAGCTTGTTCTAACCCATGATACAGGTTCCTCCTCTGGGACCTCATCCTGCAGCCGCTTCACCTCATCCCAAGTATTGGCTACAGCTAACACCATGCTGAGCTCGGTCTCTTCTGTGTGCTCTTCTACATATTCACCATTGAAAATACAAGCACGTATCGCACAAACGCGAGCTATTTTGTCATCAGTTATTTCCTTTAGTGACAAAATCCTCTCCCTTCCTATGGGCTGCACATTTTACCACTGCAATCTCTCTAGGTTTCTCTAAAGCCTCCAGTAGTTGGCGCACATATTCTCTGTTACGGATAGGGGATCCTGAAGACATAAAAAATCCCCTCTGGGACCGTAACTGTCCAAAATCATGAACCACTCCAAATCCATATTGGCTATCCGTATAGATCATGGGTACTCCTAGTACGGCCCGCGGGCCGCCAGCGGCCCGGCAAGCCTTCCCTGGCGGCCCGCAGACTTTGCACACATCGTACCAGTGTTTTAATTTTTTTTTAAAGAGTGTTTGCAAACAAAAGTTGCAGCAGCGCGACTCTGCTGCTCTGTGGGGGCTGGCCGGGCGATTCCTGCCATAGTTAGAGTAGAGCTGCAGGGGCGCTAAGAGGTGAACAACACAGCCTCATGAACATGCTAATGTTCTTTTAAAGACCTGTTAACGTGCTCGGTGCGGCTCTGTGTGTGTGCTCCGAAGGTGTCTCAGCCCAGAGGCAGGGTGAGATGACAGAGGGAGAGGGAGGGAAAGAAAGAGAGACAAAGTGAGGGAGGGAAAGGGAGACCGGGTGAGGGAGTGTGAGAGGGAAGGAGGGAAAGGGAGGCAGGAAGGGAAAGGGAGGGTGAGGGAGGGAAAGGGAGACTGAGTGAGGGAGTGAGAGAGGGAAAGGGAAGGAGGGAAAGGGAGGGAGGAAGGGAAAGGGTGGGGGAGGGAAAGGGAGTGACAGTGAGGGAGGGAAAGGGAGACGGAGTGAGGGAGGGAAAGGGAGTGACAAAGTGAGGGAGTAAGGGAGGGAAAGGGAGACAGAGTGAGGGAGTGAGAGAGGGGGATGGAGGGAAAGGGAATGGCAGAGTGAGGGAATGAGAGAGGGAAAGGGAGACAGAGTGAGGGAGTGAGAGAGGGAAAGAGAGACAGAGTGAGGGAGTGAGAGAGGTAGAGGGATGGAAAGGAAGGGAGGAAGTGAAAGGGAGGGACAGAGTGAGGGAGTGAGAGAGGGAAAGGAAGACAGAGTGAGGGAGTGAGAGAGGGAAAGGGAGGGATGGAAAGGGAGGGAGGAAGGGAAAGGGAGGGACAGAGTGACAGAGTGAGAAAGGGAAAGGGAGACAGAGTGAGGGAGTGAGAGAGGGAAAGGGAGACAGAGTGAGAGAGGGAAAGGGAGGGAGGGAGAGTGAGAAAGGGAGAGGAAGGGAGAGGGAGGGAGGGAGGGAGACAGAGAGAGAAAGAGAGCGAGAGAGAGAGAGATGTGTGTATGCCGGGGTCTGGTGGCTCAGTGGACGAAGGTGTCCGCTGCAGGGACCAGTGATCAACCTCATGGTCAGTTTTTTTTTTGTTGCTCCAGCCCCGCCCCCTCCCCCACTGACCCCGCCCCCACTGGTGCGGCCCTCGGACACAAATCACAGTGTAAATTTGGCCCCCGAGAGAAAGTTTGTGAGTACCCATGGTATAGATAGTCACTCAGACTCCATCACCAATGGTACAGGTACGTATCAGGGCAATAATCTCACCCACCTGAGCAGAGTATACTTTTTTTAAACATGCAGCTTCCACCACCCCCAAGATGGTGCACACAGCAAACGCTGCTCTCAGACACCCTTCATTGTCTCTTAAGGATCAAATCGGATTCAAGCAAGGGTTCATCAACAATGTCAGGTCTGGGTTTGGTAGATAGCTCAGTAACGTCTAGACAGTCATGCTCTTCACAATCTTCTCCTTCCTCTTGCAGGAGAGACAACAGTGTAGCAGGGTTCAAAGTGGTACAGCATTTTAGAGTAACATTTTCAGAAGCCCAAATAACCTACTCATACTTTGTACGCCTGTTATTCGTTAAATAATGTGTCTTGGTTCTAGTCATTAACAGTTCTAGTGGCACATAAACAATCAATGGGTGATCCATCACTATGCATTTACAACTTTCAATGCTGACACCTGTTGCAGCAACGGATTTGAGACATCCAGGCAACGCAGAAGCTGCTGGATCTAATGTAGTGGAAAAATAAGCCACTGGTCTACGGGCACCTCCATGTGTCTGCAGGCCCGGACTGGCGGTTGCGGGCACCGGGCAATCCCCCGGTGCGCCGCAAGGGTGGGGGCCAGTTTTGGGCCCCTGGGGGCCGTTTTTGTTACAGGGCCGTTTATGCAGCATAGCTGCAAAATCGGCCCTGTAACAAAATCGGCCGAAAACCGTCCCCGGCAAAGAGCTCAGATCTCCCCCCGGGGGCTGGCCGAGCACTTTGCCGGGCCGGTTTTGGTTCCCAGTCCGGCCCTGTGTGTCTGTACAAGGACCGTTAATGCACATCCTTCCTTCTCACAGGAGAAGAGCGAAAATGCTTTGTTGTAATCTGGCATTCCCAGAGCTAGAGCGCGAAATAGGCTCTCTCTCAGCTAATGGAAGGTGGATGGAAGCAGCCGTTGTCCCATGGTACCGGATCACTAATGTCCTTTCGAGCCAACCTCAACAGTGGTTTTGCTTTGCAAGGAAAAATTTGGGATTCACTGTCGACAATAGCCGACCATTCCCCAAAACATGTGAACTTCTTTCTCCGTTTTCAGAGATCCCATTTGCAGAATCGACTCTATGCGATCTGTTGACACTCTTCATTTTCCCTTCTCAATTCGATGCCCTAAATACTGCACGTCAGTCTGACAATACTGAAGCTCGTTTGGGGACACTTTATGTCCATTCCCTGCCAAATGATTTAGGGAGATACATCATCAACATTTAAAAACAAGCAGCTGTAATGTAATAGGTCTCGCATTTACGCAAGTTTGAGCTATTGGCAATGTAAATGACCATGCCTTTTATTTATGTTTTGGTTTTTAAAACATAAATACAAGGCATTGTAATTTGCAATGCCTATAGCTTAAACACTCTCAAATGCAAGACCTATTGCATTCCAAATGCTTGTTTTATATACACATAAAAAAGAGCAGATCCTGTGCATGCATCTCAAATCTAAATGGAAATTCGGCTTCATGGCTGGACTGGTGAAAACTGTGTATTTATTTTGATATATGTTACATTAGTTGCATTCCTATTTTGACTGCTTCCACCACTCAATCTGTATTTCCAAAAATCTGTGCTTGTACATTAAAGGTGCATGATCATAGAAATCTATATCTGACAAAAATCTGAAATACTTTTTTATGTACCATCCTAATATCAGTCTCAGGGAGTAAAGTCTCAAAACAGATTCTTGTACATGAAACTCTATTTGAAGGAATCATTATTATTTCATTTGAATGAAAGGAAAGACAGATTAAGAGCCAATATTATGGATTACAGGTTTACACCTGACTGCTATTTCGTGCATATTATGCAGTTTTAGAATATTTATTAATTTGATTCAGAACTGGCAGCTGTCTGGACGCACTATTATTAATTTTGTGTGCCGTTGTCCATTTGTGCGTCGTTGAGAACCTTAACCTGCGTGTGTATGTATGTATATCTATCTATATACATATATAGAAATATATACACACGTATACATTTATACACACATATATATATATATTCACACATATATATACATGCTCATACATACATTTTGGGACATTCTTAATATACTGAGCCAAAACGCAACAGCAAAATAGGTTAAAGTATTATATTTTATGTAATATACATTGTTGTCATTTGTGCATTCCAAAGTTTTCAACAACCCGTGAGTAAGATGGGCTTTTCATCTGTATATTTAGTATTTGACAAAGTGTCTTTTAGCACTAACATACATGATTAGGTATGGAATATTTGCTCTGTTTAGAAAATTGTTACGATGCTTACATCCACATGTGAAGGGCACTTATTTTATTGCAAAGGTCCAAAATAACATGTTGGATGTTGATTTAGGCACCATACCATCGCTTTCGAATAAATCTTTAGATTAGCATCTACTGTCGCATCCATCTACTTCCATCCCCATTGTGCATTAACTTTGGAAACTGCCGTATCTGCTTCAGTTCTTAGGTCAGAGAACATGCTACACATCCCTTCCTTGCATACATGATCAACATATGTGCTGCCATGCCTCACAACTCCTACAGGTGTCATCTGATACAAAATAATGACTGAGATGGTAATAGTTGCCTTTATGCTTTTGACTGAATGTTTATTTCCTGCACAAAAGTTTGGTTTTAGCTGCAGTATAGTGACATCCACCTGAAAAAAGCATGTTTTTCTGAAGACTGCAGCCTTACTACAGCTTGCCTTAGCAGGCCCATTCCTGTATTATAGAACCAGGTCAAAGGCACCTACAACAAGAGATCAGGACATCAATGTGTGGTATTTTCTGCTACTGCAGGCTATAAGGTTATTAAAACATTCCTCCTTGTGGAAGTGGAATATCCTAATAAAAAAGTAGGCATCCAGGAAGATGCATGGTTTAAAACCTGCAGCTCCTCTGAAACTTCTGAGCCTTTCATGTCTCCTGTTCTCTCTGACTAAGAGGTGCTAGCAAACACACAGCCACTGTAGTAACTGCCAAGTTTTAACAGCATGAGATGGGAAAGTGGACCGTAGTCTGCCCTTTATGCTCCTTTGGCTCTATCAAATTGCTTTTCTTCATTGGGAGAGATGGAGGAGTCACAGAAGCTGGAGAGAATTCGTGCCTTCCTCCCTCTGTGTCTCCAGTAATACTGTGAAGCATGGAAGGAGAAAGGGGAAGGCTACCTGTGTGACCTCATCAACAGCCTCTGCCTCACTGAGTCTCATACTCTTCTGTGATCCACATATCCTTAGGCGAAGCAGGGAAGAGGGAGGGTCAGGAGCAGTAAACTAGGGCATTGTAATGTTGACCTTAGTGGACCTATACCAAAGTGTACAGCCTGCTGCTTCTCCATCTTCTCCAGTGGATCGGTCAACATTCCAAAGGTCTAATGAGAGTAAGCTGTGTGTGGTTGAGCATCTAGGGATGCAAAACTGATGGTTGGGACTTTAACAGTCTTTATCTTTTACAATTTGTCTCCCAAATGTCTAGGCACTTCTATACCACAGATGGTCTGGTGCAGCACCTTTAGAGGCACTCCAACAAGGGTCCCAGACTTGAGGGGCATGACGTGGGAGGGGGGACATAGATCAGGCAGAGCCCAAGTGCAGGGTTCAAGATGTTTGGAACCTTTTCTGTCCCTGAGTCTGTGATCAGCATGCCAGCCATCTAGCCCTTGGAATCACACTGGTGGTCCTGTGTTCAAGATGCAGGTCCATTCATTCTCACTCAAGCAGCAAGGCAGCAGAGCAACAGTGTAGCAGTGCAACAGAGCAATCTTTCTTGCAGCAGAGCATTCCTTCTGAGTCATCTACAGGTCCAGAAGTGTACTGAAGAGTTGGATGTGAGAGTCCAATATTTATACCGGGTGCCCACTGTGGAGTTGGAGATGTTTCTAGAGCCCTTCCCCTGTAGAGGTGTCTGGAATTTCATTATCTCCTGCCCTGATCCCAGGTTGTCCGGGGGAACAAAGGACTAATGTGAAACCCTTTGTGTGCTGAGGCAGAGTCTTTGTGATGTGCAAGTGTTGTTGGTGACAGCTCGTCCCCTTCATCCCAACAGAGATGGCCCATCCTACCACCACCTATTCCCCCTTTTGTCTCACTGTCTGGGAGTAGTACACAAAGTCCAACTGCCGGCTACATCTAGTCATCTGTCCCAAGATACAGGTTGTAGGCACCAAATGGTTAGTACAAGATAATGCCAACTTTCTAAAAGTTGAATTTTCAGAAATTTGGCTCCAAATCCAATTTCATCATAAAGCGGGTTTTAAATTACAATTCTTTTTTTAAATGCATTTTACTTTTGAGATTTTAAAAACAAAGGTTTACCCCAGTAACAATATGGGTAAAATACAAGTAACTTTGCATAGTTCAAACATACCACATGTGTAACGACACAGCACCACATCACATTACCTATTACTTTACAGGTGACAAACCAGCAGAGCGCAAATTCATGTTTGCAGGGTATGCAGCTGTTATCTGTGCACTACATATAGAAGCTATTAAGGGGGAGCCTGGTGTCTTGTGTGGTAAAGTCTTACCCTGAGAAGCTAGATACAAAATTAATGATACCAAAATGTCTTTGGGGCACAAGTGTACTGGCATTAGTTCCCAATATGTATCCAACTGTTCCTCGCAATAGGTTACATCTCACAGCCAGGTGCACTGTGTGGTCACTAGACGTCTCCCCCAGTGTAATGCAACTTGTCATTTGTCCAAGAGCAGTAGTATGTCAGTAAGGCACCTCACCACCACTGGGACATCCATCTCCTAGACCAGGAGGGCTAACAAGGGGGGGGGGGCTTGAGGCCTGTGATCTGTGATGTACTCAATAACACAGTAAACCTCTGACCAGAACCTGGCCACAGAGGGACTTTCCCAAAGCCAGATGCAAGAAGGTGGCTTCAGGTGTTGCACATCTCTGACAGGATGCGTCCATCCTCCAAGAGATGCATGTTGTGCAGCTGTGCTGGCATGCGGTATGCTCTGTGTAAAAATGTAACATGCAGAAGCCGAAGTCTGTAATTGAGCGATTGACCACAAGTCTGGGCACAGCAGTATTACCACTGCTCCATTGACAAAGGAGAGCTTATATCCACTACTCATGCATCATGGGCCATCACGACCGTCACCGGGGCTTTGTCCTGCATGGTTGCATAGAAGTAAGAGGTCAGTTGATGCTGGTATGAATGGACAATCCGTGGATCCAGTGCATGCAGTGTTGGAGGAGCCTCTGGGAATGTGTCATGTCTACGATGTACTGTCACATGGAATGTGTGATATAGGAAGACATCCAGGGACATGTGGTATGGGGTAGCTAGTATTTGTTGCAGAGTAATAAATCGGTCCACTGGATAGAGGTCTCCCAGTGTAGAAAGCTGCAGTTGCTTCAATTGTCAATAAGTGCCTTCATCCACTAAAGCAGAGAGACCAGGGTCCTTAGCTAGCAGGGTGTTTGGTGCAATGAGACTGTTAAAGTGGGTGTGTTGACATAGTCTATCGCATGCTAGCACTGTGTCGATTTCTGCATGATGCCATTTAATAGGGAACCAGAGGGCAATGTTTAGGGGGTATGGGGCTGCAGTATACTCCTTGATCACTATATGTGACTCGAATGGAAAGGGGTGAGACCAGAAGTGCGTAAATGGTGCCTGCACATAGTAGTAATATAAGTTCATGTCCATAGCGCAGAGGCCTCCCTGCTCAAAGGGGAGAGTCAGTGTTTCCCCAGCAATTCTAGGCTGTTTACCAGCCCAAGCCAGTGTTATGAGGTTGGAACGTAGCCTTCTAAGGAAGGCTACTATGAGATAGTTGGGAATATTAAGGAAGAGATACAAAATGTAGGGAGGATCACAATTTTGCCAATTGCAACTCTCCCTGCCATTGAGATGAGAAATTTCATCCAGCCTGTAAGCTGCCCCTCCAGCCAGTACATGATAGTACCAAAGTTTGCCCACCACAGCTTATCAGTGTACCTCATTAGCCTACGCCAAGGTAGAGGACTCCATACAGCTACTGTGGCTGGAGTACTCACACCGACAACACTTGAATGTGGCTTCCAAGATAGAAGACATAGTATGGGTCATCCAAAGCATGCCTAGACACAAATTGGACAGACCGGCCACATCTTTTTATAATGATTGCGCACAGCTACTGACCCCCACCTCCTAGTGGTATATGAAGAGGCTTTACAGACTGTGCAACTGGCTTCCTCAGTGCACGAAGCGGTCATTGTTACTATCCTTAAACCTGGTAAGCCTCTGAATGGCTGTGACTCCTACAGACCCCACTTGTCAATAAATGTTAATAATAATATCCTTGCCAAACTGATTGCTACCTGATTACAACCATTGCTACCAGATCTAGTGCAGGCCAATCAGTCTGTCTTCCTCTCTGGATACTCCTCTGCCCATAATCTGCACACAGTGTTTGCACATACACATTCAGTTGTCCCTCATCTTAGCATGGTGGCTGTACTTTTTGACAACACAAATGCAATTGATTAATTGGAGTAGCCATTTGTATTCCGGCTCCAGGTGCGCTTCAAGCATAGTTTGAAGGTTCATTAATTAAATCAAACTCCTCTACACACTTCCCTCAGTGGACCTCCGCATTATCACTTTCCTGTTGCCAGTGTCACTAGACAAGGGTGCCTACTTGTTGCCCCTCATGTTTGCAATTACAATGGAGCCCCTCAGTCTCAAAATGTTATCCCTGTCCCTGTAGTTCCTTAAGCAGGTCACAATAAGCCATGCTGGTGCTCCTGGTGGGGTCCACTGATCCATATTCCAGTATACGCACTCAACGATGAAGACAGAGGAGAGACCACCCCTGAGCAGAGACCATAGCATGGTCTCCACATATGTTTCCATTTGGTCCACGGCAGTTTACATGGGTACTTAAGTGGGTGGCAATGCAGAAAGAATAGGGGACCCCCTCTAAGGGAAGAGAACATGGTCAGGGAGAAGAGGGGAAAATAGAAACCTAAAGAGAAAAACTCCCTCGTGACCAAAGTTATTTGTACACAGGACTTAATCACAGTAACCAAATGTGAGCGCCTAGGCTAATGTGTAAACCCACTAAGGAAATATTGCCAACATACCTAAAAGATATACAATTTTTATTTTCATTTCATTTTGTAAAATACTTTTTCATAACTTATACAGATCCATAAATATTGTTGCAAATATCAAATTTCAACATAATTAAATCACAAATCAACAAAAATGAAAAACACAATACAAATTATCAAATCATAAAGACCCAGGAAGAGACAACTGAAAACATCACAACAACTCAATCAGACTCGACTCACACATATCCAGACACACATTCACATTCATAATATATCTGAGGAACACAATTACAGAAGTGACAAAGTAACTGGGATGACCAAAGACAGAAACTGCACAATGGCAGGATGTTCTAGTGGCCGTGGTCTAAGTGGGTGGCACAATAAGTCTCTGGCCCGCTAGTCTCATTTAATCTACGTGCAATGGGTACCTGTATTATCCCTTTACTACGGATTTACAAGGAGATATTTTGCAAAAACAAGAAAACTCCAGAAATCTGGAAGGGACATTGGGTACAGATGCTTATAAAGGAACTGTGGTCTATCACAAAATAGAATTATAACTGTACTTAACAATGATGTCTATGTTCATATATCCAGGTGGATATAATGATTTATTTAGAGAAGTACACACAAATAAATACAAGTGGGACAATTTCAAAATGACAAATTTGAGTAACCAAACTTAAACTCAGAATCTGCACCAGGCTGGGGTCTGCCTCAAGGTTGACGTACTGAGGATGGTCCTAATCCGACTCTGATCATGACCTCGCGCAGCACCGCAACCCTCTGCACACTGAGGCTGACTCCGGCCTGTGTAGATTCTTTTCTGCAAATGCCATTCACTTAAGGACCACGATTATCTATCATTCATCTAGTCATTCTGTTTCTCCCTGATTGGTTCTGTCAATTTATTCCTGACCTACGTTGTGTTGGGCACAGCGCCACATAACCATCGCGACTGGGCTCTTTACTGAAATCCCTGCATATACCTCGTGAGCAGGCATCCTTCTCAGGCATTAATTAACATGTCCAGATGATGATCCCATTATTAATTTAGGGATCAAAATGTCATAGACATCAGCACCTTGACACAAACCTGAATTTGTTATTACCAATAAATGCTTTGGTGCTTCTCGTTATGTTCTGTGGCCCAAACATACAACTGTAATTTCAGCCACTATGCGCAATGCCCGAGTTTGTTACTCAAATTTCTCGTTGTAAATTGTCGCACTTGTATGTTTTTTTGTTTACTTCTCTAAATAAATAATTGTATCCACCTGGATATACGAACATAGACATCATTCTGTCTCTGTGTTAATAACAGTTTTAATTCTATATTATATTTAAAGGGGAGAGCATAAGCACTTTAGCAGTGGTAAATTGCACAGAGTCCCAAGGCCAGCAAAAACGAACTTGGATAAAACAGTAGGATTGAAGGCAAAACGTTGGGGGAAACCATGCCAAGGATGTCTGGTCCAACAATTATAATAAAAGCTTTTTAAGAAAAGAAACCTGAGTGTTTTTGATAACAGGAGAAATGATGTGCAACCATACTTCTGTTCTGGATGATGTTCTTAATTGCCATGACCTATATGTACGTTTTTTTCCTAAATTGTTTTGTTATTTTTTGGTTCAAGACGCATACATAGATTGTTTCTGAAACGCGCACACATACACATTAAGGTTGCTTGCTCATTTAGAAAACAACTTGTGGCTTATTAAATCAGTCAGGACCCAGGAGCAGCCATGCCTGTAATTATTGCTTGGGGGGCAATGGGGGAGAACGCAGCCTCTCATCTTTGATTTGCACTTTGCACTGTAGTGTTGCATAGCAGATGATCATCATAGTTAGCTGGATGTGGGAGATGCCAAATTAAATGTGTGTTTAAATGTTTAAAAATTATTGTTTTGTTAATAGAGGGAGTTATGTTCCCTGCAGTGTTTCTTAAAGTGGTTCGATGTCAATTTGTGATTACATGCATCTTTAACTATTACTTTAAATTCATATGGTTTATGATAAGGAGAGTTTTATATTTTTCATGATGTTTTGTTGAAGAGTGTCATCTGGAACACCCACATTTTTTAATGGCTGTCGTTCAACATCTTTTGAACCTTGCATTTTTTAATTAGAACATTATCATTTTATGCAGCTGTGGAATCTGTAGCCTTACATTTGTCAGCCTTACATTCATTCTAGTGCATACTGGAATACTGGCTCTTAGCTGTGCTGATTGATATTTCACACTTTGCTTTAGTGTTGTCGTAATTTAATGGTATGTCAGATTCTTTTCTCGTAATGTGTTGTTCACCAATGCTATAAATGATAGTGCATAAAATATGCCTCATGTCTTACTCAAATTAACTTTTGTAGTGGTAGGAGAGGATTGTGGGATTGGCGTCTTTTTAGCACACGTTTAAAGGAACTTTCACCATCGTGGTAGCCGTTTTGAGCTTGTTTTTGTGTCAATGACTCTCTCACCAATAACACATCTGAAGGTCCCATTGCAGAGTCAGTCATATTTCATGTACTTCTGTGATGTATTCCTATAGGTTCTGTATCGATCCCCCTATTCCTGACCCTATTCTGGTTAACGAGTTAACTAGCAGCCATCCCATGATGCAGAAACCATTATCTGATTACGCCAGACCACGGCACAGGAGCGCGTTATCTGATTAGGTCATAACGCTTGCCATCTAATTAGGCAAGCAATATTCCTCCAGCCCCTGATAAGGCATACGGAGTTCTCAAAACAAATCAAACCTATGACAACCTGGGAAAAACCCTGCGGCCATTGTTTTGATTTCACCGAGAACTTCAGTAAAAGAATGCGCTAACGACCAGCTCGTATGACATCCTTATTGACGTATCTATGTCCATCCTTACGTCAATCTCGGCACCTTACAGGTATAAATATTACCGATATTGCCTTAAGCAAACACACGCGGTGGTGACGAGACCGGAGCAGCGAGACTTCCCGAAGCCCAGCAGAGAGCGAAGCCCACTAGCTGCCCCGCCTTCCTGGCGCGCTGAGAACGAGACGCTGCCTTTCTCCTGCCGAGAAATCCAGCTCCGGCGCTTCCGAGCAGCCCTTGCAGGCAGCCTGGAATATCGAGACCAAAGATGAGAGATACTATCCCTCAACCATCCTAGACCTCAGGTACGGAACTGAATAACCCCTTGCAGAGAATTCTTGAATCAGTCCCTTGGCAAAACAAACTTAACTTAGACTGCTACTTTCTATCCCCGCCCACGTATTAGGCTTAGGTCAGGTACACTGGGGTAGGCGTGGGTAGAAGCACCAGTTGAGTACGATTAGTCAAATGTTTATATGTATGTATCTATTTTATCCATTTTAAACCACCATATGGCTTAGAAACCATATAAATGTTTTTACAGTATTATTTTATACTTCTGCTTTTATTGTATGCACTTTACTTAACCATAAGTATTGCAATAATATCGATTCATTTCTCTTGTACGAGAAAAGAGACTGATCAATAAATAACATCTTTTATTGAACACGCCCGTCTCTTCCTTTTCTCTACAATCTGGTGAAACTAAGAATGCACGTACTGACTGAGTAAAATAAGTTGTCTTTTGTTTTCACACGACTCTAGAGATACACTCTTGATTAGGGGAGAGCAAAGTTGTCATGTTCTATGGTTGTCAGAAACTAAATCCCTTCTTGTCTATCCAGGGAGGTTCAACTCCTCCTTGTCTATTCGAGAAAGTTTCTAGTGAACTCTGAGCTAGCTGGCAAACCCAAAACTTTAAGTCTAATATCGACAGTAGAAGACCTAGTTAACGTCTGGTCTAGGTCTATACTATTGGAGGTATTATTCCAATGCGCAGAGCCTATTGGGATAATAGGAACTACACTACATGGCGCCCAACGTGTTTGGATAGGCGATAAAACTAAAGCAAGACTTTAGAGTAACTCAGTCGTGCTTTTTCACTCAGACCCCTTTTTCCCATAATACTCCAAAGACGTCTGGAGTGGGTGAGAGGTAAAATCCGCCAAACCTCGCAGGAGGGAACTCCTATGTATGGTTCTTGGTTTAATCAACGTTGAAGGATACACTGTTCCAAAATATTGTGCATCTCATCTTTGTTTCCATAAGAAACCTGATCTGCAAACAAACAGAATAACCATCCTGACAGTAAAATGCCAGACAGTGATGATGAAAGAGAGAGAGCTAGAATAGCAGCTGAAGTAATAGCAGCTGATAATACTATGCAAGAAGCAGACCCGGATATAATACTCATCCCGGTCAACATAAGAAGATCTATAACGTTAAAACTTATAGAAAATGGACTGACACCAAGAGGTGGTACAGTCATATTCGTAATTGAGGCACACGAATATCGGCAGACAGAGGTATTCTATTCATGGATAAACTTTCCAGCAGCAAATGCTGTAACAAAGGAGTTCCACTGTTATAAAACAGAGGAACCACCGGATACCTACACTCCTTTCGAGGAAGTGGAAGTACCACTCAAATTCCAAGAGCATCTGCTCTTGTTTAATGGCGCCGTAAAACATAATAACCACATCACCAGGCTCGGTCCACTAGGTAGACCAGGAGCAACGTGGCCGGTCCTAGCCGGATACACACCACATCCAGACATCGAAAGGATGTCTGCAGCAGATGTTTTAGTACAACTAAAACAATTAATTAAAATATATAGACAACTAGTCCAATATATAATGCGGACTTCAACCATCCAACCTGTAGTTAAAATCCCACAGCTGACCCCTCATCAGGGGAACACAAATAAAATTACACCACAGAACATACAGTCCTGCCTAGGTAAAGTACCAGCTAAACGGGAACAAATACCATTCTGGTTAGCACAAAAAAATCACCCAAATAGAGGCGGTGTTTCCAGACACCACCCCTGTGGATAAACACAGGATTCTGACTATCTGTCTTCCAATGGGAATCGCACCACACGTGGAGGACTGTGACACTTGGGGTACAGTCTTTGCTTCCATTTACACAAAAACACATGGAGTTCCATCCATGTCAGTAATACCAGATGTGCTAAAACAAATGCAAGACGAATACGGTCCAGAACCCGCTTTAACTCTTGGTATGAAATTACTAAAAGACTTCAAGCAGGTCTCGGCAATATTACTAGCCAACATAAAAGGAGAAGCAGCGAATGTGGCGATCCGCCAGAGATTAAAAGAGACAGATATAGCAGACCAACCAGCTGAAATTGCCAGAATTATAGAAAAATCCTATGAAGAACTAGGTAGAGATAGTTTGGGTGGAATACCAGTAAAGCCCCAACTAATTGAAAGTCCTGAAAAAATATTTATTAAAAATAATCTAAACAGTCAAAAGAAGAACTGGGATGGAAACAAACAATCGAATCCAAAAGAAAAGAGATTCCAGTCCAGAGGAAGGTCTCTTCGGCGGAGAGAAAGATCTCCGGACCAAGGACCCAAGTCTCCCCAAAGGGAGCCCTCTGTGAAAAAATACAACCTTAGAAATAGGGATAACATAAAGAAACCGGATAGATATCAAGATTTTGATACACGTCCCTCTCAATCTTTTCAGACTTCCTCGCAGAAATCGGAAAGAAGAGGACGATCGGAACCCAGGGAAGGGCACGTCAAGTCCAAAGACAAGGAACCTGCTCATCCAAATAAAAAATTACAGTTTCCAAAAAAGAAGGTAGCCAGTATTAAAGTATTCAACAATGCCGAGAATACTGAGGACACAGCTGAAAAACGGAGAGTGGGCTCAGACAATGCTAGACAGCGCAGCAGAAGTGAGCATAGCACGCAAAGTCCTTATGAATCATCTGGAGACAGTGGACACAAATGAATACATTCAGGTGGAAACTGCAGACACCAGAGTTAGCAAACCTCACAAAATATATGAAATAACTTTACGTATAGAAGGGGATAGGACTAGGAAAATAAGGGGCCTTTTTTGGGATAATCTCTCCGAGGGCTATGACATCCTTCTAGCTGAAAAAGATTGGCCACCAGAGTTCGTCAGGGAGTGCCCACATGGCGAAGAAATAATTATGCCTGCCTTCTCAAATCATATTCCAATTCATAAAAAATATACACTTGCAAGAAAGTGGGCAGTAGCTCAAGCTCCTGCTTTATACAAAAATCATGTAGGATGGGATGAGGACTCTCCTCCTCACAAAATCCAGTTAAAATCACAACCTACTGCACAAAGGCAGTATCCAATCAAGCAAGAAGCTAAAAAACAGGTAAAAGAAATTCTAGATCAACTAGAATACCAGGGGGTGATTGAAACTTGCACCTCACAAATGAACAACCCTTTGTTTCCTGTCTCCAAACCAGACAATTCATATCGTCTAGTTTTGGATTACAGACACCTTAACTCGTGTTGCAAAACTTTTGCAGTACAAAACTCGCATAGTGCTGCACTAATGAATAACATAGTGCGCAAAAAATATAAAACAACATTAGACATCTCTAATGGATTCTTTTGTCAAAATATAGCACCAGAGAGCAGATACTTATCAGCGTTCTCAATAAAAGGCGCTCAAAAAGAATTCTGTTGGTTACCCCAAGGGTACAAGAACAGCCCAGGAGTATTCTCAGCGAGGGTAACAGAGTTACTACAAACATATGATGACGAAGCATTATCTTATGTCGATGACATATACCTAACAGACGATGACTTGGATACTCACTTGAAGAGAGTGAACACCATAATACTTGGGTTCGCAGCAGAGGGTTACAAATTCAACTTAAAAAAATCTAGAATTGCCCATCTAACAGTCCTGTTCTTAGGATATGAATTATCAAGTGAAGGCAAAAGCCTGGCTGACAATTTCCTAGAGAAATGTGCCGTACTCCAAGCACCTAGAACACTAAAAAACCTACAGTCAATTCTAGGCTTCCTAAATTTCGGAAGTGCATACATTGCAAATTACGCAGAAAGGGTCAAACCCCTTTATGATCTAATAAAACCAGATTTAAAAAAAAACAATTGGACTCAAAAACACACAGAAATTCTGAGATCCTTACAAACAGATATGTTAATTAAAACAAAATTAGAAACACGTGATAACACACGCAACCTTGTGATTCGAGTCATCCCAGGAAGATGCGGATTCACATACCTGACCTCTAATGAGGGAGAAAAGGTACCAATTGCATTCAAATCACACTTGTACACAGAAGCTGAAAAGAAATTCAGCATTAAAGAAAACATTGTTCATGCAGTTCAAACCGCAATAGCTAGAGAAAAAGATAAAGCTGACGGTAGACACATCACAGTCAGAACAGCAGAATCAGCCTTTGAGGCATTAACAACACCGTGTAATTTACCAACAACAGCATTGAATCCGGAATGGATACAATGGGTGAATTCCATTACAATGGACAAAGTAAAATACTACTTTGATCCAGAACTAGGGGAACTAAAATATCTAGAATATGAAAGAATATTCCCTCTGCCAATCGACATTCTGCCATTACGACAGTACGCTTGTGTAATCTATACAGACGGACATGCTCAACCATCCGTTTGGGGGGAACAAGCATACAACCCCACATGTGAGATTACAAAAGAAGTGTGGCGCGGAGGTATACTAAGACCTCTATTAACAAAAACACACTCAGTAGAAACTAATTCAGAACAACAGACTGAAATAATAGCATTGAAAATGGCGCTAGATAATGCAGATCGCGAATTCCCGACACTCATAGTGTCCGATTCGTATTACTGCGTCAAATCATATAACAGCGATTTGCAGAAATGGATTCAAAACGGTTACAAAGATGACACAGGTGCAACAATAAAACAAAAACTGCTTTGGGAACAAATAGTTCTGTTAAAAAAAGAACTACCAAAGACTCACGTGATACACTCACTGAGTCATCAGCGTGATGGCGTTCACGTTGCAGGGAATTCATTGGCTGAGAAAGCCACAGCGGTAGCAACTGAATCGGCTTCCGTAGCTAGAAAAAAGCGTGCAGTAAAATACATTGATGGTGAAACAATGCTGGCGGTGAAAACGTCATCAAAAGGCGACTGCTCAGCGTTACCGATCAGTTACCCACTCAAATATACATACATAATCGATGCGAACTCCGTTCCTTTTGCTCGGATCCCTGGAGTGGGGGATAGAGTAATTCCAAACAAGGACAGGAGAACTTTGTTAATAGCAGACGCACATATGGGCGAGGGTCTCAGACACCTCAAACTAAAAGATTCTCTGGAAGAACTACAATCAGTGTACTGGTGGCCAGGCATGAGCTTGCATCATCACATCTTTGTAAAAAAATGCCCGGGCTGCAACAGAGATCGCAGCGGCGAGATGAACGGGGTAATACCATGGCGTTTCACTCAATAAGGGCTAAACAATAATCAGTGAAACAAGTGTAAATAATGCGTCCCATTAACAAATAAAGACTAGTTTCCACTTATAAATGTAGACCCCAGCACTCGGCTGACGTCGGGACTGTTATACAAGATTTGCGAGTCTAAATGGCATATACGCTAGGAGCATGCTACGTTTGACCAATGTTTTCACTTTAGCCCTCAAGCTTGTGGGAAAGCACGGCCAAATGAGCATAGCGAAGCGGAATTCTCTCACTTCCTTCCTGAGGGATACGGGACGGTGTAAAGAAAAAACCAAGACATAAAGCAATCTATAACAGCAAAGGTATTAGGTTCGGGAGCTGGGTGGGTCAAACATCTAATAAGTGTCCAACGTAGTCTAAACAACTTGCCAAGAAATTCTCTGAGGGGATTCAGTCCGTACGAATTACTGTTTGGAACTAGGATGCTAGTCTTAGATCTTGACAGTCAGACTTCAGTGGTGAAAGAAAAAAGCTTTGATATCAAAGATCGTTTGGCTATTTTACAGGACTTAAACGAAACAAGAAAAGACCTGAGCAACATAAAGTTGAAACAGCAGCCAACAACCACTGAAGAACCACCACCTGTCCCAGCAAGACCTGTCTGGATTCCAAAAGTCGGGGATCTAGTCAGAGAAAAGATCGCGGTAAAGAAGGAATTTGGGCCTTCTTACAGAAAATCAGTTCCTGTCTTGTCCATCAACGGGACAAGATCAGTTGTACTACCGCCGCTTGCTGGTAAAAAGGAGAACCGAGTTGTATCCATCGACCTGGTAAAACCACAATCATGTGGCCGATAACAAACAGTAGGCCAAGTGGACTCCCGATAAGTAGTAGAACACCGAGGTTTGCTACAAGTACAGAGGTGCTAACTAAAAGGCTAATCACATTCGAAACGCCTACAGAACAACAACAAGGACTATGCAACAATGCAATGGGCCTCACACCTCTGAAAACCCAAATAAAAACATTTAGTAGAGACACACCAACCTACAATGAAGTAACAAATGAATATGCTGAAGCTGCAAGAAACAGTAATCCTGAAGCAATTGGAACAATAGACAGAACGGCATCCGGCTACTTCATCAACTTTGAAGATTCTTCTGAAGATCTAAGTGAATCAAAGACACAGCCATCAACAAAAACTTTTAAAGATAAAGCTAAGGAACTTTTGAAACAGCTGAAAGAAACCTATCTGATTTCTCCGTGGATTGAATTTTGGGTGTCATTTGTTGTATTTATCCTGATACTTTGGCTCATCATGATACTATGTTTGTGACGCTTCATTGAGGGAAAATATGCTAAAATGGACACAGCAAGCCAGAACATCAACTTGATCCTCAAGCCACACACGTCTTCACACGTCAAGAAAAGAGAACTTTCTTCAGTCAATTTCACAGCCAATCCTATACCGGGTGGGGTAGCATGGGACAATACTGACTATGAAATTTATGGTCCGGTAGAGATCCTCAAATATCCACACCAAATCAAGATCTCGTTGAGTGACTTTGTAAAACCAAACTCATTTGCTGATGATTGGGACTTTGAAAGTATTAATAACATGATGTCTGATCTAGTGATGTCTGCTAAATTGACCAAACATGATTATTTGCAGGGTTTGTCTAATTATGATAGTATGTACTGCTACAACCACTATGGTAACCATTTTTTACATAAATCAGCACAACCTAGAAATGTTTTAAATTATAATCAATGGGAACATTGTGCAACCCCTCCAAAAGGAAGCTCAAGAACCTTTTATGACAAATATTCATACTTTTCAGGGTTCAACACAAGTAATGCTGAAACATTTTATTTCAAATTGTCAAATAAGACAGGAACAAAAACCATGCTTACAAACACAAAATTGATATATTCGGACTCATTTTTTGAACAAATGAATACATTTGGTTTTGATTATTGGGACAAAAATGTTGAAGTAAAAAGTGTTTGGGGTACAAAAGAATGGCAAGTACAAGGTATAGAATCATTGTTTAGAGCCTGCATGATCCCAGAACAAATTATATTCTTGAATGAAACTATTCAACAAACTACCTGTCTTGGATTAGCCAAAATCAAAGACTTAAATAAACCGTCTATTCCAAAACCAACAATGAACAGCAATAACTCTGCAGATGAAGAGATAGACGTAAACTATGTATTAAACCAAAACAGAACAAATCCTGATTGGAAACAATGGTTAATCTGGCCCACGGATACTAATAACTGTCAAGACAGATTCCTGAACAAAACACAGGGGTTCACATTGACCAGGCCAGACCCTAGATATTCCCAAAGACAACACCCAGGGATAATCACCACCTACAGTGTGGGCAAACTCTGCCTTCATTGGCTAAAAACTTCCACACTGACAGAAATTAAGCAACACCTAACTTTACTTACTGATGGTGCTGACTTGCGTGATTTCATTATGGGACCACGCAAACAGCGTCAAAAACGCTTCATAGCAGCCTCTATATATGCAGCTTACAACGAGGCCTGGAAGATAACGCAAATTGAGACAGCAGAAAGTATACGGGAAATTGACCGTATTAATTTGGAAAAATCGCTTTCTGTAGTAGACAATGGGTTAATGACTCTGTCCTCCAGAATCTTTTCATTGGACAGCATTGTGTCATCAGCAATCGACATAATATCGCAAGACTTACTGTTGTTACAACACGGTCAGTCTCAATTGCGTTCTATTGTACAGCTTGGCTGGACGTTACAAAACCTGCGTTCAGGCTATGTGCCTTGGCGTTTAATCAACACAATGTCACTATTCACTATCTTTAACCTTACTGATAAACAGATCAGTATGGCACAAAAGGGTGCTGATTATACAATCCTGAGCATTGAGAAACTCGAGAGATTACCATTGACAATGTCAGAACGACCTGTCATTGAATGGATAATACATGGGATAATTAATATTCCGATATCTACTTTCAGGTTTCAATACTGCCAAAAATATATACAGGCTGGCATGTACGAAAAATTGGGAAAAGGGTACATTAAGACAACATGGAACTTGCCCTATTCACATGCATGTGTCAGTAATAAAGGACAGAAAGTGTTTCTTAGTGGCAATAATTGTGCGATGTCACTAAGCGGTACACTTCTGTGTAATGGAATTAGTTTGCATGGAGCCTGTGAAGGGAACTCAAATAACCTTTCATGTCACCAGCTAGGCACACCTGCAACAGAGATAGAACCATTCTTTAAAAGACTCTATAACGGGAGTTACATTCTAATTGTGGATCGCAGATGTTGTAGTCTACTGCCCGGGGTTCCTTATCTCGTTAGTACGACTGCGAAGGTCATGTGCTGTGGACGCTTATTGTTCCCCAGCTCCTTTCCAGACAGGGAGGCAAGGGCATGGCCTCACTTGAAAATTACTTCTATTCGAGTTGATACTTTAAGCAGAATGAAAACAGTGCTTCTTCAGACGCCGACCAGGCTCACGTCATCAAAAGAAACGTATGATCTCCTAGTCGCAAGGATGACTGCAGAGATTCACTCATTGTTATCAACTAATTCCCCCATACATTTCGCAGAAATCCTGAATGAAATCTTAAATATTTCTGATACCAGTGGAGTCTCAAATGTATTTAAGACAGTATTTTCGATGGCATTAACACCATTCAAAGCCATACTGGGTATTTTTCCAGACTTCGTCCATTCGATTTTTGGAGGAGTTCCCCTAATTTTGGGACTAATTGCAGGAATCCTATTCTTGGTCCTTATATTTCGTTATGGCAAACCGTGTCACAGACAAAACACCTGCGACAAGGGAAGAAACAATCCGAGCCATTGGATACCGGGACCAGATATCAAAAATTCTGGGACTAACCCGGCTTAGAGACCTGAACATGACTTGGTTTCTTTCATTTCGGCCGATATGGCAAAGATGTGTTTTACCTGTATTAAGGTGCATGCTGTGCGGAGAAGAATGCGTGTTGGACACCTGTCTGACGCTACAATCGGATGCGCCAATGGATGCAGAAACATTGTTGGGTCCGGTAAAGGCTCATGCATTGTGCTGCCCTCAACGGCTGCCAATCCTGATGACGGCATTCGTGGAAACTTCACCACTACGATTAAGGGGTAGTGAAGATCAAGATGAAAGCAGCATCGATCAGGTACAACCTTCTGTCAGCAATACTAATCAAAACGTCAATGGAGACAATCATGCACATGAATGCATGGTTACATCCTTTTCCGAGTTAGTGGAACTCTCACAGGAAGCTGTTGACAGCTTTTTCAGCAGTCTCAACGATATGATGTTCTCACCAGAGCAGAAATAATGACTCTTGAACAAGCTAGCACACGGCGTTCCCGACACCTTGAATTTGGCCTTCAACTTTAATAATAAAGTAGCAAGATCGACTTTTCCTCCAGTTCACGGACAGCGATTTTTTAGCAGCCCCAAAATATTTTTGTTAAATTTTACGGGACACTTTTCTTCTGCTTAAAGTAAGAACTATTCTTAGAGAACTAATTTCTATTTTTAGAAACTTCATAGACATTAGCTGCCCGCTGGTATGTTTATAAATATTTTTGAACTGTGATGAAGTGGTCTCGAACTTTTCTTCTGTATTAAGAGCCATTTCATGTGTAATTCTAATATTCAATTACTAATAATGTATACATATGCGTGATTATTTTAGCATTATTCTACTGCTTGAGTGCATATAGTACATATGACTATTTTTTTCCCCGTATGTTACATAATTTCAAAATGCATTATGTGTATTTTGGGGTGGTAAGGTATACACGATACTCTACAGTATGTTTTATTATGCATGGATTCGTAAATATGGCCATAGTTAGCGTGGAGTGGGTGTGATGTATTCCTATAGGTTCTGTATCGATCCCCCTATTCCTGACCCTATTCTGGTTAACGAGTTAACTAGCAGCCATCCCATGATGCAGAAACCATTATCTGATTACGCCAGACCACGGCACAGGAGCGCGTTATCTGATTAGGTCATAACGCTTGCCATCTAATTAGTCAAGCAATATTTCTCCAGCCCCTGATAAGGCATATGGAGTTCTCAAAACAAATCAAACCTATGACAACCTGGGAAAAACCCTGCGACCATTGTTTTGATTTCACCGAGAACTTCAGTAAAAGAATGCGCTAACGACCAGCTCGTATGACATCCTTATTGACGTATCTATGTCCATCCTTACGTCAATCTCGGCACCTTACAGGTATAAATATTACCGATATTGCCTTAAGCAAACACACGCGGTGGTGACGAGACCGGAGCAGCGAGACTTCCCGAAGCCCAGCAGAGAGCGAAGCCCACTAGCTGCCCCGCCTTCCTGACGCGCTGAGAACGAGACGCTGCCTTTCTCCTGCCGAGAAATCCAGCTCCGGCGCTTCCGAGCAGCCCTTGCAGGCAGCCTGGAATATCGAGACCAAAGATGAGAGATACTATCCCTCAACCATCCTAGACCTCAGGTACGGAACTGAATAACCCCTTGCAGAGAATTCTTGAATCAGTCACTTGGCAAAACAAACTTAACTTAGACTGCTACTTTCTATCCCCGCCCACGTATTAGGCTTAGGTCAGGTACACTGGGGTAAGCGTGGTAAGAAGCACCAGTTGAGTACGATTAGTCAAATGTTTATATGTATGTATCTATTTTATCCATTTTAAACCACCATATGGCTTAGAAACCATATAAATGTTTTTACAGTATTATTTTATACTTCTGCTTTTATTGTATGCACTTTACTTAACCATAAGTATTGCAATAATATCGATTCATTTCTCTTGTACGAGAAAAGAGACTGATCAATAAATAACATCTTTTATTGAACACGCCCGTCTCTTCCTTTTCTCTACAATCTGGTGAAACTAAGAATGCACGTACTGACTGAGTAAAATAAGTTGTCTTTTGTTTTCACACGACTCTAGAGATACACTCTTGATTAGGGGAGAGCAAAGTTGTCTATGTTCTATGGTTGTCAGAAACTAAATCCCTTCTTGTCTATCCAGGGAGGTTCAACTCCTCCTTGTCTATTCGAGAAAGTTTCTAGTGAACTCTGAGCTAGCTGGCAAACCCAAAACTTTAAGTCTAATATCGACAGTAGAAGACCTAGTTAACGTCTGGTCTAGGTCTATACTATTGGAGGTATTATTCCAATGCGCAGAGCCTATTGGGATAATAGGAACTACACTACACTTCATAGTTCACAGTCCTGCCTCTTTTCATGTGTTCTTTTTAAATACCAATATGAAGCAAATAGAATACCTCAGTTGCTTGAAGACTATTTTATAAAAAGTCTGTCCTTTCTTGCCCAGAAACCATTCTTTCACATCTCTCCACATCTCTCCAATTGCTCAAGCTTCATCCTCTGAAAAATACATGTTCCTGAGCCACACATCATATTTTCACAGGAGACTCTTGTTTGAAACTAAGGACCAGATGTATACACCTTTTTAGGTCTCAGCCTGCGATGGCTGCGCTTGCGCAGTCTCGCTGGCGAGATTTAATGAGATAGAGAGAATATCACTAGCGAGGTTTAGCCCCGCCTCTCTTCTCCATTGGGTGGCCTCCTAAACGGTGGCCAGCCATTGGAGAAGAGGTCCTAGTGACATTCTTCTTTCTCTTTAAGCCCCGTCCTTTTCAGATTGGGTTTCTTGACTTACTGCTGTAGTAAAAGGTTTCTTGTCTTTTTGTGGGTCCAGTAGGCCCCATAAAGAAGATAAGGATCCTTTTATGCCAGCAGGAAGTCCGGGCGCCCAGTCTGAAAAGTACGGGGCTTAGAAACAAATGGCGAGCGCTTGTTTCCTCCACGACCGCTCACGGGTTCTCTGCCTCATATACATAGCGGCTGAGAGAGGTAAATCAGTCAAGTGCACTTTTAGATGCAGGCGTGCTTCTGGGCGCTTCCGGAGCCCTGATGGTCCAACGGATAAAGAAATGGGTCGGTGGCCTAGCAAAGATCACAATGCAAGCGAAGAAAACAGATCTCCAGTACCGTGTTTGGTCACTTAAAGAAAACAATAATTGTGGTGCAGGGTGCCCCGGTGCAACTGTACCCGCTGCACTATTAATAGATGCGCTCGCATGCCTGCACGAGTCTGCAACACAGAGCCCGCCAGCACACTCAGGATGCAAGAAAGACGAGCACGGGGTCCCTCTGCCCAGTTACTCTAGGAGCTGACAGCATTGGCACAGTGTCCACATCCCTTGTCAACACCTAGAAGGGGCGGGGCGATCTTCAGAGGTGTCGAGAGCACGATGCAGAGGGCTTCGTCCTCCCATAGTCGGTTATCCATCCACTTGACTTTGGTGCAGCTACCGGCCCGTGCTGTTGGGTTCGCCGAAGAAGATCTAATCACTTTACCCCCAACCGGTGCGGGCTGAGAACACGTCACGTGCTGCTGTGCTCTGCACCAAAGCTAGAGACCAGTACTCTAGGAGTTACAAATAAGTGAAGGGCCAACCTGGGGTGCCAAATACCAAGACAGGCAGTGTCTAATTTGTTGGGGGAAAACTGGCAGGGCTCATCTCGGAAGGCCTCTTCACCCTGTACCATCCATTGCCCCTGCCAGCACTGCCATTGACAGAACCCACACGTTCCAACTATTCCACTCCTACAAGTGTCACAATTCACACTATTCCTGACCACCAAAAGCTATAGTAATGGTGTGAGCAACAGGGGTCATTCATTTGTTTTGGTGTATATTGGACTTATTAAACGCCGTTTTCGGACCTCAAATTTTAACAGACAGCGCCACCATGTGGTGGACTGTCACTAGAGCCGGAGCGGACAATTAAGTGCTGGTGCCCGGCCCCGAAACCACAGCCCGAACTAAGCACTACTGCTTAGCCTTTATTTCACCTCATGCCTCTTGTTCTCCCTGAGGTTTGCGGGCATCTTCCCATGCTCCCCCCTAGGTCGCTGTGCAAGGCTATTACTTTCACGTGGCCTCGTCGGCTGATGTCAAGCTTTTTAACATGTACATGCAGTCAATCTTCTAGAAAGCCCTGTTGTCGATTCACTTAAACAGAGACGGGCGAGGCCCGATCAAGGGATTCCTCTCGACATTTTGAAAAGAATGATTCCGCTGTGTACCCGCCGTCCATTTCCCGCAGCCGCTCCTCAGAAAGGCGACCGCCACAGCTAGGCTTGTGTCAGTCAGGCTTAGCATTCATTGGGGTTCCCGGTCATATTTAATGTTGGAAGATCCCTTCCACGGATTTATAGCAGATGAACTGGAAATCCCAATGGCCTTTCGGGGGTTTTGTTTCGGTTAAAAATGCTTTGACCAGCTGAACAGTAACTCAGCCAGCCCCAGCATTGAATACGTTTTGAGCCTGGTCCGAAAACAGTCCTCAGCAGATCTGTTCAGGGTCACAGAACCTTTCACCTAAGGGTCGGCAGATCGAAACTGAACCTGGGTGCGAAGAGAACAAAATGAATTGGCATTCAGACAGCTATTTGTCAATTTTAGCAGAGTTGCCAAGTACCAAATGGTCAGGGAGTCTAAGCTCCGACAGTTCCTCCGCTGGGCATGATGGGCACTGGGCATGGATTTGCCACGGAAGCTTGTGCTGTTGTAACAGAAGGTCCGACCTGCAGTTCTATACATAGATAGGGCGACCAGACATCCCGGAATTCCCTGGGCAGTCCCTGTCTTCGAAGGACTGTCCCTGTGTCCGTCGCTTTCCTTAATTCTAAACACATGTCCCTGTTTTTTCAACAAAGGTCAGTTCACATTCTGCACAACATTTCATCAAAAGCCGCTCAGCAACCCTCATGTTCAAAGTAACAGTGGGTAGATTAGGGAACCCACCTCCCAGGCAGCAGTTGTGAACCGGCATGGACTGAACTGTCATCTTCCCGGTTTAAATGAGAAGAATAGAGAGGCAACAAAAAAACAAATAGAGAGTGTACAACAGATTTTTCTTAAGCTTTCATAAAACGAATGATAGTCCTTCATTCTTTTCAAGAAAACAAGGTTATCCGATAATTTCAAAAAGAAGCTGCGTTGTGTGGAGAAG